>NC_082603.1:2443407-2750925 GCF_030936135.1 Gavia stellata | reverse complement strand
CAGACTTGTGGAGGAGTTTGTTGGTATCACTTGCATTGTTTTTTAAGGCGTCCTGACTCAGCTGTTACTTAAGCATTCACGAGCTGCTTTTGCTGACTTTAGAAGATTGGTTTAGGCTTTTTTCTTTTTTTTGAGAAAGTGGTATAACCTATAAGAAACTGTATTTTTTTATTTATTTGTATTAGAAGGATACAATTGGTTCTAGTCTCTGGGTGTAAGTGTGTTGTAGATGTGACATAATGAGGCTTGGCTGAAGCAACCAGTTCTGAAATAGTTAGGAGAACCACCTGAAGGCCGTTATAAAGTCTAGCAGTTGAAGCAGCAGTAGCTTAAATGGAGGCATGTGCCACTGTTGAAAACTAAGCCACATATGGATTGAAGGATTTTGTTGGCTTATCTGTTTGTTCCTTTAAAAAAAGGTTTAAAAAAAAAAAGGGAAGTATCCAGATGAAAGCACCAGGCACAGCCTAAGCAAGTGTGTCCCATGTCCCATATAAAGGTTATTGTCTATCAACTTAAATGTCAGTGAATTTCCTGATTGTGGTACTTCCCCCTTTTCCTTCTGATTGGAATATGTTGTAAGACCTTTAATACTTGGTTAGTTGTTTTGGTCCTAAAGACTGATATGCAGTGTTTATTTTAATGTATTTCACAAAGTTAATGGGTGGTTAGGGAAAGATAGAAAACATCACTGTTTCAGTTTTAGAAATGGAAACCTGAAGCAGGGGTGTGTCCCTGTATAGGATAGGTGACTGCCTGAGGTTCCATAGGAGGTATGCTTTCGGTTGAGCAGCTTGAGCTGTAAAAACCAGGCAGCTTGGGCCTGATCCTCTTTGTAGAGGCAGAGCTGAGGTGTGAGGTGGTCCCCTCCCGGTGCCCCAGTTTCTGTTGCAGCAGAGTGAGCTGGTGCCCTCCAGGTTGTACCCGCGGGTGAGTCAGTGTCTCGGCGCTGTGGGCAGTCAGACAGCTTGAGTGACTTAGGACTGGCTTTAAGATAGCAGTGTAGATTAAGTGCTGAGAGGCAGTTGTGCGAGACCTGATCCTGGCTCTAATACGTAAAACTTAACCAAGAAGTTTGGTACTGTGTCCCTGTAAAGGCCAATGTTGTCTGCCTTGCAATATGCAGTGGTGATTCCCATAATGGTATTCAGTAGGGTGGTCAAACTTATGGCTATGTAAATAAAGTTAAAATAGACGTGAGTTAATGACCTCTTTTGCTACTTCCCTATTTCGTTCAGGACAGACCTGCTCTTAGAAAGGCAGCTCCTGCTGTGTGCTTGGGCTTTGCAGGAAATGAGAAGCTCCAGAAACTGCATGAAGCTTGCTTGCGAATGTTTTAACGGCTTGCTTTTCACCTTCCCGCCATTGTCTTAGGAACACTTGCACTTTGAATATTGATGTGTACTATGAAGGCATATTCCATGCATGACTAACTATATCCCTTGCGTGTGTGGTATGCATGTATCTGTTCCAGAATGTATACTTTGAAATAATTGCACCCATTCTTTTTACTGGGGGAAGGTAATTACAAAGAGAAGCACACTGTAAAATAGCCCCCTTTTTATTTTTTTTCCTACCGTACCAAGTTGTCCCAGACTGACTAAATGCCTTAAAGCAGGTTCTGTAGAGAGGAGGAGTGTTATTCATTGAGATTAGTAGGTGTGGCTGCAGGAAAGTCAAGCAACCCTAGTGTAAGGTCTGACCTTTCAGTAAAGCTACAGGGTGCAGTTCAGCTTTAAGATGCTCTATCCAGTATGAGTTTCACTTACATTTTGACTGGGTGATTTCTCTCTCTGTGTTTGGACAAAATGAAACCTATTTTGATAGATGGTTTTTGGTTCTGGAGCTTAATCACCTCTAACTCTCTGACTTCCAGGTGGAACACCAATATTCACACGTATTCACTGTGACAGTAAGGAAAGCCACAAATGTCACAAAAGGAGCGATTGGTGACATGCGTGAGTATTTCTCTTTCTGTTTTGTCTCTTTCTTCTAGGAGACCGGCCGTAGGCTGGGGGAGATGACACGTCAAGCTTGTCATGCATTAAATAATTGTTAGTGGGTTGGTGTGTGGTTTATTTTTTTTCTTGTTTGTTAAAGCTACGGCAATATACCCATTTCATTGCTCACTCACTCTAACTCAGAAAGCAGATTTGCCGCTCCTTCTTTCCATTGATCCAAAAAAGCTGAGTGACTTGCAAACAATTTGCCTACAAGCAAGCAACACCTACACTTAGTTTTTTGGCTCAGTCGGAAGTGCTGTTCTGAGTATAGTGAAACTGGCAATTGCTGTGTCTTCAAAAGGCTGTGGTTTGGTAGTGGGAACACTTAAAAAGAAAGAAGCCCAGAGCTCTGGGTCAATGCAGTAAGAAGAAAAAAAAAGAAAAAAAAATCCAAAAACGGATAAGCAGAGCTCATGGTGGAGAGCTATATAAGACACCAGCACTTCTTCCCCTTTCTGTTAGGCTTCTGAGCCTCCGGACTTAGTAGCTGAACAGGAAACCACTAGGAAGAATGACCCATGAAAACTCTTGTCTGCTCTTACCGGGGGAAGACGGAGAGAATAATATACTGGCTGAATCTGTAAAAAGAATATTCCTGCTTCCTTGATTATGAGTGTTTTGCTGTCAGGTCGTCACTCCCTTTCCCTGGTGCTTCATGCAGAGTGTTGCATAGCCCAAGACTTGCAGGCTGGGGCTGGGAGGATGAGTGTGGTGCCTCGCTCCTGCTCTCTCATCAGGTTCGTTTGACATGCAATTGTTTCTCTCCCAGCACATTCCTGGAAACTGCTTTTGGGTCAAACTACAGCAGCTGCTCTGACACACAGCTTTGCTTCAGTGGGTTAACAGGTTTTTTTTCATAATTAGTGTCTACTGTTGATATTAAACTTGGCGGGGGTAAGTGGGAGGGGCAGTTGGAAGGGGAATGTTCAAGAGCCCCAAGTATGAGGGGAGAGAGGGGAGCCCTGGCAGAAGGGGAGAAGGAGGAATTGGGAATCTATTTAGCATCTGTTGAGGGGTGAAGGAAAGGAGCACACAGAGAATATGCAGTGGAGTGTTATCCTGGTGGCCTCTGAGAGGGTCTTTATGTAAGACGGACCTTGGGAAAAGTGCTGTAAAGAGTAGAACAAGGGGCCCACAGGTCTGTGTGTGTAAGAAGATGGTTAAATGGAAAGACGCAGGCTCTCAGACACAGAGGTCTCTGGCATGAGACAATGTGGGGAACGTGGGAAGGGAAGAAAGCAGGTTGAAATGGGGACCCCATGATACGATATCCAAGGGAGTATGGAAAGGGTGAAGAAAGCCATAAAACCGTGGCATTATTTATTCCTCTCTCCCGCCCCCCTAGGACAAGTATGGTCCTGTAGTATAAATTCCAAATATTATCCATCAATATAATTGGATTTTTTTTCCAGACAAAACTCTTATCTTACCAAATCATCAAAACCAAAAAGCTACTCAGGAAGAACTTTTTATTTTGATAAAGCCTGACAGAACTATGCTCAAGGGCCGCTGAAACCTACTTGGTTTCCTGTCTGAGGCAGCTAGGAGTGCTCCGTAGCCTGAGGCACCTGCAGTCTGGGGCATCTCTGAGTGAGCTTCCAAGTTCCCAGGGCTTGTTCTTGGAGTCCTGGCAAATCCCCCAAAGTGGAAAAAAACCCAGATTGTTGCTTCTGTTTTTATTTCTGGAAAATGAAAAATGTTTTTATTTCCCATGTATATACAAAACTTGGTGTGTTGGAGCTTGGAAGCTATTTGATCAAATCAGTAATCAAGTTAATTACTTAAGAATGATGCATGAAGCTATGAGGGGTGGAGGGTCTTTATGGTTGATTGTGCCAGCCAATGTATTTTTGTTTTTTATTTGATTTGCCAAAACTGTAACTTGCTGAAGAAATTTCTGAACTTTTACACTGGGTTTCTGATCTCAAGGGTAGGATTTACTACCAGGGAAGGTGGCTGTGATACATAATATGAAATGCCTTGGTTGGGGTGGGTACCTGAGTGTTGCTCTCCCATGACAGATGCTACCAAGCTGTCGACTCTTCTGGTGGGTTTCTCCTAATTTATTCTGTTGTTGTTGCTCCAGTTTGTGTTGACAGTGACTGCTCTGTGGGCAAGAAAGGTAATTTTACATTGTGGTGGTGATGGAGGTCCTGGGGAATGTGAGAGATTTTGTATAATGTTTTGCTTTTCTTCTTTTTTCCTTATCAGTCTTTCCAAGACTTTCTGGAATAGCTGTGAAAGATCTGAGTAAATCTAAGTTTATTAAATATGTGGAAGTGCTTATAATTTTGCTGTTTGTGTGATATTTTTCATCTTAAGGACTTGAGGTCTACCTCTGCTCAAGGAGTTTTAGATGAGAGGTCTAGTGTGCACAGTGCCCCAACTCTGTGGGTGGGCATGGAGGGCCTGACTTCTCTGGCATAGTTATCCCCACCTCTGTCTCCTCAAGCCTAGGCTGGGGACATACACAGTAGTTTAAGCAAGTTTTTCAAGATTTCTTGAGCTCTTAATTAATGGAGAGCGTAAATGGTTGTGTCATCCTTAAAACTAGGTAATAGATGCCCAGTACATTGTAACTTCCACAGGCGATGTGTTTCCTTGAGTGAACAGTTCACACACACAGCACTGCTGAATCAGATGTATTTTTATTGTCCTGGCTGATCTGGGTGGCTGGAACAACAGAGAAAGCTGGAGCTAGGATAGCTTCCAGTCCTTTATTTTTATTTTATTTGGCTGAGACTTCCCACTGTCTCTGTAAGCTTTAGAATTTTTGTAGAGTGATCTGACAAAGACAAGCAGTCGAATCTGAATCTGGGTCATACCAGGATCTGAGTAGCTAAGCTACAGTAGCTGCTTTAGTTTCTTGCTGGTAAAACACATGAAAATAAACGAAAATGGCAATAATTGCATCATAGGAATTTTCTATGCAAATTCTTTTCATATATGAAGTAAGTTAGTCTGCTTACACCAGTTTATCATTCTGTGAATGTGTGTGTGTGTGGATGATAAATGAGAATTACTGTAAGAATGCATGACCCAGGATGTTTGGGGCGGGGGGGGGGGAAGTTTTGAGAGCAGATTCCCTCTTTCCCAGGAGTTCATTCAAGTCCCTTCTTATTTCAGGTATCTGCCTATTTACTGTTGTCTTCGTATAGGAGCACTTCCTTTACTGGTTTCACTTGTTTTAATTTTATGGTGTCCCTTCCAAGGTGTCTGTTGCACTCCAGATGCTGTCCTATCAACATCCAATCGATGCAGCTCTATCTTTACAAAAGATTTAAATCCTATTTTAGTGACTGCTGCTCTAATAGCTGTGCTCAACTCTTCTGGCTAAGTCTTTTTACAGGCTGGAAGATGTATGAGATGAGCAACTGCAGCAGATGTGTGGTGGGTTGACTGTGGCTGGCTGCCAGGTGCCCACCAAGCTGCTTTATCACTCCCCCTCCATCGACAAGGATGGGAGCAGAAAATACCATGAGAAGCTCTCATGGGTCCAGATGAGGAGAGAGAGATCACTTGCCTATTACTGTCACAGGCAAAACAGACTCAATTTGAGGAAATTACTTTAATTTATTGCCAATTAATTGTAACAGAGTAGCATAGTTAGAAATAAAACTAAAAACACCTTCCCCCTACACCTCCCTTCTTCCCAGGCTCAGCTTCACTCCTGACTCTTCTGTATCCCCCCAGGTGATGCAGGGGAATGGGGGTTGCAGTTAGTTCATAACATGCTGTCTCTGTCACTCCTTCTTCCTCGCACTTTTCCCTTGCTCCAGCGTGTGGTCCATCCCACAGCATAAAGTCCTTCAGGACCTTCTCCAATGTGGGTTCTCCCATGGGCTGCAGTCCTTCAAGAACTGCTCCAGCATGGGCCTTTTCCATGGGGTACAGTCCTTCAGGAACATACTGATCCAGCATGGGTTCCCCATGGGCCATGGTTCCTGCCAGAAAATCTGCTCCTGTGTGGGCTCCTCTCCACGGGTCACAGCTCCTGACAGAAGTCTGCTCCTGCGTGGGCTCTACATGGGCTGCAACTTCCTTCAGGACACATCTACCTGCTCCAGTGTGGGATCCTCCACAGGCTTCAGTGTGGATCTCTACTCCACCATGGTCCTCCATGGACTGCAGGGGGACAACCTGCATCGCTGTGGGGGAATTTCTGCTCTGGCACCCGGAGCACCTCCTCTCCCTCTTTCTTCACTGACTTGCCATCTGTATAGTTGCTTCTCTCACATTTTCTCCTTCCTCTCACAACTGCAGCGCTGTGGTTTTTACGCTTTCTTAAATATGTTATCACAGAGGTACCACCCATGCTGCTGATGGGCTCAGCCTTGGCTAGCAGCTGGTCCAGTTAAAACTGGCTCTGTCTGACATGGTATCTTCTCACCGAAGCCACCCCTGCAGCCTCCCTACCTCCCTGCTGCCCCAAACCTGCCACATAAACCCAATACAAGATGGAATATCTCATAAATCCTCACCAAAAGCATGCAGATTAATTGTCTTAATTGCTTAGCTTTCTGCTGGTTGCAGGGGTCAATAGACCTTGTAAAATCACTTCTCTGACTGGAGGTTTTGGAAAAGACCTTGCCTTCAGTCCAGTGGGTTCTTATATAGTGGATGTTTAGTTTTGAATCTACTCCAGATACCACACCATACTGTGGAGCCTTTCCTTATGTCCATGACAGGACAAGAACTTGTAGAGAAAGACCAGAATCCCAAACGGCAGCATTCTGAAAGAGAAATGCTTGTAGACTGTGGTTCTTCTTTCCATAGGATCTCTCCCCTTCTGGATTTTCAGGGGGCTTGGTGGAAAACTGGGTCAATGGAAGAATTGTAAAATTTGTCTTACAGCTTTAAAGATCTATTTTTCTTTAAGTATACTGGCTTCCAGAACATTGGTAGCATCTACAAAGGAAAACAGTTATATGACTCTACTCTTAATGATCGCTAACCTTGCTTAATCCTGTTTTGGATTTGCAGCTTTTTTTTGCTTCATCTACTTTTGGTGGTATGGTAATAAACAGTGTAATTCTGGGCATTTTAAGGACAAAGTCTTTCCTTAAAAATGTTTAAAGTTTGGATAGCTCATGGCACTGGTACTCAGCTTCTATCCCAGTTTCTCTCCACCCAGTTGGAATTAAGGATGCATTTCCACTGTAGTTAGGCGCTCAGATAAACAAGTTGGAAGTATTGGTTGCAAAACTTGATAATGTGGAGATGGAAAGCAGCTCCTCTAAGTGGCTCTTGGCACGGTTAGCCCATGCTGCTGCAACCTGCAATAACATCCCCCGCGAGTCAAGGAGATGTTCTTCCGCTGGGGCAGTGTCGCTGATGTGCTTCCTGGTTGCCTCCTACTTCTCCAAAGGGAACGAGGAGCTGTGGCATCGTGTGGGACGAGCGTGCACCTTTCCCTGGCTGTAGGATCTGCTTCAGCAATGTGGAGGGAAAGAGGAGGTGGTGTCCAGTGCAGTTTCAGTCACCATTTCTCTCTTCAGAGGCCTTTACCCTGGGGTTGTGTTTACTGTGAGCCATGGATCTTGGTGTTGAAGCTGGCTTATTTAAAGCCAGAGTCACAGTAGTCTAGTGCAGTTTAGGCATACGTGTGCAGTGGTTTAAACCTGAGCTAGCTGAAAGGGAAGGAATTGGAGATTTGCCTGCTTGTATTAGAGCAAGGACACAACAGTTTGTGTTACAGCACCTCATTCAGGACTAATCCAGCTGTTCTCTGTATCACAGCTGGCCAGCCTTGCACCCTAACTTAGCTACAGTATACTTGATTTAACTGTTGAAGTGTCATCAGATAATGCTCTTCCTGCAAGGCCCTGAAGCAGGACCTGATTTTTGCAAGACAGCTTCAAGAGGAAAACAAGCCAAACTCCTCCCCTTTGCCAGCCTAACAACCTGGAAAAAGTAGGTCAGAGTTGGCCAATCTTCCAAGTCCTACAAGCTGCACATGCAGATCTTCACGTGGCCGGGAGCCATAAGATGTACTATATGCCTAAGAGAGCAAAGCAGAGGAGGAGTGCTGGAAGTATCTCGCAGGAAGGAGATAGCAATGTTCCCTTTTGGGCCCATGCTGCTTCAGCCTGTGCTAGGGTGGCCTGGATGGGCAACTGAGTCACAGGATGACCAAGCTCTGTGGGCTTCAGCAACGCCTTTTGATTTGACTCTTCCCGACAGCCCTTGTACCAGCCCTGCTGTTGGTCATGTCCTGTGGTGGTCCATGCTCCATTGTCACCCATAGCAGCTGACTCTGGCTCTAGAGCCATAGGCTGGTGCTGAAATATGTATCCTTAAAAGATGCCTATCTTCAAAAATGAGAAATACTAGTAACAACTGCTCACGAAATGTCTACTGCAGATCTCAGTCTAACATTGAGGCAACTGTAGACTAGATTTCAGTTTCCTTGACACATGCAATATTTTTGCCCTGTTGTATGGTTAGCCAGAAGCAGTGCTGGCAGGTGAAAGTCATGTTGGAAGCAGGCTCGTGTGTTCCACAGTGAAGCTGATCCAGAAAATGCTGCTCTTCCCAGTTGCAAAAATATCTTTTCAATGAGAACCAAATTCTGTCTCTGAATACTTGCCATCTAGTTACTGAGGCAGGGACTGTTTCTGTAAAATGTTAGTGAAAACTTGTTTTCATCCTAGAGGAAGGCTCTGCTGTTACTCCGTTACACTGTAATGGTAACACCAAAGCAGTCATGCTGGCTTAGACCAAGGATCCGTCCTGCCTGATACTCTGGTTGAAGGACCTCCTTGTCTCTCTGCTTGAGGCCCTTGCCACGCTGTCACTAACTGCGGCCCCAGGAGAATGGAGCTTGACGGTGACTGGGAACTGTTTCTGTTTCATGTGCTGTCATGTCTCCAGGCAGAACTTCGTGGTGGGGCTCTCCTCCAGGGAGTTGTGGACACCACTGTTTCTCCAGTTTGAGCCTTTCACTCTCTCCATTTATTCCAGTTGTCCTCTGTAATAATTTCATTTCTTTTTTGCTCTCTTTTCTTTCCCCTCTCGTCCCCCTTCCCAGGGAGGGCTTTGAAGTTGTGTTAGGGCTGGGCTAATGCCAGATAGTCAGATACAAAGGAAACATATGAACAGGATAAGCATGTGATACTTTCCTGTGATCCTCTCCAAGCACTCAACTGTCTTCACTAAGGGACTCCCTGAGCTGGATGTGCTTCTGATGTAATTAATAGCCCTCACTGAGTTTCTCTTGCATAAACTTCACTGGTTTTCCTTGAATCTGCGTAAGTCTTCTCATCCACAGCTCCTTTGAGAAGGAGTTCTGCAGGTTGCTATCTATTGCATGAGGAAGGCTTCTAATTCGTTTTAAAAATGTTTTTTTAAAAGTGTGATTTGAAGCATCCTCTGGTTACTGTCTTACATTTTGCAGGATGCTAACTGTCCCACGTATTGGTCTGTATCAAAGAAAAGGTCTCACAAATAAATAAATGTGTTCATTTATGTATTCCTGACTGAACGTGTTCTGAAAGGGAGGAAAAAAAAATCATCAGCCTTCCTCATCTTCATCACTACAGAAAGGAACACTTTGGTAAAGCCTGTCACTAAAAACTATGCTCTATCAAAGCATCCAGCCAACAGTGTTACAGGACAGTTGAAATACAGGGAATGTCTGCTTGACGCAAGGTTGTGCCGTGCTTAGTTGGACAGATTAACTCACATGCACAATCACCCCTTTCCCTTTATGGACCTGTTAACATTGATGTGCATACGCTGTTCTGACCAAGTGCTTTGCAATCCATTCTTCAGTCCTGTAAATGAAATGCCTGTAATAACCCGACTGAGCAGTGAGGTTGGGGCAGGAACAATTCAGAGGTGTCACTTTATGTCTGAGTTTCTTGTAATTGCTTGCAGTAGCAATGATGATGGTTTTACTAA
Organism: Gavia stellata; assembly: GCF_030936135.1. NCBI lineage: Eukaryota > Metazoa > Chordata > Aves > Gaviiformes > Gaviidae > Gavia > Gavia stellata. Next base: position 2,741,020 of record NC_082603.1, on the reverse strand, counting down.
GATGTGATGTTTACGTAGCCAACCTTAGCCTATACTTAGCTACAGTTCAGCGCAGTTAAGACAGCTCCAGGTTTTTAAAATGTTCCTGACAATTGTCTGAATTAAAAAGTCAAGGGAAGAACCTCTTCTCACTCAAAGGCCTGGAGGCTGCACTTCAGCAATGTAGTAAATGAAGCTCTAGGGCTGCTGGTAGAGGACCAAAACCTCTAAAGCCTCATGATACCAAATGCGGATCCAGTGTAAACTTGTTCTGCGGATTCAGAAAATGTTGCCAGTTTAAATTTGTATTAGCAGACTTTATGCCAGACTGGGAATAATCTATACTCCATCAAGTAACATAAATCTGGAATAAAATTCATATTGTGGGTTTTGAGTAATTTACCAAGAATGTGTTGGATATGCCTAAACCTACTTGAGACCAAATTATCGCTGCCCATATCTGGCAGTACCGTGGACCCACAGTCATAGCTGAACTAGACAGCCACACTGCCTGTTCCTTCCTCCTGCTTGTGTCTTTGTTGGCGGAGTGAGACATTTCACAAGTTTAACACTGAAAAAGCTCTTAAGAACTAGGCATTTAAATCAGTTAAAAAAAGCCCCAAACCCCTTAGATTCTGGCACACTACTAGAAAAACAGATTTTTCTCTGGGCTATTGTGAGCTGATGTTTTAGTCACTTGTCACTGCTGTCTGTCTGCAGATAACCTAGAGAACTGAGTATTTTTTTGGTCTCAGCAATTCCACAAATTTGGTTTGAACCTATGAAGGGTTCAGCTGACTTGTTTGTTTTCTTTTTTCCTTCCAAGGCTGCATCAGTGAAACTGCTAGTGGTGTCCCACCCCAATAGTAGTGGTGGTAGTGCAGTGCCTGTGCTGGGACTTCAGTTCTTTCCTTCACTTAAGTAACGCCGGAGATGAAAAGCACTGTAATAAAAGGCACTAATAGTCTCTAATAAACGTATTACCCAATCACAGGATTTCTCGTAGCATAGCTGCTGCTTTGGGAGCTGCCTTACTTCACTTGCAGTCACCTTCCGCTCATGAAATCTCGCACTGCATCATCCCCTTTGCAAAATCCCTCTTGAAGATGAAGGCCAAAAGCCCTGGCATTCCCTGTAGTACCTTAAACAGAGGCAGCAAATAACCTGTCACCTCCTCCTTGGGACCCCTTACTGGTAATCTCTGTGTGTACTCCTGGATATTTTAGATTCCCTGTGGCCTGCTGGCATGTCTCCAGACTCTCAGTCTAGCATCTGTATTACTGCTAGTACTACGAATCTGTCTGAAGACTCTCAGAAGCATCTGCCCCATATGAATGGGAGACCTGAATTCATAGCGGACTCCACTACACTCCTCTTTGAAAATGGAAATTCAGAACAAATCTAAAGAGGCAGATTAAAAGTTTGGCCTTGTTGCTGCGAGCTGCTGCAGTGTTTTATGGTTTTGAATGGAGGGCTTCTGATTGTGCGGCTGCGGTAGTTTTTAACGCAGATTACCTAAGAGGGTGACGAGATGCTTTTGTATGTGGCAGCCTGACACAGCCAGTTCTGCTCCTGGCATTCCTGGGCTCCACCTCTTCAGGCACGAGAAGAACTTCTTGGTTTCCAAAATCACAGCGCCAGCCTCCGCAGCAAAGACTCTACTTGTCTTTTGTAACTTTTGTGTTGCCTGTGAATTGGCAGGCAGGGTGCACCAAGCTGATGTCTTACCCTGAGCACTGGCATCCTAATCGAACTGATTACCATCCCCTCCATCCAGTCACACAGCCAGGTAGCATTGCCGACTGCTCTGTGGGGGACCTTTCAGGTCTGCCTTTTTTCCATTCCTTCTTGGCAGTCTGATACTGAATGAATTATCAATTAATGATGCCTATGTTCTCTGGAACACCGGAGACACCTTTTTTAGGGCCTCGTGTTAGTGTCCTTTCACTAGTTTGCAGCAGAGCAAGCATAAGCCAAATCTAATAATTCGTATGTTTTTTAATATGTTGTTTGGGAAACATTAATTATTTTGGAATTATTGATAAATACTGCTTTTAAGAAATCCCTGGAAAATCACATTCAACTGGGAAAAAACATGATTTTAAAATTCATTACATTTTCACCTGACTGTGACAGAGAGACCAAATAATACTTCTATGCCAATGTGAAGCATATTGTTCAGTGAGCCCCATGAAATTCGCTATTTCAATAAAAATTAAGTTGTTATTTTTAAGCACACAACAAAACTATGTTTCTGGCCTAGGAAGAGATTCATGTAGCTCATGCCATGCTGATTCACTGTGATCAATACTAGTTAATGTTCGTTGAAAATGCCTTCGTGCCCCCTGCTTTGGGTTTCTTTAGGTGAACAGTAGGTTTGATAGCTTCCGTAAAATTCAGAGGAGCCCTGCAGCCAGGCAGCAGCGAGTATGTGCTGCACAGCCTGCTCGAGCTCCCTTCCCTAGCCAGAACTGCTTGTCCATAAGGCACAGCTGTCATTTTTTAGCTTCCTTCCCTTCAGAGGAGCGGGAGGTAGTCGAGCAATTCCCGTTATTAGCTTGGCCTCAGTCAAGCCCCTCTGCTGCATGTAACTTCATGCTAACCAAGTTGTACTGTAGTGCAGTAAGCCAAGAAAATGGTGGAAAGTAGACAAAGATGGTCATTTCGGACCTAGTAAGATTTCGTGAATGGGGTTGCATTTAATGGTGGAGGATGTTGGTTAACCAGAAGGCAAAAAACTCCAATGAACCAAACTAACATGGAAGTTCTGCCATGTACTTGCTGGAATATTCCTGTAATTGCATAAATATGGTATCTGGAGAACATGGGTCCAAAAAATCTGGATCCAGATTTACTTTCTGTAATGGTGATGCATATATTAACTGAAATTAAAGTTAATACAGTTTTATTAAATATCCATTATGATCACAAGTGTTTATGACATGCTCATGTGGAAAAAGACAAATTCTTACGGTGCAGAATTTTTTTGTAGTAAACCAGATTTTGGAATACTTCAAGAACTTTGCATTTCTTTCAACTTTTGATGGACAAATGAGGTAACTTTTAATGTATGGTGGTAGTGGCTTCGTCTTTGGTATTTTAGATTTGAGCAGGCTTTCTATAGTTTCTTTATGTCTATTATGCTATTTAAATAATTGAAATTGGAATGACTGAAATATAAATTATATGTCTGAAATATTAATTATATTAATATGGGGTCCTGATGACAGTCATCTCACCAAATTAGTAACATAAGATCAAATGGTTTCCAGTCATTGTAGAAAATTTTACAGGTTTCTTTAATAGACAGATTGCTTAAAGCATTACTCATTTTTAATGTGAAAATGATTGATCCTAATTACTGTCCATTGTGTGTTTCACTTCATGATTCATAATGTAATTTAGAGATAGAATTCTATAGCAATTACTTAACCAGCAGATAAATCAAACGAGGAAGAGTGATTGAATCCTTACTTCCTACCTCTCAGCCATTTCTTAAGCCAGTGTGTTTAAAAATAACAGTTCAGATGCTGACTCTGCTTTTGTTACTGGATATCTGTCTTCAACCCCTGGAGAGCTGGTGGATGCTGTAAATCTTACAAAAGGATTATTATGAACATTTTGTTAATTACCTTTATAATTCACCTAGCTATAAGCCGCTAATTGCAGGACCCTCTGCTAGTTCCATCGACATCAATGCTGAAACTCTTAATTTTATTTTTTCATGTAAAGGTGGGGTTTCAGATACACTTGTACTTGATCATCAGTTCATATTCATTTTTTCCTGAGAAATACTGATGGAGACTGGTCCCTCTATTCCAGAGCGTTGTCTATGCCGTTAACATATTAAGCCCTTTGACACTGGGAGAAGTATGACATTTCAGTTGCATGCACATGTGGAGGCACTTACTGCGAATAGTCAGAGTGCCAGGAAGAGAGGAAAATTGAGTCATGCTATACAGTCACTGTCTTATGGTGGTGCATATGTCCATTTGCAAACCTTCCAAACTTCACCTACATTAAAAAGTTGAGATGCACTGCAGATAGCTAGTCCACAAATTACGGAGGAGTCATGCGAGAATGCTTGCGCAAAGAATAACCCGGAGCCTAGCTGAGCTATATAGAAACTTTGTTTTCTTCAGAAGTGTCCTGAGGAAGAAGTACAAATTCTTGCACGTTGCTTCTTTTGAAAAGTCTGTGGTTGGTATTTCAAGTAGGCTGCTAAAATAAAAGAGCAATTCCACGACAGTGTTGTCTCTACATAGATAATTCTCTTTTATTGATTACACTTGCAAAACATCAGCTTTTGTCCCATAAACCATTTCACAGAATCACAGAATCACAGAATCAATAAGGTTGGAAAAGACCTGTAAGATCATCAAGTCCAACCACCAGCCCAACCCCACCATGCCCACTAAACCATGTCCTGCAGTGCCACATCTACCTGGTTTTTGAACACCTCCAGGGATGGTGACTCCACCACTTCCCTGGGCAGCCTCTTCCAATGCTTCACCACTCTGTTAGGAAAGACATTTTTCCTAATACCCAGTCTAAACCTCCCCTGGCGCAACTTGAGGCCATTTCCTCTTGTTCTATCACTAGTCACTTGGGAGAAGAGACCAACACCCACCTCACCACAACCTCCTTTCAGGTAGTTGTAGAGAGCGATGAGGTCTCCCCTCAGCCTCCTCTTCTCCAGACTGAACAACCCCAGTTCTCTCAGCCCCTCCTTATAAGACTTGGGCTCCAGACCCCTCACCAGCTTTATTGCCCTTCTCTGGACATCAAAATATAGATAACAGCAGTGATCAAGCTACTTTTCACTTGCATTTTCAGATAAGTTTTTTTGAAAAACATACCTGGCAAATCAACTAGCAAAAACACAAACAGGAATAAATACATCCATGCAAAAGGATACACGCTCTGTCTGTTTTATCTGTGTTTGATAATTTTAATGTTTTGAAACACATTAAATGAATACTTTTGTGTTACTTGCCAGATTGCTGGTAGCTAGTTTTTGGTCCCCAACCAATAATACGGAGTAAGATTTTGATTACTATAGTACAGCTTACAGCAGTATCTTAATCAGAGCACACAGTCTTCCAGTATTTTTCCTCTTCATCTGAAGAAGGAAGTTATAAAAGAATACATTTTCATTTTCTTAATTGAAAATAGCACAAAATAAACTTTCAAACATGAAAGGGCAGATGATTAACTCTTTGCCTCGGGTTAAAAAAGATAATAAAGGCAGGGAGTGAGGGGGCGACTTGGCAGTAATGAGTTATGAAGACTGATTTTTCTAAGTTTAGTTGTTCCGTGCCTTGGGTTTAGTTTCTGTTTCAACACTTATTTGGAGTCTGTCTGATAGGAAGTTAGTAACAGCATCTGTATGCCAGCTGTGCAGTGGTATGGGGTTTCCACATGCTTCAGGATTGTGAATACGGATAGGAAACCATTTGCTGTTTGTGTTTAAAAGAAAAAATTAGAGTTTTGTAACTTATAGTTAGGGCTGATCACATAATCACATAAAAAATTGAACGGAAAGGCAAGCATTGATGTTTTGCCCAGAACACTGTTCAGCATCAGTATTTTGGTTAAAAACCAAGCTTTTGTAGGCGAGTTCAGCCTCTTGGCAGAGCAAGTCTGTAGTGTTTATTGCCAAAGTAGTGCTTGATAGCCAGAGTTACCAGATGAGGTCTTGCCACTTCTGATTTCAGTAGATATTTTGCTGTTTAGTTTCAAGGGGCCTTGATTCCCTTCTTTCTGGCACAATTTTGTGTAGTAATTCAAGGGAGCTAATGTATTCAGTAAAAGTTGGCAATTAGTTACATCTGCCAGTGAGAAAAGAAATTTAAAAACCACTCGGGGTTTGATCCCCCTGTTCCTCTGACTTTAAATAAGAGACAAGATCAGACATAAATTCTTAGGAGCTAATAAAGATTGCTATTTAAAGACTTGCCACACTGATCCCCAACTTTAAATAGCTGCTTATTAATAATGCAGGTAGCAGTGTGACTTGCCAAATTGCAGCAATTAGCTAAGCCCCACAGATATGGAGCACAGTGTAAAACTGCCGAAGAAGTTCTGGGGAGTGTTGTAGCAGTCCAAGGAAATTCTCACACAGCGAAGTCTTTGAATCACGAAGTCTGTTTACATACAGATTTTTAATTGAGCGAGCCTGAGTCTAAGAGAAGATTTGTTTACTGTCCCTAAAGTTTCCCTAGCTAGAGGAATACTTAATTCAAATCATGACCCTTACCTGGGTTTTAATCTCTTTCAAAAGAGACCTTTAAGGAAAGGATTCTTGTTTGTGGTGGGTATTCTATTTGCTTGAAAATGTTTCACTAAAGCAGAGGACAAACTTTGAAGAGAGGGTGCTGGAAACACATGCGCGTTTTACCACAGAAGAGGAGGTGGCTTTTCATGATCCCCAAAACCACAGAAATAACTTCCCAGGCTCTCCTGTGAAGCATCTGAGCAACGTTTTAGAGAAATCTGTAAACGATTACATCAGCCTTGGCCCAATTCAACAGAAGAAAAAATCTCATCGGACAGAAAAAACCTCATTGGACAGAAAAAATATTACATGTTTTAACCGGTTGGAAAGGTGGGATTTTTAGGGCTGCCAACAGCGCATTCTTTGCCCTCAGGAATGGCTATTATTAGACATATCAGATGAGTTTTGTCAACGTGTATTTTTCTCCCCCTGATAATTCTGATTAGCTATAGTTGGCATATGTTTCTGTATTTTCAGTTAGTGTTCCACACAGTTGTTATTCAAATATACTGTGTAAATAAGATCTTGATTCTGTGGTGACCTCCACAAAGCTCTGGTGATTGCAGTGGCTTCAGATGTGAACAGCTCTCCTTACGCTGTGTTTAACAGTACTTAAGTGGCCTGACTGATTTCCTTTATGATTGCCAAACCAGCAAAGGTGAAAGAGGATCCAAAACTGTATACCAAGCTCCTTGTTTTCATTAACTGAAGAGTGTTTTTGTGGAGTACTTACTTTTGTGACACAAGCCAAAGTAATTGAAGGCTAGAAAGAGAGGAAGGTGTAAAAGCTTTTAAAACTAATTATCACTGCCCAGTAGAAGTACACATATTTCCAATAAAGTTGAATCAATCCCAGTGCCATTCTGTTTGTTCAAGGCGTTTCTCTTCCCCTCTTAAAAGCATAATGTCTGTTTCTTATTGGGAAATCGTTAATATAATTGTATCATTCATGTCATTATATTTATATAATTTATATAGTTTAATATTTTTCTGTCATAGACCGTGAGGTGATCTGTGGTTTCACATAATTGTATGGATTATTACAACCCAAACTTGAGTTTTACCTGACTTGAACATCTGTTTTGCTCTGTAGTCGACACTCCAGATCCCTATGTGGAACTGTTCATCCCATCCGCCCCTGATTGCAGGAAGAGAACGAAACATTTCAATAACGACGTGAATCCTGTGTGGAACGAGACCTTTGAGTTCATTTTGGACCCCAACCAAGAGAATGTTCTTGAGGTAAGTCACATAGCTGAGCTGCATCTGTGAAAATGAAAGTTGTACAATGTCTAGAAGGTTCAAATAACAGCAGCTTCTACATGTATGACATCTGTTGTCTCAAGATTGCAACTTCTTTTTAAACATTAAAGGCTGGTTTTTGCCTTCAGACATGGTGCTAAGCAAGAGGTGTTGTATAAATTATTCAAGGAGTAGCCCTGAGAGTCATTACAAGATAGGCCTTTGAGTCAGCTCTCGGACTGCTCCTGAGGGCTAGTAGCTTACTATTCTTCACATCAGCCATAAATTATTTTCTTCCTGCTTCCTACACTGATTGGACTATGATGGACAGTGAATAGGTGGGGGTAAAGTCAAGTCTCTGCCTGTTCCCTGCTTCTCCCTGAGGAGACCATTAAGAAGCATCCTGGTCTGTATCAGAAACAGTGTGGCCAGCAGCAGTAGGGAGGTGATCGTGCCCCTGTACTTGGCACTGGTGAGGCCGCACCTCGAATGCTGTGTTCAGTTTTGGGCCCCTCACTACAAGAAGGACATTGAGGTGCTGGAGCATGTCCAGAGAAAGGCGACGAAGCTGGTGAGGGGTCTGGAGCACAAAAGTCTTATGAGGTGCGGCTGGGGGAGCTGGGAAAGAGGAGGCTGAGGGGAGACCTTATCGCTCTCTACAACTACCTGAAAGAAGGTTGTGGTGAGGTGGGTGCTGGTTTCTTCTCCCATGTAACCAGCAATAGAACAAGAGGAAATGGCCTCAAGTTGTGCCAGGGGAGGTTTAGACTGGGTATTAGGAAAATGTTTTTGCTGAGAGAGTGGTGAAGCATTGGAACAGGCTGTCCAGGGAGGTGGTGGAGTCACCATCCCTGGAGGTGTTCAAAAACCAGGTAGATGTGGCACTGCAGGACATGGTTTAGTGGGCATGGTGTTGTTGGGTTGGTGGTTGGACTTGATGATCTTACAGGTCTTTTCCAACCTTAATGATTCTGTGATTCTCTGTGAGACAGAAAGCAGAAGTATGGTTCTGCTGTCTCCTCAATGCCTGGAGCCAGGGGCTGAATAGCTCACCCATTGATGTTTTGGGTACTCTTATTCCATGTGCAGGGTTGTTGACTAAGCCACCATTAAGTCTCAGTATGTTAAGCTCTTCCAGGTTGTGTGCAAGAGGTGAGTGTTAAGTGTAACTATTTTATAAGTGGGCATGGCAAGCATTTAAGTTTATCTATAGTCCTTTGTTAGCTTGGTTCTTCGTAGGGGCTGGCCCTAGCACGTGAAGTCTTCTGACCCAAGCTTATGGAGTTTCAGTCTAAATTGGCCACCTGGGACAGAGGCTAAAGCCTGTGAAGCTTTTCACTGAGCTAGTAACTGTAATCTCTTGAGGCTAAACTGTTCAAGATCTGAAAATTGAGTTGTCCTTCCTACCAGGCTCCCTGTGTTTTTGGGGAGAGGAATAGGTTCTACAGTTCGGGGAGGAAGAATCCCATGATCAGCATGTGCATCCTGCACAAGAGACAACAATACTAGGGAATTCACAATAACTTTACTACAGCTTTGCAGGAAGTAGATTACCCAAAATAGCTTCCACCAGCTGGACACGTGCAACAGTCACCTGAGTTGATTCTTACTAAATGTTTTGGTCGTAGACATGCAAACTGGCCACATGAAACTTGAGAAAAGTTAGAAATCTCTAACTTAGTTCTTGCTTTTTAATGACAAGTCAGACAAATAGATATCAGGAATTAGAAAGAGGAATGGAGTGTTTCTGGCTTCTTTGTGAGAAAGCATTTGTGGAAATAGACAAAAGGAAGAACTTGGGTTCATCAACCTGCCTTTATTGCAGCATGGGAACTAAAAATTGTTTCAATTTCATCTGATAAGCCTTTGTGGATTCTAACAGAAGTCCTGAGGCAGAGAGTTTTATCTGTCTCTTTGCAGATCCTGTGTTGATTTCTGTTGATTTCCAGCACAGTATGGCCATAGCATACTGCCAGGTTCTGCAAGTCTCTATCTCCTGTAACAGAACACAACAAGGTTGATTATAAGTAGAATTTGGAAATGTATCTTTACAATAACTAAAGGCTGTTGCCATTGAAATAACGAGTTCTGTCCTAAAATACAGTTCATCATTTCAAAGGGTTGCTTGTGGCACAGGATGAAGCAGATTCTTTATAGCTGAGAAGAGGCTGAACCCAGATGTAGCAACTAGTTATTCAAGTGATCATATCTTGATTCCATTTGTTTTATGCAAAATATATGGTCCAAGCCACAAACATATGATATTTTAGAAGATACAATTCCACAAAGTGGAAAAAAATCGTAAGCCAAATGAGTTCGGAGAACTCATTTAATAGAAACTATGTAAATGGTAATCTGAAATTCTTTCTGAATATCTTACTTGAGAACTTAGAAGGCTGCCAGTGAGACAAAAGACTGCTAGACGTAGACCCACGTGGGTTAGAGCAAAAGCATTGAACAGTGTTCTGTGGTATCCACATACATCTTTGGATAGTATCACATTTTGAAGAGGTATATGCTTTGACATGGAGAATATGAGAAGAGACTTGAAGATCTGGCTGGATACAGAGAAAAACTTTGCGTAATTTGGAATGCTGCACATTTTGCCAAATCATTGCTATAAAAATCTTGGTTTGTAGATACAAGGCTAGGATGTATGGATTCTATCTTCACTGAAAAGTTGCTGTATATTTTTTGGCATATCACATTTAAAACTATATAAGTTTCTCCATAGAGAAGTTTTACTAACTGGAAATTTGAAGTAATTGTATGTTTTATATGCATAATTTGAAGTTATTATGTCTGCTTAGAAAGATGGTGAGGTTTACTGACAGAAAGGTGCTCGGATGAAAAACCCCGTGTAAATGATACTGTTGTACTCATGCAATTGAATGCTTTGAAGCACTGACACTATATGTGAGCTTATCCTGTTTTAAAAGAACATGTCTGTTGGCATTGGGTGTTGACTGGGTTGGGTTTGGCCTATTCCTTTTCTGTATAATTTTTTTTTGCTTTAGGTATAGGCTGTATGGAATTAAAAAGGGGTTTATCGAACTAGACTTGAATACCCGTGTATCTTTTCTAGGTTACTTTGATGGATGCCAACTACGTTATGGATGAGACTCTTGGCACATCCACATTTCCTATATCTTCTCTGAAACTGGGAGAGAAGAAGGTGGTCCAGTTAACTTTCAATGATGTAAGTTGCAACATTCATAGCTTTGCCTTTGTGGGTGCAGCTTTGAACATGATGGAAAGTTCTTAAAAGAACACCTGAACTGAGAGACCTAAACTATTGTGTAGAACAGGACGTACCACGTTTCAGTCCTTTATCAGGTGCCTGAATTTTATCTGTGCCACTTTCTGGTTAGATGAAGTTTCTTCACAAATCAGCAGAGGATGGTGCTTATAAAGACTAGGTGATGTGTCCTAAGGACTCTGACGGAGTCTGATGTTACTCGAGTATTCCCTCAGCCATTTTGCTGAAGCACAAGGAAAACATTTGGCCTGCTCTTGATGCTCCTCAGAAGTACCTGTTTCTCGATGAAAGGAAATCCAAGACTTATTTCTGATCCCATCAGTCTACCTCAGTGCTATGTATATATGTGTTTTCTTAATATAGAGCTAAGTTTTGAATTCAAGAAGGGATTAGAATATATCATGGAGGGGGTAATGGTGGCAGCCGTTCAGTCGGGAAACAGCTGAATATTTGGGGGCACAGGAGAGGGTATCTCAGGTGAGGATTGTTCTCTGCATACCCCGTTCTGAAGCTCGTTTTCTAAGCATTCACTGTTGCCCGTGGTTAAACACAGAGTGCTGGCCTGAAGGCACTGTATTTATCTTGTTACAGTACTGCTGAGAGGAGAATTAAGAAAAACAGTGCCACTGAATGCCTTAGTGTCCTTTCTGAGAGAATCCTCCTTAAAAGTCTAGTTTCAAACTTCCTCTTGCTAAACCAGTTTCTGCACTACTTGATTCAGTTTAGTTTAATGGTCTTTGTTAGCGTGAGAGGTTACACAGAGTTTGCTGGTCGGTATATTACCTCTACTACTGATGCCTGTGGCTTCTGGAAAACTAGCAGAAATTCTTTTATTATTGTATGTTTCACTTTCAATAAATGGCTTGTTGTAACGCAGCCCTAGTTAACATGCAATAATGCATTAATTGGATTATTCTCTTTGAACACATACACAAAACAGATGGAGTCAGTTTAACAGGGATTGTCTGCCTGCACAGTAACTCCTGGAAGTTGTTGGTAAATCTGTGTGTAATTGAGCTTGTTCTGCACGTATTAAAATATCATCATTTATTAGAGTGACATATCACAGGCCATTCTGAACATAATTCACTGCTTGTAGTTACATCCATCACATCTGGTTATCTTTACGTGTATCTATATTGTATGCATATACTATATGTATAATTATGGTCTGCATTTCTGTTTTGGGCTATGGTTTATTACATGATCAGAGGTCTTGATTTGTGACTGCTCTGCTGATTTCCATGAGATACAACTTTAAAAGTGTGGTTACAGCAAATAACTGGTTAAGGCCTATTTATTGGAAATTGGAGAGTTTCATGTGTAAGATTTAGTTTTTAATTAGGCGTAGCCTTAGGGCAGTTGGAATTTTTAAACCCTTCTTTTTTTTTTTTTTTTTTTTTTTTGAAGTTATTGCATTTTTTGAAGTTTCAGCATATTTATTTCACTAAGGGCTTCAGTAACTCTTGGACTTCCAGAGTGTGGGCTGACTGCAGATGCCTGGTTCTGCCAGGCACGAGGTGAGGCAGTGAGAAAGAGCTGATGAATAAATTTTGAAAACACAGTTTACAAAGCTCATGCCAATAATATAAAGCCTTGCCACATTACAGATATGCTTTAACTTCTCATCATCACTCAGCAAAGCTTGGTAGAGAACACAGGGGGAAAAAATCAGTGAAAAAAGCCAAATACACTCTGAAATTTATAAGCAAATAGTAAGGGGACATCAAGTCAGGATGAGCCCAATGTAGACAATTTGTATACACAACGTGTGTTCCTGAGATTTCTGTGGCAGTCTGTATAAGGTATAGAAAAAGGCATGCTAGTTCCTATTGGAATGTTTCACCTCAGGGATTTATTTAATACTGTGTGCGTACATTTTTTTCAATCATTGGATCACTGCGTGGTTTCTGAAGTGCTTTCTGAATTAGTAATATCAGGTGCTGGAATAATGTAATTACTACCTTGTCTTTGAAGTATTTCCGTAAATGACTCTTCACTCTGTTTCTTCATGTTCTCCCTTTGTTATTTCTTTGCCTTTTCTTTCTCCCACCACCCTGTTAATACGCTACCTCATTTACAATTCCCATTTCAGAGGGCAGGAGTGGAGTGCCAGGTTCTACCTGGCCCAACGGCAGGTACGCAAGATGTGGGAGGCCAGAGGCAGCTTTGCACTTCCATATCCTTAAATACTCTGTCTGTATAAGTGTCAAGTAAACGTTCAATCTGAGGTGTTCTAGCTTCGTTCCTAGTGATCGCATACCAAAAATGAGGAGGATAATCCGTTTATAGCTACAGGCAGAGTGAAACAAGACACTGTGTGTGAGTCTGTTACACTCCTAAAGGGCTGCACCAATGTGTCAGTGGCCGCTGCGTATGAGAGAGCTTGGGGAGATGAAAATGCCTATCCATTCTGTCTTAGTTCTAGCAACCTCGTACTGTTGGGTTTTGCCTAACATGCAATCAGTGCTTTAACCATCATTTTTTAACCTTTTGGGTTCAGGCAACCCCTTTAAGTGCTCTATGAAAGGCAGAGGAGACCAACCCATAGCTTATGGGTCAGGTAGTTCTATGTGGTCTGCAAGTATGTAGTGACGTTTATTAGTTTACTTGCATCCTTCAGAAACCTGTAAGCAATCACTCTTCTTTAAGTGTATTTAACTGTGGAAAGACACTTGGTGGCTCATGTGGAACACAGAGCAGTCATTCCCTTACAAGTCTTTGTTTCAGATGATACAAGTTGAGTATGAAGTTTACCCAGTGAACTGGAAGGCAAGTGGCAGGTAGACTGTGGCTGGTAGTAGAAACAAAGGATCATAAGTGTGTGAAGACAATTAGATCCCTTCAGGCCAAAGATGAATAGCACTGTCAGAAAGTGATTGTCAGTGGAAGAAAGCCAAGACAATGCGATCTGATGAATGAAAGTCAGGACCTAGCAGCACCTAGCAACATTTTCTACTGTATTCAGTGCTAGCGGTGTATTTTGGAATCACACTGGGTGCTTTAAAAAAAAAAAGTTCTGCAGAAAAGAAACTCATTCACGTATTTCCGAAATGTCCTCCCTTTTAAAAAAAGTGATTTAAGGAAAAATTCTGACAGTAATAGTTTATGTTCCATGTGTGGTTGTGTTTTTTCCCCTCTGTAAGTGGTATAACTGTATTTAAATATTTCTTGTTTAGGTCACGGAAATGACTTTGGAATTGTCTCTTGAAGTATGGTAAGTATCTCATATTTTTTAAAAAAAGGTGGAAAATGTATTAGCAGGAAAGGTATTTTTTATTTTACTCTGTTCATTAGAATTTTCTTAAAAACATGTCAGGTAGAGTGCAAAAATTCCTTGTTTTAGCATAGAAATACCAAGTACTGTATAAAGTAAGGAGATTTTAAAATTGAGGGTATTTTCACATTGTAATTCTATCATTGACTTAAACACCATTACCTGTACTAATAGGTGTGCCCTTTCCAAATGTTTGCAGGAGCAAGGCTATCATATATGAATTTCTCATCCCGCTTAAAGCTTATGTTAAGTGCTTTCCTTTTCAAGGGCTTTATTTCTAATAAACTCATAGACACCAGGTTCAGCTGTTATCCTCATTATTTTACCATCTGTGGTCACTTTGCATCTCACGTTAACTTTCAGCATATATGGGTACTCATTACCAAGCTGCCCCAATGTAGCTGAATATTAATACCATGCAGCACTGAAGTCAAAGGTGAAGATCTCCGTAGGGCCAGGATTTCACCATGTGTAAAGCTAAGCGGATGCCTAGCTGTTTGTTTTCCTTTTTTTTCCTCTCTAGCTGTCCTTCTCCCTCTTTCTTAGCCTATCTAGGTGAAAGACCAAAAATCACCTTGAGGCATAATCAGAAAAATATCTTTTAAGTCTAAAAATGTGAGAACAAGGCATTTAAGGAGTCTTTTTTTGTCTATAACTACAAATAGCAGTGCTGAGCACTGTAACTGTAAACGTGGAACTCTTTCATAATGACTCCAGAGACTGACAAACATCCCCCAGGGATAATTTCTGCTCATCATTTTGTACTCATAAAGATGCATACGTGGGTGGTCCTTGAGACCACCTCTAAACCTTCCAGGGCTTGTACATTACAAGTATTTCATATCTCTGACATTAAATGAACAGAAGATGGTTGGCTATATCTTGCTCCTCTTAAGCAGAAGGCATTGAAATATGTTAAACAAAAGGATCTGATGAAGTTCTGTTCTTTTGTTCTCGGATGGCTGCGTGGATTTTGGATTCTGCGTGGACCTGTTGTTCATGGTCTCATATATATGGTATATATGATGGAACATGGTATATATGTTCCATACCTTCATGGAACATTGCTTCTAGGCAGTCTTTTCCCCCCTTTTTCTTAATCCCGTTACTTTATTACCTAACAGGTTCTTAAAAAATCGGAAGAATCATTATCTGTGCCTACATAGATCCATTTCACAATTGTATGTTTTTCATAAAGGACTGTTAAAAATGCTGCCTTGTAACTAACATGTCAAAGTATCCACAAACACTTTTAGCTTATCTTTAAAAATACAGGAATTCAATGAGGCAGATCCCAGGACAAATTTGTACGGTCCTCCTCATGGCTGTCTGCTAGAGGCAGTGCTGCTGGGAGGTATTGTAGTTCAAACCCTTGGAATGACAGACAGGCTCAGTGAGTTACCTAGTCCAAATGAGGTGACAGTTCAAATTGTTTATCCTGCCTTGATACCTGAAATGAGAAGTGGGAGCTGAAGTTGTAGCTTTTATTTAAGTACAGTGTTGAGGTCTTTATGCAACGCTGTGTACATTTTTGATCACACGGAGTGGGGAGAAAGCCAGAGAAAAAGGCTTTTTCCTGTGGCCAGCCAGTACAATTTGCGCTGAGATCCATACAGTTTTTGATTGTCAGACTGAATGGAGGCAGAGTCAAAATTACCCTTTCCTCCCTTAACATGAAATTCTAACTTAAGAAGAGTATATGTTAGTAGGAATGTATGAAAACTTTTCATTGCAGTTCTTTGTTCAGTGGATAAGCAGAGAACTCAGATTTCTAGACTGTAAATTTATAATTGTATGTGAGTGGTGAACTTACTTGCTATATTCTAATTTAGGATTTTTTAAGACCACATAATACACCACTAGAAGCTATACATTTTGTGTTTAGTTTTCACTAGTATGTGAACCATGAGGTTTCTATATCAAATACACGTCTTAAAGACGCAGCGTGCTGTTGTTCTTTGCATCCATCGCTCCATGAAATCAGCTGATGCAATTGTCTCACATGACTAATCATAATTTTATTTTGTTGTATTTCATCGTGTGTAAATTAATGAGGAATTTACTCTTACTTCCATTCATTTCCCTAGGTGGTATTTTTAATTCTGTTTTGAATTATGCCTTTTGTTAAAGCCTGTCTGTTTTGCAAAACAGCTCTTCAACTGATCTCCGGTTCAGCATGGCTCTGTGTGATGAGGAGAAGAAATTTCGGCAACAGAGAAAAGATAATATCATGCATAGTATGAAATCATTTCTGGGAGAGGAAAACAGCAAGAACTTGACCACTTCCCGTGATGTAAGTTTGGAGAGTTCACATCAAGATTAGTATCACTGTTGGATTTCTGCATTTGTCTCTGAAAGGAATGAATGAGACATATGAGGTAGAAGGGTTCAATGTGAAGGCAGATGGCAGAAGCAAAAAAATTTCTTTTTCCTCTGTGCGCATACAATATTTAGAATGGAGAATGATTTTTCTTGTGCTCTAGATTCGTAGATAAAAGTTTAAGGAAACAAAATCCTGTGCCAAAATGAAGCTTCACTTAAATAAGAGATGTCCATTTTGTGCAAAAGGACAAGACTGCATAAATGCCATTGTAGGCTAGAAATCACAGCTCTTCATTTGCACTGGCACCTTAAACAAACTGCTGTAACTTTTATCTGGTTCTTTATTGTTTTAATCCTTAGCAGGCTGTGCCGAGGTTAAAATTGGGTAAAGGAGATAAAACCATGCTTTTCATTTTGCCCTGATTCTGAATTCCATGCTTTGTTCAGGTGTTGGTTCTGAGCTGAGATTGGCATCTGATAAATGCCTAAAGGGCATGTGAAATACCTGCTGCACAAGAAGTGTGCGGTGGCTCTGGGCAGAATCTGCCATTGCATGCTTGATATCCAGCCTGTGCTCTTAAAATGGCCTTGGCTGTATGGCCTTTGTGTCTAAAGGATTAGGTAGGAAATGAGCCGTTTTAATGTTAGAGTCAGCTTAGAAATTATTTTCTTTCTTTCTTTCCTTTCTTCTTTTCCTTTAGCCCATTTTATAGGATTAGGATTATGAAGTTTATTTCTTAGAGAACATGAGAAACTGCAGCTTTCATTGACTGGCTGGTGATCTGTACCAAGCCAACACAAAGTCAAGCCAACACAAAGTCAAGCCAACAGATCTAGATGGACTGATGGTAGTTTAGGTCGCATCAAAGTGAGAAATCTGCTGAACCCTGCTGATCTTTTCAGTGATTTCGTAAAACACTGCATTATATTGAGTTAATTAAGGATACACTTGGTACAGATCCATTTGTTTTGTAGTAGCTCTTCCGTCCTCCTCTTTCTTCCTTGCTTGTTCCCCATCTTGTTCTGCTCCCAGAATTGTGACAGGAAGACTGTGTGTATGTGGGGGGTGTCAAGCAGTGAACAGAGTCAATGAATTAATCTGTGTTGATTAATTCCTTGATACTGATTCCTTTTGTGTGTTTTTAGAATGTGACAATCTTTGGCAGAAACTGGAGTCAGCACTGAAGAATTCCTTTTAAATTTCTATGAAGTTTGAGCAGGGGGTAAATGTGTTGTTGTATACTTTTGAACTCTGTCTTGCATAGTAAAATGTGCTTGTGTGAGTTTTCTGAGGAAGATGAAAGAATTTGACAAGTATCGTACATATTTCATTTGTAGAGATATAAATTGTGCATATTGTGAAGGAATATTTTCAAGATTTTTTAATTCTCTGTTCAGTTATTTTTAATCTTAACACATGCAAATCTTATCAGAATAGATATTTGTGGATGTGACATTGGTCTGATCTTCTACAGCAGAGTAATATCATTCTCAGAAAGGATGCAGATATTCTGCCAAGATCCAGTTAGGACTGGAGTGATACTCAATGCCTGAAGTATCACTTCTATGCAGATGGTATGTGTGCATGAATTATTGTAAATTCTAGGTAAGATTTCATATTCTTATTGTCATCATCTTCCCTTGGTATCCCTCACTGTCTCAAATACTGAAAGTTTATCAGTTAAATTGCATCTTCCAAGACCAGAGAGTAATCTCTAACTGTAGGCTTGTCAACCCTGGGAAGGACTGAGGTAATGTGATCCTCCCGTTTTTCATATGCCAAATGTATATTTTTAAGCTGACTTGTCAGAATTTTTAGCTGCTTCTAGCAATGAAAAAAACCTTTTTGTTCAAATTAAAATATAGTTTTGTCCTTACAGCCTGTCATTTTTACTTTTATTGCTACAGATGGGAGATAGCAAGAGGATTTATAGGATGTTTGTAGTCTTAACATGGCATCAAAAGTCAGGAGACATAATGAGTATTCTTAGCTGCCTATGAGTCATTGTTTAATCTTAAACAAGTCACTTACTTACCTACTCAAAGTTCAACTAAGTTTCTTCATCTGTGAATAGCAACACGTGTGCCTTGCAGGGATGCTATGAGACTTTAATACCTGTGAAATAATTTTACATCCCTGGATGGGGAAGTGAGTACTTCCAAATTTCCTTACTTAATCTTGAGGCACGTTCTGAAAACACAGAGGATGAGATTTCTTGTATCTGGGTTATTGCTCCGTTTATTTTTATAATTTTTGTTGCTTTAAACAATTTTCTAAAAATACCATGATAAATTAAAGAAAGCATATAGTTCTCTAAGACTGGATTTGTAGAACAAATTTTTATTAATCATCTGTGTAACCCATGGCAATTTTTTTCCCACCACAGGTATTTTTGTCCAGATTTTGTGCACTGTATTTCCAGGGCATTTGGATAAAAACATCTACACCACTCATTCCTAAAACAAGATTTAATATGTTTTAGCTTTTTTTGCCAGATTAGTGGAAAATTTGATTGAGGTCATCTTTTTCGGAGCTCGCTTTTCTTAAAACATACCTTGTTTTCCAAATCCTTTTCATTTTCATGCCCAGTTTGGTGATTAAGCAATCACTTGTTGAGATGAGGCGCCCATTGACTGAAGTGGAACTGTATGGTGCTGAGCTTGTCCACACAGTACAGTGCCCCATGGATCCTAGAAACAGTACAGATGTGTGGACAAACGCTTCATCTGCGTTGTTAAATCCTTTCAATTCAGTGGAGTTTGTTTGGATGATATCTAAGCTGGTTTGATATCTAAGCTGGGTATCTAAACTAGCTTGGGTCCCTCAGCATTGTGCTGTGTATAGGAACCAGAAGAAAAAGAAAACCATGCTGGCATGGCTTTTGGTTTTTCAGAAGTGAGCACAAGCACATAGAATTGAGTGTGGCAGTGTGGCCAGGGATTGGAGCAATGGGCTTTTGTCTCCAAGACTTTTGTATTCAGTTCACATTTTTGCCATTGACTTCCTGCATCACTTTCTCGTGAGTCACTTACCCTTTTGGTCTAAGTTTAGTAATTTTGAATGGGTTTAGTACCTTTGCCCCAGTTTTACTGATTATGTGTTACAGGTTCAGAGTGCCCCAAAAAGTGGAGTGCGTCAGCCCCAGCCTGTGTACATGGAGAAGCGTGCAGGCCTTGGTATCCTGTCTTTTCTCCATTCTTTCTCAGTCATGAGATGGCTTCTTAGTTCTTTTCTGTTTGTACTCTGTCTGCAGCTACTTCCTCCCTGCCTCTGCTCCATATATCCTAGAGGGCAACTTGTAAGATGGGTGTATGTCTTTTCAAATTTTACCATTTCTTGCCCTTAAATGTGTTGGAAGCTGATTTGCAGCTGAAAAGCTGCTTTAACAAACCTACCTGCTTGGAAATGTGCTCTACCTTCCTCTTCAAAGCAGGAAAGGACTCTTAACCCCTCATCACCTGACTTATGCCTACAAGTCAACTTGTATTCAGTTGCCTGAAATAAATAAATGTAAATGTGCAGTAGATGCCTCTCTTCAGTTATTTTTTCATAATTTAAAAGCTTTATTTACTGTGGGAAGCTTACTTAAGCTGCTATCCTCTACTCTAGAGCTCTTTAGTTGAATTTCATTTCTGGAAATAAAGTAGTGATTGCAACTCTTCATACTTTGCTTTGGTATCAAATGGAAGTGAAGAGATATCATACATACACCAACTTCTCAGTATACCCACCCTCCCCCAGTATAGGATTCTATGATTCCCAGAATGCCTGTGGATTAAGTATACAGGAGTATTTGCCATCAGGATGCTAGTGACTCTTCTCGACATTCTTTGTTGATCCTCCTTACAGATTTCTCTGCATCCTGAAGAAAACTCAGATTTTCCCTTGTGCTCATGCCACTGCACTGATGAATAGATTTGTTGAATAGTGGTGCTTTGGAAGTGTTCTCACATACTTTTTCCAGGCTTGCACCTGCAAACCACTGTCTTCATCCTGTTGGGATTTGTCTGTGTAGGTTAATTAGGTAGTGTTTGTAAAGAGCTTTCAAAGCCTAACGTACATTATTAAAATTGTGATTAGTAATATGGCTCTTCTGTTCAAAGCAACTGCTCCGTTATTGGGGTGTTGGCTTAACAAAACAGGCATGTCCTAAATCTTTACCTTTGTTTTGTCATTTTTTGATAGATAGCTATCTCTGGAGGTGCATGATGAATGCTGATGCCAGTAAATACCTGTGGTTTCTATTACTAAAGCTTAACACTTATGAAGATAACCAAATAATCTTACTGAGTCAAGAATAAGCAGTTTTTGTGGAATGGAAGCCTTGAGAAATGTCTCAACATACTTGGTCATTGTGCATGGTCATTTCCTTGTGACTGTGTGTTTTCAGTCCACAGGGGAGTTTCATGGCTTGGAGTGTGGAGTCTGCAGAAAGAAACTGAACTCAGTAGTCACATGGTTCCTTTTCTTATAACTAATCCTGTCTATTGGCACCTCAAATTGCATTTCAGTGAAATTTTTGACTGATTACCAGTTTGATCAGATAGGGGCTTTCTGCACAACTGTGTAATTCTTTTTATGATTAGTAACAACCAAGAGGTTGTTACCTTGTCACCATTGAACAGTGGAAAATTTTTCTAGGTTTCAGAAACTGGGAACCAGGTGGGACCTTTGCTGAAACACTCAATGATGGTAGCAAGTTAATTTTTAGAATCACAGAATCATAGAATATCTCAAGTTGGAAAGGACCCATAAGGATCAAGTCCAACTCCCTGCTCCTCGCAGGACTACCTAAAACTACACCATATGACTACGAGTGTCGTCCAGATGCTCCTTGAACTCTGACAAGCTTGGTGCTGTGACCACTTCCCTGGGGAGCCTGTTCCACTGACCGACCACCCCCTCAGTGAAAAACCTTTTCCTGATGTCCAACCTGAACTTTCCCTGACTCAGCTTCATTCCATTCCCTCGTGTCCTATCGCTGGTCACCAGAGAGAGGAGATCAGCACCTCCCCCTCTGCGGCCCTCCTTGAGGAAGTTGTAGACTGCGATGAAGTCACCCCTCAGCCTTCTCTTCTCCAAGCTGAACAAGTCAAGTGACCTCAGATGCTCCTCATAAGTCTTGCACTTGAGACCTTTCACCATCTTGGTCACCCTCCTCTGGACACACTCTAATAGTTTGATCTCCTTCTTACACTGAGGTGCCCAAACCTGCAGACAGTACTCGAGGTGGGGCCGCACCAGTGCAGTGTAGAGTGGGACAATAACCTCCCTCCACCAGCTTGCAATGCTTTGCTGGATGCACCCCAGGACACGGTTGGCCCTTTCGGCTGCCAGCGCACACTGTTGACTCACATTCAACTTGCTGTCCACCCAGACCCCCAGATCTCTTTACATGGGGCTGGTCTCCAACCTCTTGTCCTCCAGTTTATATGTGCAACCAGGATTACTCCATTCCAGGTGGAGAATCCGGCACTTGCTCTTGTTAAATTTCATATCGTTGGCAATTGTCCAGCTCTCTAGTCTATCCAGATCTCTCTGTAAGGCCTCTCTACCTTCGAGGGAGTCCACAGCTCCTCCTAGTTTACTTTAATTTACTTCATGTACACTTGATTCCTGTGTCCAGATCATTTATAAAAACCTTGAAGAGCACTGGCCCTAAAATTGAGCCCTGGGGAACCCCACTGGTGACTGGCTACCAGCCGAATGTAACCCCATTTACTGTAACTCTTTGAGCCTCACCTGTCAGCCAGTTGCTCACCCAACTTGTCTAGCTCTGTGCTGGACATTTAGTTCAGAAAGATACTGTGAGAGACAGTATCAAAAGCTTTGCTAAAATCCAAAAAACCCTCATCTGCTGGCTTCCCTTGGTCAACTAGATGGGTGACCTTGTCATAAAAGGAAATTAAATGGGTTAAGCACGACTTTCCCTTGGTGAACCCATACTGGCTATGACCAATGACTGCATTGCCTCTCAAATGTTTTTCAGTAACTTGCAGAATAACCTTCTCTGTAATTTTACCAGGCACTGAAGTGAGACTAAGAGGCCTGTAATTATCTGGGTCTTCCTTCTTACCCTTCTTGAAAACTGGGACAACATTTGCCAGCTTCCAGTCGACTGGGACCTCTCCAGACTCCCAAGACCGTTGAAAAATAATGGAGAGGTCCCACAATAACATCAGCCAGCTCTTTCAGTACCCTGGGATAAATCCCATTGGGCCCCATAGACTTAAGCACACCCAGCTGCAGCAGCAAGTCTCGAACAAATCTGGAGTCAGCTGGGAGTTTATCATCCCCCCAGTCATGGTCTTCCAAGACAGGGCTCTGGCAGTTCCAGGGCCCATCATCGGTGAGAGGTGACTGACCTCATCAAGTAACGGACCAATGTTGCCTCTGATCCTCCTTTTGCTGTTAACATATTTAAAAAAGCCCTTTTTGTTGTCTGTCCTTCACAATGGTGGCCAGCTTAAACTCTAATCGAGCTTTGGCCGCACAAATTTTCTCCCTAGAGTGGCATACAGCATCTCTCTAGTCCTCCCATGTTGCCTGTCCTTGCTTCCAATGTCCGTAAGCTTTCCTTTTCTGCCTAAGTTCTAGAAGATCCCTGCTCAGCCAAGCCGGCCTTCTGCCCTGCTTGCTTGACTTCCCACACTTCGGAATTGCCTGCCCCTGTGCTCTTAAGAGATGGCTCTTAAAAAGCGACCAGCTATCATGGACCTCCGTACCTTCAAAAGCAGATTCCCAGGGGACCTTACTAACTGGCACCTGCAGCAGCCCGAAGTCTGTTCTACCCATATCCAGGGTCAAGGTTTTGCTGGCAGTTTTTCTCCTATTGCTATTTTATTTTATTTTGTCTTCTTTCTAGATACTTGGAGAAACTATGCAATGGAAGGGAACAGCTTTGAAGTCAGGGCTGGGAAGGTTGGGAAGTAAGAAGGAAAGAAGTATAAAATAAAACCCCTATAAACAGATTTTCAATATGGTGTCACCTGTAACTGGCTCTACTTTTGCTCACTTTGCCATCTCTTGGTTGCTGAGTAGGTGTACAGATATGCATAAATTCTCCTTACCTTTCCCGTAGTTTTTGCAAGGTAGCTGTAAATTTGAGACTGTCTTCATGTTATGTAGTAATATCAGATGGTTTTATTATAAAAAGCGTTTTTAAACTCCTAGCCAAAATATTATTTGTCTGTCTTCTGTTTCTGATTAGTAACTTTCACTGCTTTTGGCTCTGTCACAAGGATATCATTTGGATTAAAGCTGGTCTTTGGATTGCTTTAAAATTTTCTGTGGTTTTGTAGCTAAATAGTTTATTTAACAACTAAATTTAATACCTATTTTGGATTACCGATAAGAAGGATAGACATTCTAAAGAAATTCTGAGTATATTTTTATTTAGAATTCTTGCTACAAGTGGCAACTTCTTCAAATAGATTCTAATTCTTCAGAAAGCAGGCAATTAGAGTTCTAAGTAATAGGGCATTGTGGGGGCAACAACTTGCTAGTGCCGAGATCTGACGTGGTTTATTCACTCAATTTGTAGACTTATTGGTTGTATTTTAAGGTCTGCAGCAGTGCCACAAATCTGTGCGAGTGAAATGAACTTGAAATTCTATACATTGTTTCAGTAGACAGGAAGCTAAGGAGGGTCATAATGATAATGTTTGACTTCCATTGTATTTATATATATTTTACTATTTGGCCTGGAGAATCATTAAAATGAGGCATTACCTTTCTGTGCCTGTAAGGAGCCTAAAATGGAGGATTTTGTGCAATGATAATATTGTGCCCTATTAGCAAGTAGTATCAAATAAAAAGAACAATATAACAGAGTCGTAGAAATACTGTTTGGAAGGGATCTCTGGAGGTCAGCTAGTCCCAGTTGTCTCTGAAAGGAGTGCCTTTGCCAACACTCAATTTACTGCCAACAGAGAAAATCAGGGGGATTCTGCCTAGCAAGGCCCAGAAAGAGCCAGAGTTTTGTGAATTCCAGAGTCCTAACTCTGATGCTTACTTCCCAACCTTGGTCCGATCCTGAACTCAGTTGCTTTGTGAGGACTGCAACCCAAGCAGCTCCCAGTGGCTGCGTTTGCCGCTGGTTCTTTACTATTTGTGAGCAGCAGGTGAGGTATAGCATTAGTTAGCCCCTCCACCATTTGCATTAGGAAATTGTCACTAAGGCAGTCTACAAACTTCCTGGATGGCTTGCACAATGCTGACCTTTCAGCGGGGGATTAAAATCCCCTGTGAAGATCACAGCCAGATCAGGAGACTTCTGGTTTTTAGAGAAAGCCTTACCCAATTCATCCCATTGGTCAGCAATCTGACTGCCACAACATCCCTAGCGTTACTTTCTCTCTGATCATGACCCAGAAGCTCCCAAAAGACGTGTCTCTGGTTGCATCCTGATGTTCTGTGCAATCAAGGAGCTGCTTTCTTGTAGAGCACAGCCCCCATGCACCCTTTTTCCATGGCTATCTTCCCAGCCTCCACATATCCATGGCAGTGTGCCAGGCATGCGTGCTGTCCCACCACGTCTATGGCATTCTGATTGTGTCTTCCTTCTGAGCAGGAACATGCAGGTCTCACTACTAGCTTTCTCCCATGTATTCCTCCTGCATTTGCAACGTTTGGAGCCTTTTCTCGCTTAGGTCCCCATCACTGAAGTTAGTCTAGTCTTCCTCATTAAATTAGCAAGTCTGTTCATCAAGGTGTTCCTCACCCTGTTGGTCAGGTGGATTCTTTATTTTCCCACGGACCATCTTCAACATCAAGCAAGGCTTCATGGGCAAGAAGCCAGGAGTCTCACTAGTGACACCACCTGAGCCTGATAGCATCTGCTTGAGCCTCTTCCAGACTGGAAAGATCAAGTCCACAGGCCACGGGTGCCTGTGCCCCTCATTCTTGCTCCAAGAGGGGGCAAAGCACCTCTCACCTGCTTGGGGTCTCCCCTGCTTGTATCACTCTTGGCCACATGGATAAGCAGCGAGGAGTAGCATCTGGAAGGCCAGGTGAGACTCAGCCATTTCTCCATGCCATCACAGATCTGGAGCCTGGGCAAGCAGCAAACCTCCCCAAACAATCTGGCTGGCAGGTTGGCCTGTGTCCCATAGAAGAGGGAGTCATCAGCTACCGTCACTTGTCAACTTTCTTATCCAGTAACCTGTGATATCTGGTCCAAAATCCTCCCTGATGGCATTTGTTGCTTCTCTGTCACCAGGGCACTGAACCCAGGCAAAGCGCTGCAGGTGGAAGGGGAGACTTCTCTCACTGCCAGAAGTAGCAAGCTTGCAGCTCCCCGTCTCCTGGGAATTCATGCTTTCTTCCTGCCCTTGTGTGGCCTCAGTCATACCTTCCTTCTTGCCTGCACAGGAGCTAGGCACGTTTAGCTTCCCTTTATCTCCCTGCATGCCAGGTGCTTTGTTACATGCTATCTGTTTGCACCTCCTGGTTGCTAACGGTCCCTAAGTACAAGATAAATAGGAAGCTGGAAGGAAGCCTCCTCTGCCCCTCTGTGAGATTTCCACCTGGGCAGACAGAACCTCTCATGCTGCTGGCTGGTTCCTGGCTTCCCTTGGTCTTGATAGGCAGCGCTCTCCTCCCATGCTGCAGTCCAAAAGTACTTCTGCCATCCATCTCTTTGTGAAGCAGAAGGGACCGAGTAAATGACGTACAGATATTGTGCATCACTCTTGGGCCCAGAGAACCTAAGGGGGACAGGTAACTTCATGGATGGGATTACGATACTGTTCCATTCTACGTACAGTGTTTAAAAGTCATATCTCAATGTGCTTTATTAAAGTATTTTGCTGTTCTTTTACACATGTACCACTAAGAGACTGTAGAATACCTTCTTTTTGGCTTGTTAGAACTTTTGTGCACAGATTTGCAAAAGCACAGGTTTCTTCTCTGCTGTGAAGATCTCTGGATGGTGACCTATTAATTGCGCAAGGCTGGTATGTTTGGCCAGTGATTGATGAATAACGTTTATTTACTACTTTTAAGCCTTTATCAGAATTGATGTGGTGATATGCTGTTCTTCTCATCTATGCAGGTGCCAGTGATAGCGATACTGGGTTCGGGAGGTGGATTTCGTGCCATGGTAGGGTTTGCTGGAGTCATGAAAGCACTTTATGAATCAGGAATTTTAGACTGTGCGACTTACATTGCTGGTCTCTCAGGATCCACATGGTAAGGGTTTTTTCTTTCGTTTTTCTTCAGTTTTTCTTCATGAAGTTCAAGAATGAATTTCCATGAGAGTTCACTTATTTCTAAGGTTATAATTCACAGCAAAATTTACACATACACTATCATTATGGAAAAAACATATGGAGACAGTGGTCTTGCAGCATAGCAGTTCAGTGGAGCAATTCTGCTGGTGGAGGTGTTTGAGAATGCCTCGAAGGGTGAGGACAGCTCAGTCTCCAGGTGATCTTCCTAGGAGCTTTGATAGCAGGAATGGATGACAAGAGGTGCTACACGTATGCACCCACGTTTCTGTATCGACAGCCAGTACTGTACATACTAGGACTGTGTAACTGATTCTTTCATCTTGATAACCAAAAAATGAAGAATTCAAGTGGTTGGTAGAAATCCAAAATATTTTTTGTGTTTCTTTATTTTCCTGATGAAATGGGAAAAAAAAATCCCTTGCGATTTGAAGATGACGACTCATTCAACCCAAAATGGATTATAGCCTTTTGGGCCATTTTTCAGAGATTCTCAAAATCACTGAAAGATCTTTTGCTCCATTTTAGACTCAGTAGTCCCCTTCTTAGTGGATTTACCGGGGATGTCTAGGACCTGTTCACTGATCTTTCTTAGTGTAAGGAGATTTGAGCAGATGTATTTCAGCTTGTAGGAAAGAATACCGACTGCCATGCTGCAGGGCATCCTGCTATGGATTGCCTTGTATCACTCCTATTGTCACTGTTTAATTTAGAAATTACATTGTTTTTTAAAATAGTTTGTTAGTCAGATGGGAGAAAAGATCTTCCAAGATGTCTCAATTAGAATGCCCTAATCAGGTAGTTATGATGTCCTCCTGTCTGACTCAATGAATTCTTCAGCCCATTAACAGGAACCACATCACCAGGAGGAAATCAGGGTGACTTCACTGTGTGAAAGGCACTCTCTGGGCGTTACGAGCTCAGGGCTTTGGAGGCAGCAGAATGCTTTGAACCCCAGTATTATGTCTGCCCCAAGCACCCTTCTGAATGAGAGGGTTTCTCTTCTCCCTGCCCAGTGCTATGAACCTGTAGCCTTTTGTCTTCTTGGCTTTTATAAAAATTGTCCCAAATTACACTTATTACAAATGTTGAAACTATTTATTTTGACGTTTCTTAAATGAAATGAGGTAACATATTTAAAAGCTATGTGATTTTCATCAGCCAAAACCACCTGACAAATTCAATCCAAATTTCTTAACTGTTTGGACTCCTTATCACTACTTTTTTTCATTAAGTGAAAAATTGCACTTTTTTTTGTCAAACTTTAAAACTTGGTTTTAGTGTCAACGGATCAGGTTGCAGTAGAGGATGTTACATCTTAAGAAAATTTTGAACTTTTCAAGGGAGTATCCCCAATGTCACAAAACATGATTGTATCATAACCAGGTTTTTTTTATTTACCAGTTTGAATACTGGAGCTGCATCTGAATCCAGTTTAGGGCCACCTAGTACAAGAAAGGTGTTGACAAACTGGATTAATTCCATCAGAGTACCACCTGGGCAATTAGGGGACTGGAGCACATGAGAAAGTGAGGCAGCTGGCTTTGTTTAGCCTTGATGAGTAGGCAAAGGTAGCAGTGGGGGGAGATCTTACTGTTATCTTCAGGTACCTAATGGGTAGCTGTAAAGAAAACAGACTCTTTTTGGAGACGCACAGAGAAAGGACAAGGGGTAATGGCTGTAAGTTACAGCAAGATAAATTTGATTAGCTATTAGGAAAATTATTTTGCAGTGAGAGTGGTCAAGCACTGGAATGTATTGCCGTATCCTTTCTTGACTGGGCTGGGTGAGGTGTCATCCTCTCTCTGTCTGACTCAGTGAATACTTCATGTGAAAGTAGAACTTGACTGAACAAAGCCCTGAGCAACCTGATCTGACTTTTAAGTTGGCTCTGCATTGAGCAGGAGGTGGGAATACAGACCTCGAGGTTCCTTCCGGTCTAAATTACAAGATTATATGAATATCGCATTTCTTCGAGAGTAAGGGAAAAAGACTTTTGTTGGAACAGCTAAATAAAAATGAGCCGGGAATCTGCCTGGGATGAATTTTATCCCCTGGCTTAACTCTAAGGAAGTACATGAATTTTGGTTCCACACGTTCTAAGGAAATACTCTAACCCCAAAGTTGTTAATTCTTTTGAAATAGATAATGATCTGGTCTATTCCTTGTGTGGTTTTTTTCAATTATTTTTCACTTGTGTGAAGCTTGCTTCCCCCCTCCCAGACTAGATAGAAGGCTTTCAGAATGCCAGAAGTTTTTGAAATGCCAAAAGTATCTATAAACTAGAGTAAGTTTCTCGTTCAGATTGAACTATAAAAGATTGGCATCCCTGGAATCTGGGTTTTCTGTCACTAGTGGTTGGGGGGCAGATTCATTACTGTCTGTTGAAAAACCTGGATGTACTTTTGTCAAATTCAAGAAGCAGAAGATGGATGAAGAGCAATTGAGTAGTGCAACGCAGCGTGAAAAATTATCACTGTGTTTCTAGGGAATGGTGTGTAGTCTGTGTTCTGAAAAGACGTCAGTCAGCTGGCCATGACGTCCTTTTTTGGGAAAACCCAGGTGTGAATACATAGTTGATCTAATGTAAACCTATAAAATCTGTATTAAAATAGCAAGATTATCTGAACTGAATCAGTCAGGAACATATGTTGGAAATGGTTGTATTTAAACAAATTTGCTTTTGCTGTCTTGGTGATGTCACCTATTCAGACTTTCCTTGCTTGATGAATAAATAAATGGACACTTTGGCACTTCCTTTCTTTTCTTTTTTTCCATCCAGTCTATTACTTGGGAATAATGCTCTTTTCTTCTTTTTTTTTTTCCTGAAGGGTGGAGAATTCCTTTCTTGCAGGGAGAGGCAGGTTTTTGCTTGTTCACTCAGATGCATGCCTAACCTTGGAGCAATGCATTTACCTCCCTGATTGTTTCTGTCATCTTGCTTCAACCTTGTACTGAATTCTTCATCCTGAGTTTTCCTTTCTTTGCTCACATGGAGGCTTGCTGCTGTGTTTGTTCCACCCACGAGCTGACATGCATGCTAAGCTTTAGAGACTGCGTAAGGACTAATGAATCAAGTTCTTACGTCATCCATGTGACAGGGTTCATCATGCTGTCAAGTAAATTGCCGGGCAGTGATCTCAGGGCCAAGCTTACATAGTGTGTATCTCGCTGCTACGCAGAATTATGCCTGCAGTATGGTATGTATAGCTGAGCCAGGTAATTGAATAAATAATAGTGAAATGAGCGTCTAGTAGATTAGGGCGGCCTATCTTGAGTCTTCACCCATAGTGTTACTTAAGCCAACCAAGTGCAAAACCACAGTTGTCTGCATGCGTGCCTAAACTTTGTTTTGAGTAAACAAAACTCCAGTTTCCAGAGTGACAAAATCAAGATTTGCCTGATAGGCCTCTTCTGAATGCTCAGACTCAATTAAATCTCTGTACAGGTTGTAGTTATGGTGCTTCCTCTTATTATGAAAACATCTAGATCCTGGAAAGCACGCCATATACTAATGTATGTTAGGAATTTTTTTGTTTAGCTTTCTATGCCTTGAGAAAAAAGAAATTACAATTTACTTTCTAAACGGTGAGTAAATTAATCTCATTTAATCAGTAGTTGTATCAAATTATTTATGAGCTTATTGTACGTTTCAGGCACCTGACATTGAACCAGGCTTTGATACTTACGGAGCCTATTTTCCATTGCAGGTACATGTCAACTTTGTATTCACATCCAGACTTTCCAGACAAAGGACCAAAGGAGATTAATCAGGAATTGATGAACTCTGTGAGTCACAACCCACTTCTGCTGCTCACTCCTCAGAAAGTCAAACGCTACATTGAAGCACTGTGGAATAAGAAAAGCTCAGGCCAGCCTGTCACCTTCACAGATATATTTGGAATGCTAATAGGTGAAACGCTTATCCATGATGTGAGTTCATTTTTTTATGATTATTAGAGTTGTGAAACTATTGTGTAATAACCACTGTTACTATTTTTTTGAAATGACCTTGGTAACATTTAACAAAGCATGTTTAGCAATAGGAATATTTAAAGTTATAGCTGAACAGATACTGGATAAGAACTGGGGTTGTTCAGCCTGGAGAAGAGGAGGCTGAGGGGAGACCTCATCGCTCTCTACAATTACCTGAAAGGAGGTTGCAGTGAGGTGGGTGTTGGCCTCTTCTTCCAAGTGATGAGTGACAGGGCAAGAGGAAATGGCCTGAAGTTGCGCCAGGGGAGGTTCAGACTGGATATTAGGAAAAATTTCTTTACTGAGAGAGTGGTGAGACACTGGAATAAACTGCCCAGGGAAGTGGTGGAGTCACCATCCCTGGAGTTGTTCAAGGAACGTGTGGACGAGGCATTGTGGGACATGGTTTAGTGGGCATGGTGGTGTTTGTTGGTTGATGGTTGGACTTGATGATCTTACAGGTCTTTTCCAACCTTAGTGATTCTGTGAGGAAACACAAAATGCTTTCCTTGCTTTGGGACATGTTTCTGAATGGTGCTCATTTCTTGAAGAGCTAGGAAAACGTCATGCGTTCATGTGCAACGGAAATGAACTCAACTGCTGGGTACTTGCAGCAAGCTCTTAACATTGTGTATCATCCATTAAAATTACTGCTCAAGCAATTTCAACAAAAAATTATAAAATGGTTTAACCTCTTTATGCACATCTTGCTATAAGAAAAGCAGCATTTGCTTAACGAAATACTAATTTCAAGGTGAAACATCCACATCTCTATTTATTATTACTTGCTTTTCTGAAAAAAGAGACAATAGGAGGGCTTCACACAGTTGTATTTTATTGTTGACAAATCCTAATTGACTGAATCAGGCACACAGACTTCCCGTTCAAATGAGTCAGGTGAGCAGAATTTGAATCTGATCTTATCGTAAGATTGAAATGTGTTAATAGATTCACAGACTTGTTTTACACACTTGTATCTTTCATGAATGTACATTGCCACTCTAAATACTGAAAAACGGGCGAGACAGCTTTTAGTAGCTGTGATATATAGGGTGAGTTTCTGATGATGAAGGGATGTTAATGACCCTGTGAGGTTGGTTAGAAGTCCCTGTTTACTAAGGAGTTAAACAAATGCACAGATGTTTAGCTTAAATCTGATCCTGACACAATCAGCGAAAAATGGAAATAAGGCTTTTGGTTATTCACAGATTAACACATCTTAGTACTATTATGTCATAATGACTTCCAGTCTTTCTTGACTGCAGACTCCAGAATATTTTCTGGGGGAGATGCATATCCTTGGTTAGCAAATGTAAGCCTCTTAATAGACCATTTGCTTTTCTTAGTTATATTTGCTGGCTTTTCAGAAACAGCACAGATTGAAAAGCATTACATGATCATTAATGGCAGTTCTGCCTAAGAGGTTTCTTTTCATTTTCATGTTTTACAGTAGCAGAGGGAAAGAACTTGCTTTGTCCAGCAATACTGTTTTCTTTTTGGCCATGTTATTTTGGATTCTATAACACATGCTTATTTCATCTTCCTAGCATGTCTTCTCCCACTCCTTCCTTCCTGATTTGTGCATTTAAAAGGTATTCAAGCAGATTACTTCCTTTTACAAGTTCTTCTGTTCTGTTTTTCTTGGAAGTAACTGAGTTTGTTCATTTTCCTTCTCTTTGAGGATTTCGGAGCAATGACTAGTCTTCCAGATATCAGCAGGCCTTTATAGGATCCCTTTGGACATAATGTCTTTCTTTTCATGCAGAGAATGGACACCACTTTGAGCAACATGAAGGAGAAAATCAATAATGCACAGTGTGCTCTCCCTCTCTTTACATGTCTCCATGTCAAACCAGATGTCTCAGAGCTGATGTTTGCAGGTATGTTTTCAATCTGTGTATTGAGTCACTTGTGGAAAGAAGAGAGAAGTGGGTGGCTGAAAAAAAGCCTATTTTTTTAATACTTTTAAGAATAATTGTAACCTGCAACTTGGTACACATTGAAATTATTAGTCTTATGACAAGGATTAGGAAGGAATTTGCCATGATATGAAACATTCTTCAGGGCTTAACAAAATTTGCGTTGTTATGAACTGAGTACAGGGAGGTTTTAATTTATAAAAAGAATAGGAAGTTGTGATGTTGAAGGATATGCCAAACAGGCACATCATAAGGACAGTTCTGATGGGTTTTAAAAGGTGATGGGGAAATGGACACATTTGTGTTCAGTGACTTCTGGGAATCTGACAGTGGAGTCTGATAACAAGAAGTTACTCAGGGATAAGTGATCACATATTTAAGTAGGTGGATACTTACTCGATTGGTGCAGTATTTGCACCAAGGTTGCAGGGCTGTGGAGAACAGGCATCAAATGGACGTATTCCTCATGGCGTACCGTGGAACTGAGCCTTTTCTTGGCTTTTAAGAGGCATCTTTTACTGTCCATGGAAAGACAAACAGACTGTATTTTAGGTCAACGGCCTTTTATTTCTCTATCATTCTTGGGTTTGGAGACTTATTCTTAGACCATTTTGTAAACGTTAATTTTTATTTTTTTACCTGAAAATAAGTCTAACACAATAACAGCCTCTTTAGGTTTACGTGAAATGTTAAGTGGTGGCCAAGTTTTGTTCTCTGTATGTTAGAAAAAAATTATTTCCTACCAATTGAAAAGAATATTGCTTATCCACGAAATAGCTAAATACATTGCAGGAGTCAAGACAAAAAGAAAGCTGGTGTTTCTCCAACAGCAGAAAGCTACTTAACATTAATATATCAAGCAGGTAAAGGGAAATGTCTTCAGCCATACAGGATTATCTCTCTTTCTAAGAAGAGTGAAGTTAGAATTGAACAAACATCTTTTTTAATTCTTGCACAGTGTAAAGTACTGTTGGTAACAAAAAGGGGGGTTTGCTTTTATTTATTCCATAGGTTTTAATCCCATCTAGTAGCCTCAGTTGAGAGTGGGTCCAATTGTGCTAGATGCTGTACAAAGAAAAGGATATGTATATCTATATAGTTATATATAAGACTGAGAATGGAAACACCAAGTGGCTTGCCCGAGTTTTCTAAGTCAGACATTGTATCCACATTTCCTAAAAAGATTATTTGGAAAAGTTGCTGTCAAAACTTCGTTCGTAATGGAAAATGACATTGTAAATTAGGTTAAATTTTTCATGGGAGAATGTCTACTTTGCTCCTTAGGAAACTGAAACCTTTTTGTTTGAAAAGAATTGTTTTTCAGTGTGCTTCTGTCTTCTGAGACATTTTATTTGGATTACTTATTTACTGTTTCAAAAAGAAAATTCTCTTTAGTTAATAATGGCCTTCTCTAAGCAAGACCAGAAGCACCTGAAGGCCGATCTAATTTCTCTAGCCTTACCAATTGGTCTAAAAAAGGTAATGCCTCTGCCAGTGGATCTTATTTTCGCTTTTATGAGGCTATCATCTTTATCATTATATAGGATGCTAGATCTTGATTGTTTCTATTGTAAGCTTTTTTTCTCCTTTTAGAACTGAACAGCTATTCTTGATGTGAAATAGATAGTAAGTTTTGAACAGAATTATTTACACTTTATTTACTAGATTATAGATGTAGGTGAGAGCGTTCATGTTGTTTCAAGTTGAAATGCATTAATTATATCAGATAACATTCCTTCCGGGAGCGATGGTGCAAGATTTCATGCAGCTGCTAATAGCTTTCATGCCCCAGGCTCTGCATGTTTTCCCTACCAATAGCATTTCTGACCCAGGTGGCACCAGCCATACCCAAAACTGCAGTAATCATTTTAACTGAACGTAATTACAGTGATTTAGTTAAAGGTGGCTTTTTTATTATGATTATTATTACGATAGCTTCTTTTAACGATACGAAATTACCTGAAGATACTGGTATCCAGTGTTAAAGAGGGGAGTGGAATTTAATGTTTGGCTTTGGTGTTGTGTGCTTCCATCCCCTAACGGCCTTGTTCACCAGCTTTGCTGCTGCTGCAATACCAGACCAGTCAAAATTTGGATTTGGGGGTCTTGCTCTTGAAAGTCATTATAGTAAACTTACGTCTGTGAGAGGGTGAGTGTGTGTGTTACTCCATACCAGTAAGTGCTGCAGAATTCCTTTGGGAAGCAGGGCTGCCTTGAGGTATGGATTCATAGCACTCGGATCCCAGGCTTCAGGTTTCAGAGGGATCCTTCAGTCGGCGCTGGGTTAGCCGTGTTCATCACACATACTGGATTGGGTATGTGGTTTTGATCTGCCCGCGTGCAGCAAGGCTGGACTGTAAAGTGAATCTGGTCTCAGTGTGTCAGTCCGTGCTTTTATGTGCCAAATCCTGAATCTGCCAAATGCTTAATGTCGGCAAAATACTACCTCTCTGTCTTCCCTCCCAAGAACAGGAAATATCTGTTGCATCTTCAGCTGGTATGAAGCAGCGTAGAGTTATGATCCAACTTACACAGGGCCACATCCAAAATGCAGTGAACGCAGCTGAGAGGTTTGACTTAGTGCATTTTGGATTAAGCCACAGCCAATGAACTAACCCAGTTTACTGGGATGTAAACACTAAGTATTTTTCTTGGTATAGAGTTCTTGTCTCTTGGGACAGTCAAGTCCTGCTCATTTAAACGGCCGCGGTCTCAAGGAGCTTCTGGAATGGCAGAAGCTAATGCTGAAGCCCTTTAAGGCAGAAATCTTACTTCCCTAAGCAGGATATGTGATTTGAGAAATCCTCTTCTTCAGTGCAAATACAAAAATGAAAGTGGATTATCACAGATTAAATTAATTCTAATTCTGAATTTAGTTTGGCTGTCGACGTGGTTCTGAATACGTATCTGCCAATTCCTGTTTATGTATCTAAAGGGAAGTACCATTAAATCCTGGATTGGGTCTTCAAAGGAATTTCCTTCTGTTCTAATAAATGTAAAGATTTGTGGGTGGTTTATTTGGAAAATAGGACGTTGTATTTGACTTAGCATAGATAAGCATTGCCCCACAAAACGAAGCTCTCAGCAGTCATGATTAAATCTTTCCTTTTCGGGATGAGTGGTTAACCTTATGCTTAACATCTCAACAGAAACACTGAATATCTTGAGGGGTGGATGACATCCTATGACTTGTGGGGCTTTTTCAAAGCTGTTTCTTTTGCCTTTCTATTTCAGAATAATTTCTAATTTGTTTACAGAAACAGTCAAATCAATCACTACTAAAAATATGGAACATAAAATAGATGAATGGATGAAATACTAAAAATGCAGGGTATTTTTTGTTCGTATTGCTCCCTTTTTGAAATGAATTCTCTGAAGTAAGCAACTGCACTGGTGTCAAAGAAAATATTTCAAAATCAGCTTAAATTCATTTTCAAAAAAGGCATACATCACATAATGTAAATCACTTCTGAAATTTTCTGCTAAGATCAGAATGTGCATTTGAACATTTTATTCCGTATTTGTACTGAGCTCTCTATTCAGTAAAATGGCATGTACTTTTAGAAATATGCTTGGCATCGTTCGCTATTAATAAGTAAGTTTCTCAGTTGCCTCTCAGCTTTGCCTTTTCATACTGGATTTCACTAGAAACTTTAGGATTTGGTGAGATCCAAATTCGTCTCCTAGAATATTTCACAACTTTTGTGATATTAAATAATTTTTCTGCCGTCTTTGTCACTGCCCTCCACATTTTGGGTAGGGTCACGGTGAACAAAAACAAACTTGGAACGTAGACCCACGTTGCATTTCATGTGACAGGGAATCAAATTGAAGCATGAGATGAAAACCAGATGTCATTTTGTTTTTCTCATTCGTGATCGCTACTTTTACATTTCTGATTTTACAACCTCATATTTTTTAACCAAAGATTGTTGTGGTAAGAGAGAATGAGAATGAGAATTCCTTTTCTGCTGTGACATTAGACTGTCCTTCAGTTGAAATCAAAATTTTTACTTCAGTACAACCTAAGAGATATTCTTGTTGGTTATTTAGCTTCCCATTTAACTAAAATGTCTTTGCTTGGACAGAGGTTTCATTCATTTATATATACTCATCCTCTGTTTCTATTCAGGTTGAGATAGCTGACTAAGCACAATTTTGTTTCTTATTTTGCAGACTGGGTGGAATTCAGTCCATATGAGATTGGTATGGCAAAGTATGGCACTTTTATGTCTCCTGATTTGTTTGGAAGCAAATTTTTTATGGGGACAGTGGTGAAGAAGTATAATGAAAATCCGTTGCATTTCTTGATGGGTGAGTATGTGACAGAACGAGACTTCAAAATAAAACTAATTTCAGTAGTTCATGGACAAGGGCTTTTAAATGCAATCACACAAAGTGTGAGACAAGAAGTAGATTTCTCAATTTGTTGGAAGACATCCATTTGAAAGATTTCACAGACATGGATTGCCATTCCCTGTTTTTTTGTTTCTGGTATGTACATCTGAGCTTATGAGTTAGCATGTTCCAAAATCAGAGGTGTGTTGAGAGAGCAAGCAACTGCTTAAATAGTGCAGTATCTGTCTTTTTTTCTTCTACCAGCCTCCATTCATTGTTTACTTTTTCCCTTTCAGGTGTCTGGGGCAGTGCATTTTCTATATTATTTAACAGAGTTCTTGGCGTCTCCAATTCTCAGAATAAAGGTCCCACCATGGAAGAAGAATTAGGTAATATTAGTATATAATTCTTCTACTATGCAAAACAATTACGAGCAAGATTCAGTGCACTCTCACGCTGTGGATGGCACTCTGCTGGTAGTCATTTTAAGAATGTGGAATTCAAGTAACTTTAATTGCTGATGAGGTCAGGGAAAGAGAGTTAGTAATTTTATTTTCTTTCTTTCACTTTTGTTTGTGATCAGTATCAGAGGTACTGAAAGTCACATGCATGTATCTAACTATTTTCATGAAATTAGAAGAATCCAACTCCCTTTTTTATGCTGTTATGCTAGCTTTTGGAGATCAGAACCTGACAAATACTTGATAGTTACTTGTGTAGTCTCTTGACACTGGACTGTATTATTCAAGGGATTAGAAAAGTAAAACCAAATTTTATCACCTCTGGATTGTTATTGTCCCATTGTGACCACAAGTCACCTGTTGGTATCTGATCCTTTGCTTACTAATTTAATTATTTCGGTTTCATTCCTAATGCACAAATGGCATAGTGACTGTAAGGAGAGAGTTGTAGCTTGGTTTGGATAGACTTTATTGTGTGTTATTCGAGAATGTAGTTGATAGTGAAAGGTTTTTTTACAGTTTTCTTCCTATTCAGAAGGTAGCATTACAGGGAAATATGTAACCAATAAATAAAATGTACTAGACAGCCAGATTTTTCTGAAGAGCGTGAAGAGAAAATGCAGATTGAGTTGAGTTTAAAAAAACAACAAAAAACCCCAAGCCCCTTATCTGTCTCTGTCTCCTAATAGAAGGTATTCAACTGTTTGATAATGTACTTCTTTATGGATGAAAATGAGACCTGTGCCTCCAGGTTTGTGTTTCTGATACACCTCATGGGTGTTAACACCTGTTAATGGTGGATCTCTGGCAATAAATTTCATAGTGGAAAAGTCTTGTGTTACTGCTTTTTAAGATGTTGAGAGACAGAATGTTATCTCTCATCCGTCTCTCATTTCACATATGATTTAAAAAATATGCTTTGACGTAGGATTAGATGTGAAAATACTAATGTGACTTGAACCACAATCTATTATCAGAGCTGAAAATGTCCCAGTGAAACCTTGGTACCACCAAAGTGAACAGCAAAATGCCAGTGGACATCAGAAGAGCCAGTATTGCACACAGCATGTGTAAATCACACCTAGAGCAGTAAATAATAAATTTTGCATAGGGCTTGCTTTAAAGAGATGATTTGGTGTCCAAAAATTGCAATCCAAATCCAAAAGTTTTGGTCGGCTTCCTTTTTGGGTCACTAATTTTTATTTTGACCTGTCTCCTATGTCATCACTCAAGAATTTGTACATGTTTGTCTTTGGTGCATGTTTGTCCACTGATGGTATTTGAGTAGTGATTGAGGACCCAATTAGTATTAAAAAGAAAAAGTATTTAAGGGAAAATTACAGGATGATTAAGCTGTTCTGTTTCTTTGGGGATTTTTACAGTGTTGTATGTAGGTCTAAGAGGTCATAATCTCTTTAGAAAAAACGCAACAGTGGTGGTCATCTGTATCCAGTATTCATTACCAAGGGTAATAAAGCTGTGGCTTTTTACACTTGCTATTACAGTGACTCTCTCTTCAATCTTCTTTTTCAGACAGGTGTGCTTATAGGAATTAGATTTAGACTTAAGCAAAAAGTGCAAAGTGTAATTGCTGTTGTTTTGATACTGCGTTTGGTAGAAATTACAGCATTTGTTGGAAATTACAACCCAAAGCAGGGGTATGTCACCAGAGACCAACATCTACATTATCCTTTCATGAGAAAAAGTAGATGTTATTTTATTTTCATTTTTTAATGGAAAAAACAATTAGTTGATAATATGTTCAAATTCACTAATAAACAACCTTCATCCCGTTTATTTTAACTGGCCTCAAATTTCAATTAGAGATGATTCCTAGCATACATTATACTAGGGAATGAAGGGGTTTAGTTTTCAAAAGCCTTCTTTTGGATACATTTGCATCACTGGAATTCAGTCCCTGTCTCCAGTCTCTGTAAGATATAAGCTTCCAAGATATAAAACATGCTCATAAAACATTGCTGATCTACCATATTTCAAGAAAGGCTTCCCTCCGTAATTAGCGAAAATAATGTTGTCAGCCTATAATCCATTCTCACATGAATTCACCTCCACTACAAACCTGTGGAGGTTTGTAGGAAGATTGGAATGTGTTACTTTTTCAGTATTAATTTTGACTTTCAAATAATGCCTTGAAATAGTAACGAATAGTTAACACTGACTTTGTGGTTGTTTTGGAAACACAGCTGTTAACCCTAACAAAATGCAGATTTTTGCCAGAGAAGTTCACTCATTTCTGGTTTTATTTCTCTCACTTAATGTTACGAGATGGAAACCATTGTCTTTTCTACCCGTGTAACTGCATTGGCCTTTATTTTTCCACACATACTCCAGTAGAACTTTCATAACCATCTTGGCTTTTGTTTTTCCCCCAGTATTTTTAGGGTACCTATTCATATATGTATGAGTGAGGTTAAGTGTTCCTCTTTTTTTTTTTAAAATTAGCAGGTATTTAACAGACATTAACATTGTCTTCCTAGTTCACTAGGAGTTATTGAGAGGACAGAAGCTATACATCTAAATTTTAATCAAGGTAAATGAAATGTGTCAGATATGTGGTGCAGAGGTGAGTGGTAGGTACTGCTTTAGGATTACATTTTGTTTTCTCAGCCCTTTGGCTAATCTGCTTATTGCAGGAGCTTTGCAAAAATTGCAGGCTAAAGCCAATAT
This sequence comes from Gavia stellata, assembly GCF_030936135.1. Taxonomy (NCBI): domain Eukaryota; kingdom Metazoa; phylum Chordata; class Aves; order Gaviiformes; family Gaviidae; genus Gavia; species Gavia stellata. The sequence goes on along the minus strand of NC_082603.1, from coordinate 2,701,053 downwards.
GTTCTGATCAGATTCTGAACACAGAGATGTTCACAGCAGATGGGATCTCTTCAGCTGGATTTTCTATTGTGAAGACTATCATAGTTTTATTACTCAAATTATTTTAAAATTCTTAGCTGTTCTGCCAGTTAAACCCTAGCAGTTTAAAGTAATTTTATATTTCTTTCAACAGAAAATATTAAGCTAAAGAATTTTGTAAGCAATGACAGTTCAGACAGTGAAGATGAATCACAGCATCCCAAAGGTAAGGAAATCCTCACATTTTATTTCATAGTTTACTTTTTTCATCAGCTTTCGTGTAGCATGGTCAAGTTTGTGGATGTTGGTAATTAGCCATAGCCAGTTTTCCTTAGTCTTACCAACAGTATCTTATAACTGAGAGCTCTGCTTTCATTTATACCAATGGTAAAACTTAATTGCCTAGCCCAAGGACCTTAAAGCAGCCAGTGGCTCAGCAAAATAGAGAAACATTGAACAAGAGACCTCAGGAGGGCCTTTGGCTTGACTTCATGCCTCCTGCTGAAGCTGATGACCAAATGATTCTCTCACATATCTTCAGTCTTGCATCAGCCCAACCGGGCTTCACAGAGGTTTGCAATTTCACATACACCCAAAAATTAGGCTTGCTGAGCCAGTGGAAGTCTGTTGCCAGCAAGCTACCGAGCTCAGAAGCATGTTTGAATTGTTACCAGCACAGCAAACTAACACTATCCATTGTTTTCAAGGGTTCCTTGATCAAATATTTACCTGAGAATGGTTTAATTTGTGTTTCCAGCGTTCGTACATGTCTTCTAGCACCTTTACAAATCACATCTGAGACAGGAAATTCCCAGTGCTTGGCACAATGTTTTAAACAATGCCCAAATCCAGTTTCCCAGAAGAGTCACAACCACTAGGGGAACACTGGGAGGTGGGAGGAAAAAATCCTATTGCAAATTATCTTTAGGTACCTAAACCACATGGGGATTTCGGTGATTTTAGTCAGGGTCTCTGTCTTGTCCTAATAATGCTTTCTGTATTTGATGACACTTCTGGGGATGACAGTGATTTTCACCTGAAGAAATTGGTTACGTTTTTAACAACTAAAGCAAATGCAGCTGTTTGTAATTTTAGGATCTACAGGAAGAAAAGAAAATCTTGTGTGATGAGACAGTGAATTATGTCATTACCTCAGTTAAATGATTACTTCTTCAGTTCCCCTTATGTGTAAAATAATAGGGAGAGGGTGATACCACAGTCTGTGTTTATTTGCGGATTTCCTGTTTAAGCACTATAGTCAGCACGAAAGACTACATTTCTCTCATAGTTTGTAGCCATTGTGGACAACCTACAAATCTGTGATTTGTAAACCCTTGGTAATCCCTCTCACTTCCATAGAATATTATTGTACAGATGTTGGACCTCTAAACGTTGTGGTGTTTGATGCTTGTTTTCTCTCTGCTTATATAAAAATCAGTTCCTTTAAAGCCTGGATTAAAGAGGCACATTTCAGTGCTGGATTTAAAGTATCAAGCCTGAGCGTGAATTATCTTCTTATACAAAACACTCCAAAAAGTTGAGTTTTGACAGTTTGTGAATGCAAGGTGGTACCAATCCAAGTCATTTTTACTGCGACGTCTGACTATAGACATCTAAGTCTGGACAGTTCACTGTACTCTTTAGTTAATTAAAACCAAATATTGCTTGTGGTCTACAGTTTACTCCAAGGGTATTTTCAGATATTTTAGAATTCCCATGCTATAGCATTCTCTTTTATGCAGACTAGCTTTGCCTTCTTAAGGAAAGCTGGGTTCCTAGCAATCAGCAAAGGATGGAGAAGGATGTCAATACACTTCCAGATGAATTCAGGTCTACATAGAGTATGGATCTTGGCAACTCATGTCTGTCCCTTGAGCCCAGGAGACTTTGCATTCTGGGTGCTAGCACAGATAAAGCCATATCCTCATTGCCTTTTCCATCCAGACTAATGAAGTCCGCTCAGGTCATCTAACACATTCCCAGTCTATTTTCCTAATGGACACATCCACATTACTGTACTGCAGATGAAAAGTTTCACTGGCCTGTGAAGTTGGTAGGATGGTTTCTCTCCATTCCTCTGAAATTCTTGCAGCAAAGCTCTTTCATTCAGTCCACGGCTCCTTGAAAGAAGGCTATGACCCAGTTCCTTTTATTTTAATAGGTCCTTTATTTTAGTAGACCCAGAAATCTTGGTTTTATAACTTACATGTTAACTGTCTCACCATCGGTTATTTTCATTCTCCTCTACAGGCACTGAAAATGCTGAGGCAAATCAAGAATATCAGAACAGCAGCCAAGAAAGCTGGGTGCAGCGAATGCTGATGGCTTTGGTGGGTGATAGTGCCCTTTTCAACACCAGGGAAGGGCGTGCTGGGAAAGTGCACAACTTCATGCTGGGATTGAATCTCAACAGCTGTTACCCGCTCTCTCCTCTGGCAGAACTTCTCACTCAGGAGTCTGTGGAGGAAGATGAACTAGATGCAGCGGTTGCAGGTTAGTTTGCAGAAAGCCTATGTTGCTGCATATTCATTAGTAAAACCAGAAACAGCGAGTTCTCAGTGTGGTAACATTGAACTATGAGGCTTACAGCAGCATGTACCTGAAGGCAGGAGGATGTTTCTGTAGCAGCAGTCGTGAGTATTGATCAGCAACAGACGTTGTGAGGTGACTGGGTGTCTCAAAGGGCACCCACCGCACAGTGACTTCTGTCTGCTGCCTACCTCCCCTGTCCCCTGGCAGAGTGCAGAACAGTCAGTACCTTTTGGAGGGGAAGTGGCTCTTTATTTGGAAGGAATTGCTAGCAGAAGTGACCAAGCTGCTATTGTGTATGGTGCCCTTTATCAAGGCTGCTTTCTCACTCTCTTGGACTTCTCCAAAGGGTATCCTGTGTTGTTCCTTTTCTCTTATTGGTGCTAAGCCTTCTGGTGGAAGTAAAACCTTTCCTTGTTCTCCTACAGGGCTTCCCTGTTGCAAAAATTTTGTAGCTCTTCTGCTGGCTTTGTCTTCCTCTGAAAAACCTGTGGAGGCAACACACTTCTATAGTTCTAGATCTTTGCTTTGCTGACACCATGTTCTTCCCAGTACGACTGATCTATTAGGTGCATTCGCATTTCACATGTGGCTGATGTGTAGGTGCATTCACATCTCAAATTGGCTTAAGCAGGGAGCAGGAATGCGGATGGAAGGTAAGAATTTCAGAAAAATATTAATTTGCAAAAGTAGTTCAATGTCTTGCCCCACTCCATGAAGTACATGGTGTCTGGGACGGTAGTTGCAGAGAATTAGGAATCACGTTCGATTAGTATTTTGAAGATTTGCTATAGACAGTGTTCATTACAATCTTCTCAATGAAAGCCAATTAATTTCTTAGTATTCTTCTGGCACTGGTGCTTTATTTTCCTTCCTCGGTAGGCAACAGAGCGCTGAGTTAAGGATGTGAGTTACCCCATAGAAAAGTTATGTCACAATGAAGGTGCATACTTGGTGGAGCCTCCACATACAGTTTCTGTGAGACAAACTGTAATGCTTCTGGATTATTATGGATTATTACTGACATCCATCAAGCCAAGAAACTACAAATCTCTGAAAGTGGTGTTCCTCCCATGTTCTTGTGTAGCGGCACAGTGTTGCCAACCATCCCTCATAATAATAGTAGTCACTTCAGCCCTTATTTTCTATTCAGAGGAAAGAGATTGTCCTAGCTGGCTATTATGCAATAGTAAATACCAGATGTCGTTTAAAAGCTTAAGTAGCAGACGCGCTCTAATGTCTATTTGTTAATGTAACAAATCCCTTTGAGTTGTTGTATAGTAATTTCCATCTCTCCGCCACTTTCTAAATATTTTTATCATCTCAGAGGTGTTTACAACTGGGTAATCTTAATATTTATAGTAGTTGTAAAAGAGGCAGGAAAGTGGGTAGTAAATTTATGGTTGGAAAAAATGACAGTTGATGAGAATTTTGCATAATTAAGACGTGGATAATCTTCAGAATCAACTACCAACTTCCTGGGTTTTAATTTCAATTGAAATAAAATGCTGGTTTGACAGAAGGAACCTGCACCTCTGAGACAATTACATCTGAGTGCCTGAAATTTCTATGGGTAAAATGTCTGGCAAAAGTTTGACATGACTGCGATTTTTTTAGTGTTAGCTGAAGCCCACACTCATAAACCTGAACTAATAACTCAAATCTAACAGCTATGAGTAGTTGCAATATTATGGTCAAGAACAGTTAAAAACCCCTTGAAATTTCATTAGTTAATATACAATTTAATAATTCAGTAGTGTGATTAAGTGTATCCAGATTTTAATGCTGTGAATTTTGCTAATGTATGTAAGAGCCTAGGAGCTGAGAGGAGTAAATAGAAAGGAAACTTTAGTGTAAATTTCAAATATTGTGTATTACCAAGGTACTGGATGCATTTAAACTTTGCATATTTAGTCCTACCACTAGCAGTTTACCTATCAGCTTGAGTACAAAAAGAAGTCTGGATTGCTTTAGGACTTACGTTCCCTTTATTACCAAATGCTCCACAGGAGAAATAAATGAATCAAAAAGGATATAAATAATACTTTACATCTCCAGTTATCTTAGACCTTCTGTAGACCCACTGAGTTGCACTGCAGAGGATGAACTGTGGCAGACCTAAGCTGATATTACAGTCATTACTGAGGATTGAATTTAGGGTCTGCAGTGCATACAGCAGAGATCCCAGCTGCTTGATCTGATAGTAAAGTGCTCAGCTTTGCTTTGCTATGGATTCTGTTTATGCTGAGCATTTTCTTAATTGATCTCAAATATGTTTTAAAACTTTACACCCCTTGAACAATTTCATTGTGAACTCAGAGTTGTTCTGTTTCTGTGCCTTGATATTACAACACACCAAAATGACTTGAGAAGATGCCAAGTGAACAACAATAGGGAAAAAATAACTCATAATCTCTGCTTCCTTATTTCAGTAGTTATGGAAACTCTGTTATAGTAGATGCACGTCAGTAGCAAATGCCCTTTTCATCTCCCATACTTCCATTGAAGCTGCCATCTGTGACAAAGTTTGGTCTCTAGAACATGCTCTCTTTTTTATTTCTAAACAATTTTTAATACCCGTTTGTGTATCCGATTACTGCAAACCAGATAGGCATGCTGTGCTGGTTTAACGCAGAGCTGTACTCGTAAACTTCTTGTACTTCTCCCAGTCTGCTGTTTGATGGACTGAAAGCTTCTCGTAATATGGATGCATCTTTCATAAAAGCAGTCTGCATGGGCTGAAAGTTAATGTCCCAGGCTCTCAGACCATAAATACTCCGTTCAGTCTTCATACCTTTTGATGAATAATGATGGATTGACTTGCCAGGGCTGTGTATGTAGAATGATTGTCCTGCATTCATGTGTTACAAAGTATAAAAAGAACAAAGGTTTCTTATCCAGCCCTTCAGAATAACTACAGTACAGGTTACAGAGTAGGTGATGCTTCTTTTAGCATCAGGGATACTTATTGTAACTTACGCCTCTCCCAGGAGCAATTGCAGCCTCACCTGCAGTGTCCTGACCCACAGTTCAGTCTGCCTGCTTGCCCTGTCTCACCGGGGTAGTGTGCGCTGCTTCTGGCCTCTGGCTCCAGATCCTGTGTAAATCAAATCAAATTACATGCTGAGTCTGCCTTTAAAGTCATGGCGTTAAAGTAACGCTGGATTATCTTCATTGCTTTTTGAATTCTGACCCCGTAACATGGACACAAGTTGCATTTCGGAACTTTTCTTCTCAGTTCAAAGATTAGAAATGTACTTCTAAAATGAATTGTAATAAAAAGAAAAACCTTGGTGTTGAATTTCTCCTGTAATCACAGAAGACCACGACTAATAAAAACAATCTATGTCATCATTATAAATTTATTGATGGTATTATGATGTTTTATCATTTAAAATATCATAAAATTACTATGATAAATTTGATGATAGAGTCATGAAGGCTGTAAGCAATAGGAACAGTCTTGTTCTTCAGTGCCTTTTTGGTAGGAAGTTTCTGTATGCAGTAACACTCCTATCACAAACATTATTATAGGTGGTACTATTCTTGTTTAAAGGATCACTGTTGACTGTCAAATTCAAATTTTGTAAAATAAGATAATACAAAACTTGAACAAAAATGTTTCTGCAATTTTTTAAAATTCTACTGAGAACAAGGTTTGCAATGTCTTTAAGAAAGGAGGGGGAAAACAAAACTAGCTTATTTCTGCTAAAAGGATTTGTAGTAAGTGGATTTTTTTTACCAGGGTTTTTTTAATTGTTACGAATTTGATAAATAGTAATATATTTTCATTGATTTATGCTAATTAATGGCTATGAAATAGATCTGGTTCTAAAATAGGTCTGTAAACACACTTAGCCCTTTAGCAATAGACAATGATTTGAAAGTCTTTTCTCCCTTAGATATCAAGGCAAATATTAGGAAACTGGTGCCTCATTTCTTAGCAAAGTGCCCTCTAATAAATAATAATAATAATGGATACAAAATATCAAAATATCTGTTCCAAGATTTTTTTGCTGCTCATAACTGTAAGTTTTTCTCATGGATCCTGAAATGATAGGAACTAGAGTTTGAATTATTTTTGATGGATTTTCTTCACATAAAAATATCTTTTTTCAGATCACTTCCATCGCCAATAAGTGGGTGCTAGGAAATTTAATTATACAAGAAATAATTATATTATTCTATTCAGCATTCCTTAGATTACACTGCCCTCTACAGATCTGAGCATTCGTTTTTAGTCAAAAGGCAAAAACATACACTGGAAATATTCTTAAGATCTAGAGCAAGTAAAGACTGTCAGGAGAAAAGTTTTAAGTACTACAAGGAACATTTAGTAGTATCCAGAGAGTTGGCTAAGTGCAGAGACACTTAGGAAAAATTGCTGCTTCTTTCCTGAGCTGCACCCAGGGAATATTGGGGTTAAAGGGGAGACATCAACTTCTTCAGCCCTCAGTTTGGGCGTTAGAGATAGGAGACTATTTTGTACTATACCGTGACAAAAAAAGCACTAAGTGGCTTACATGTAATTCTGCCTAATGCCTGAATTTAGATACGGCTATGGGTTACTGTTTCTTTTTGTCCCTAGTATAGTAGTGGGTATGAGGTCATGAGATTTCGTGTAGGTTGAAAAAGAAGTCATTTGACTTGGTAGTCCTAATTTTAATGGACAGAAACAGACATCGAAAAGCATCACTCGAGAGCAGAGCCACATCAAGGCTGTTAGGCAAATTTCAGTGATTTGGGGAAGAGGAGCTGGGAAGGACAGGGGCTTTGGGAGGGAACCTGGGGGAAGAGGTTTGGGCAGGGTTTGTGGGACACTGAGGGGAGGTACGTTAGGGATGTATGTCTCTTAACGTCCCATAAACGCTTTCCTTTGTGTATGGGTTGTTAGGGATGAAGGGGTAAAGCTGGGAAGGCTAGGGTCAAACCTGGGCATTTGTCCCCTTCGATTTTGCCCCGAGCCACCACTGCTTCTGCCTTGGGATGGGGCGTTTGGGTACTTGACCTACTGAGGTCCCTTCCAGCTCTGTTTATTTCCCCTCATTCTCCAGTTGTTAAGATGAGAATTAAGGTTACACACGAGGTCACAGTATGCTTAGTGCGATACTGTACATTTTGAATTCTGCGGAATCTTCAGTACTTGGGGAAACATTTGAAAGCTCATCAAAATTTCAGTTCTTAACTGGTGTATTTCTGTTTTGTTTTGTTTTCATTTGTTCTGCACAGATCCTGATGAGTTTGAGAGGATATACGAGCCACTAGATGTGAAAAGCAAAAAGATTCATATAGTGGACAGCGGGCTTACCTTTAACCTGCCGTACCCACTTATCTTAAGACCTCAAAGAGGCGTTGATCTGATCATCTCTTTTGATTTTTCAGCGAGGCCAAGTGATTCCAGTCCTCCTTTCAAAGTAAGTAAGATAGGCCATTCCTTTCTTTGTGTGCATAAACTTAAGTTGACTCAGTTGTATTCTTCCAGTCGGGTTAGTTGCACATTTCATGGTTCCAGAAGGCCTTAGTGCTATTGTATCGACAGCATTGGAGCAATTTGTTTCCACGTCAAGGCAGAATATTGCACTCTGCCTCAGTTCCTGTTTACGTGACTCACATGAGACAACTGACACAAAGAAGGCAAATATATTTTCTTTGAAGTAGTAGCTCGGTTGTTTTTATGGAAGTCTTGCCTTCATGCTGAATTGCAGAATTTTATTTTATGTCAGTATTAAACAATTAAGTAAGTCATTTACCATTGTGCTAGTGCTCTACCTCTGTACAGCTGTTCTCTGTGATGCTGTGATGTAAATGAATGGTCTTCTGTCATCATCTTGCAGAAATGTGTCTCAGTCACTCTGGTATTGCTAAATATATAACATTTGGGAAGTGGGGCTAACTGTTCATTTACATCTGGCGAGGCTGGATCAATGGGCCAAGGCCAATTGTATGCAGTTCAACAAGGCCAAGTGCCGGGTCTTACACTTGGGTCACAACAACCCCATGCAATGCAACAGGCTTGGGGACGAGTGGCTGGAAAGCTGCCTGGCAGAAAAGGACCTGGGGGTGTTGGTCGACAGCTGGCTGAATATGAGCCAGCAGTGTGCCCAGGTGGCCAAGAAGGCCAACGGCATCCTGGCCTGTATCAGAAACAGTGTGGCCAGCAGGAGTAGGGAGGTGATCGTGCCCCTGTACTCGGCGCTGGTGACGCCACACCTTGAATGCTGTTGAGTTTTGGGCCCCTCACTACAAGGACATTGAGGTGCTGGAGCGTGTCCAGAGAAGGGTGACGGAGCTGGTGAGGGGTCTGGAGCACAAGTCTGATGAGGAGCGGCTGAGGGAGCTGGGGTTGTTCAGTCTGGAGAAGAGGAGGCTGAGGGGAGACCTCATCGCCCTCTACAACTAACTGAAGGGGGGTTGCAGAGAAGTGGGTGTTGGTCTCTTCTCCCATGTAACTAGCGATAGAACAAGAGGAAATGGCCTCAAGTTGCGCCAGGGGAGGTTTAGGCTGGATATTAGGAAAAATTTCTTTCCTGAGAGAGTGGTGAAGCACTGGAAGAGGCTGCCCAGGGAGGTGGTGGAGTCACCATCACTGGAAGTGTTCAAGGAATGTGTGGACGTGGCACTTTGGGACATGGTTTAGTGGGCATGGTGGTGTTGGGTTGATGGTTGGACTTGATGATCTTACAGGTCTTTTCGAACCTTAGTGATTCTGTGATCTCACTAGGATAATCCCGGTACTGGATTAAGTAGGATTCCTAAATCCATTCAGGCAAGAGCAAAGCAACCTCAGAAAAATCCAGCACGTGTGGAAAGCACGGCTGTCATTCTGCACGACCTGTACAACCTATGCATCCAGACAGCTCCAGCTGATCAGAAAAGTTTAATGTTGGATCAGTTTGGTAGCTAATGCAGAAAAAGCAGCGCTTACGAGACTACTGTCAGGTACTCAAAAAAGAGGCAATATTTATTTGAAACCCATGTCAATTTTAAAAAATAACTTTCAAGGAAACCAAGAAAACGTGCTTGTTTGAGAAACAATTGGCATTCTTTGTTGCTTTACTGAGGAATTTCAATTAGAACAGAGTATTTTTTTCCTTCCTCTTGCTATCAAGGGACAAAACCCCAAAACAAAATTAGAAAATAACAGTAGTGTCAAAATTAACTCTAGATCAGTGTTGGCGAATGCAAAAAACCCTCAAGCTTCAGGAGAATAAAAAAGTGTAACTTCTATAATCTCTAGGTCTCTTGGGGACTACCTGTAAGAGTAGAGCACTGAGAGGACTCATACTAGCCCTGAGATCCTTCATTTTTCCTTAATTGACTGAATCCCACAGTCTGTTTCTTCTTTTAATTTTCTATTTGTTTAAGAATTTGTCTCCTTTTTTGTCATGACTGAGTATTTTCCCCATCAGCTAAATTTGCTGACACACCACTGCCATCTCCTCTGAAAGATCTTTTTTCTTCAGCTACGTTTTGTTCTGCACGTGGAGTCTGTGCAAAAGGCTGTGTGTCTCTATTACTCTTAGCCTAAGCATTGAACTTTCTGTCTTCGTCAGCTGCAATTTTCTATGCCGTTTCGGGGAACGTAACATGACTTCCAATGGATCTCTCCATGTTAAGTGGTGTCCTGAAGGTTTTTCTGTAAATTCCAATTTCAAGAAGGCAAAATCCTTTTACGCAAGAAAAAATGGTGGGAAAATTAAATGGTGCCTTAGGTTTTCATGAAGCCACCGTTGAAGGGCATGGTTCATTATTTCTGAAGCGCAAATATGTGTATAATCAAGAGTGACGTACCTCTAGCTAATACACAGGTATAGTCCACAAGCAGAGGCTGTATGCTAATGGCCTAAAGGACAGAAACCAGTTTTGTTTACTGGCTGTGCAATCCCATTGTTCTGCTTGCATTACAAAGAGTAAATGCCAGTTCAAGAGTTGGCCTGTATCTGTGGCAGCACTCTAATATATTTTTATTACTCCAACACACAGGGAAATCAGCCAGCTGAAGTCAATGACTCTACCCTTGTTTTATTATTTTACACCCACTGTCTTTTAATCTCTTGCGTATCCAAAACAGTTGCCCAAAGAAGGGTCCTGTTTCATTCAAAACCAAGATTAAAGATGTTGACCTTCCCTCTCCTCCCTCTCACACACCCACATTACATGCTTTTGAGTCATTATTTACAAATTATTTTGTTTACTGAGTTGTCACGAGGAAACAAAACGTTTGTCTTCCAGACTTACTTCTTCACGTAGCATGCTTTCAAATGCTGGTCTGTGCTATGAAGTGACTCTGAACATAACAACGCTTGGATCAGTGTTTATTACTCTCATTGGTTTCCATAGCACTGATACTCAGTTTGCAAGTAAAATTATGGATGGTTTTTTCTAGCTGTCAGCTCTGTAAATTGACCCAAAGATTTATGTGACAGACCAGCTCTTTCCTTCCTGTGAATCATCGCAGGTGATGAAGATTGGGCAGGCTGAATTAGGTGCTCAGTTTGCCATACTGGGTCATCTATACAAGGATTGACTTGATCAGTCCTTCTGCCGTAAAGAAGCGTCAGTTAATAAAACTGCTTCTAGTAACCAATTTGACCTGTGTCTCTCTACATAAAATCTCACTTTGCAGTGGATGCTTATATGAACCTGAGTCTTTGTTACCTTTTCAGGAAATTTTGCTTGCTGAAAAATGGGCCAAAATGAACAAGCTTCCTTTCCCAAAAATAGACCCAAATGTATTTGATCGAGAGGGCATGAAGGAGTGCTATGTTTTCAAACCAAAGGATACCTCTTCAGAGAAAGACTGTCCAACTATAATCCATTTTGTTCTGGCCAACATCAACTTCCGGAAGTACAAAGCTCCAGGTGAGTACACAGTTTCTGATGCTAAATCTAGGTGTTCCTTTGAAGCTTTATAATGGCATGGTGATTATATACTAGAAATGTTTTTTCTCTGAAATAACTCTTAAGTCTATCTGTAGTAATTAGGGATTTCAAAAGAGCCATTAAAAAATAAGATGGTAAGTCCTCAGACCTAACATTTACATTGTATTTTTGTATTTGTTCCGTATGCAGGCGTTCCAAGAGAAACACAGGAAGAGAAGGATTTTGCAGACTTTGACATTTTTGATGATCCGAATACACCATTCTCTACCTTCAACTTCCAGTATCCCAATGAGGCTTTCAAGAGGCTTCATGATCTAATGGAGTTCAACACCCTCAATAACATAGATGTACGTATGCCACTGTGGAAGGGGCTTAAAGGGAATTGTTAAGATTGTTAAATGGGAAAGCAGGCGATGCGAGGAAAGCCCTAAATCTGTCATACAGAAGGTACAGAGGTTTACTTCAGTGTTTGCCTGATTGTTATGACATATAAAGTGCTTCTTGCATTTAGTTGTGCCTCTTGCTATTCTCAGAATTGAGGCTGGATCAAAGCCCGTTACAGTCAGTGGAAAAAATCGTCTTTATTTTAGTGAGGGCTGGAGTATACCCTAGGTACGTTCTTCATGAGCTTGCGTAGAAGCGTGCGCAAACTGTGGCATGGTCGACTTGCATCCTTCCAGCCTGGAAGGGAGGAAGAGTCCAGTCACTGTAGGTAATAAAGTGGCTGGAGTTACCTGAAGAGAATTGGATGAGATACACAGTGAGAATTAGGTGAAGGGAATTTGGTCTTTTCACTTGACCTCTATTTCTGAAGTACTGAAATATCAGTGTTGTAGGAAGTATTACCATATACGATCCTCAGTCAATAATAAACCACTAAACAAATATGCTGCTGGAAAGGCCAGAGGTGCTTTCTGGTGGGAAAAAAAAAAAAACCTCGAAACAGTATTTCTGGGGCTAAGAAGATGGATATAATATTGTGGCCATCTTCCAAATGGAAGAACTATTGGAGTGTAGTGTGTGTGCTTTTTATAATGTTTGAGCCCGTGCTCATTAGGATCCATTACCAATTCATATTCTTTTTAATTTGGTTCCTGTGTTGTTTTTGTCATTTTACCATCAAAAGTCCTGCAGGGTAACAGGGCAAAGGTGTCTGGGCAGGATGTAGACATTATGTTGAGGATTTTATACTCAGTTCTTTATGTATGCTGATTTTCTAACTGGAAAACAGGAAAATGGAATTTTTTTGTGAAGATCTCTGGAAATTTCTGTATCAACTAACTCAGTAATAATTCTTTTTAATTGATACTAGCTGTAACACATGACCATGATCCCAGCATCCATAGAGTGACTTGCCATATTCACAAGTGTAAATGATCACCCCAGATAGAGAAAGGATTTTTTTTTTTAATGTAGTGAACAAACCTTGTTACTTCAGGACAAAGGAAGCAAAAGTGAAGATTTACTCTTTCTCAACATAATTATTTTCTATACCCCTTAAGTATGGATTTTCTCCGTGTTTTGATTTACCCTTTATAATTTCATTGGGACTCGGTTTAAATGATGTACATTCTTGTGTGACTTCTTTGATGTTGCTGGTATCCTGTCATATCTTTATTAACTACATTAAAATCATTGCTTTATACAATCAAGAAAATAGTATTTGTAATAATACTCAGCAATCACTTTGTTCAATGATGGAGCAGAGATAAAAGCAGGAGCAACAGTTGTTAACATCTGAAGGGATCTTTCCTATCAGTTAATAAATCACTAAAACATTAGTTATTTCCCCAATGACACGTTGTTCGCTCTTTTCCAGGTGATCAAGCAAGCTATGATGGAAAGCATTGAATACAGAAAAAAGAACCCATCTCGCTGCTCCGTGTCTCTCAGCAGTGTTGAAGCAAGGAGATTCTTTAATAAGACCAATCTTAACAACAACCATACGTAGAGGATCTGTCTTAGGTCCCACTCCTTCAAGAAGCTGTTTCTGTCTTTATAACTGGAGTCAAAAAGACACTCTCAGAGCATCACTGCTCCTGAACAGGGCTGTGCAAAACTCCTGAAAACATTTTTGTGTGAATTTTCAAGTTTCAATATAATTTTGTAATTCTTTTTTTTAAACTAAAAACATTAAAAACATTTCAGTATGCTGATATCCTTATTTTTAAAACTATGGAATTAGTTTATTTTGACTATGGTCATGGGGTTCAGTGTCCTTTTTTTTTTTTTTTCCTTACAAAATTGTAAACACTGGTTCCTTATAGTGGGGCAATTGCCTGATTTTTAATTTGATGTAAACTGGGCCTATCTTGAAACGTAAGATGGAAGTAGAAACACAATAGAATAAAACTTTAGTAACAGAGACAACGTGTACCTGGGCTTGGGCCCCGATTCCACTCTGCTTTGTATCAATGAGAAGGTTTCCTCTGACTTTGGTTTGAAAAGTCAGTAATTGCTAACTACTGCTGGGCAGCAGCAGCTCCCAGGTATATTAGGTCGCCTGGCTGCTTACTAACTCTTTAAGGTTGATTTCTTATACTGGAAGGAGTTTTGCTCACTAGTAGCCGTTGGCTCGGTTGGCCTTACCAAAACTCCATCATCTGTGTTTCAAATTTCACTTTTCTTGCATGAGTGGTGTCTCTTAAAAAAAACCCAACAAACCTTTGATAACAAAGGGGTGTCAAAGAAATGGGGTTTATACATCTTTGATATTATGAGTGGGATCCTCAGCTGGTTATTAATGCTAGTAGAGCTTTTGTAACTGATGCTGAGAAGGATCTGCTCTTGAATCTTTTAATCTCAAATATTTTCACAAAAATTGAACTCCACTTTACTACTGTTTAAGAATGTATGTGTCTACTCAGCAAAAAAATCCAACCTCTTGTATATTCTTTTTCGCTTTTGTTCCACAAAATTACATTGCTTGAATTCTTGAGCTAGTAGCACCTGTGTGTTAAATTATTGTCAGTTCATGTATTTCTGACCAAAATGTTTATAGATAAATTAAAAGTGCTTTTGCATTTGGTCATGATTAAAAGCATCACATTTCTGCAAAGGGACAGTGGCAATGTTTACTGGGGATAGATAAAACGTTCCTAGCTAAGAATGTGAAGTAGTTCATGTGTTAAGGGCTATTTTTAAAAATATATTTTTAGTATGTGGAATAATGAAAGACTCTGCATAGACACAGATTATTTTACTACCATATCAACAAGTCTTGAGATAACTCTGCAAATGCATAGAAAAATGCAGTCGCACCTCCGAAAACTTCCAGCCTCCTTTGAAATAATGGAATCGGCAAGTGTGTAACATGGGAAAGAGCAAAAGGAACCAACGAGGTCACTGACGGCCTCGCACTGTGTGCGAGATCTAGGAGTCGCACGTTTTCGGGACTCGGCTTCGCTGGCTTGTTCCATTTTTTTAAAGTTTGTGGGATTAACTCTCAGCAAATGCACCCAGCAGTGCCGGCAGTTGTTCCTTCACTGCTGTCTTCTGTTTGAAGAAGATGGTGGGGGCTGAATAGTTCAGCTCAAGGCAAGATTGCTGTCTCTGAGAGTTAATGCAGAAGAACACACAAAGGCATTTGTAGAGGTGAGAGGGGGAAAAACGCATCCCCAGCTGCCCTGCCGGTTGCTTGTCCGAGGCTCCACAGCAGACGGAGAAGAAAAGCACTCCTTCCTCTAGGAATATCATCATGGTGAACACAAAGCACGTTTTAAGTAGGATTATTTGCAGTACCGTGGTCAGAAGGCACGCGTGTTTCTCTTCAAGAGCTGTAAGTGGAGTTTCAGTCTGAAGATTTCTGTTGACGTTAATAGTGTTTGGATTTCACCCCCTGCCTTTCCGATAGGGCTGTCAGGATCCTAGCAAGCGCAGAGATCACGGTTGCGATGAATGCCGTCGCTTCGTGCAGAGACTGTTTGAGGCGTCGCTGACCTTTTGTTTTGATAGTTTTCTGACAAACAATTTTTACAAAAACTGCTCGTTTATCAGAGTTTATTGCTAATTCAGTGGTTGTTCCTTTTATTGTGAATTATTGAGCTATTTTTAATTGCTAATATCTGTAAGCCCATGGGAAGGGAAGTAATTATAATGCATTTCTTTCAACAGCCACTGTATCATCCCTCCTTAAATCTGCATGCAATGTTATGTGATTAATAACATTTTCTGCATTGATCAATAGGTTGTATTTCTGTGTGAGTTAGTGCATGTTTAAAATCAAGAGAGAAAATAAAAGTAACTTATCTTAGTGCTGCATAAGTTAAACATTTTCAATAAATTCTTGAATACAGGAAGAAACAAGTACCATTATTTTATTGTAATATTTTTTTAATGTTTCTTTTTTCCTTTTGTTAACACAATATTTTTATAATTTTTTTATAATATGTACCTATTCTGTTTTATAGAAGTGTTTTATCATGCTTTATACGGTTTATGTTATCACAGTGTTACCGGACAATACAAAATAAAAC
Organism: Gavia stellata; assembly: GCF_030936135.1. Taxonomy (NCBI): domain Eukaryota; kingdom Metazoa; phylum Chordata; class Aves; order Gaviiformes; family Gaviidae; genus Gavia; species Gavia stellata. Next base: position 2,685,148 of record NC_082603.1, on the reverse strand, counting down.
TTAACTATATTTGGCACTTACTGTTTTCAGACAGACAGTTTATTTTGATCATTTACATGATATTTTCATTTTTATTGTGAAGAGATGTGGAACAGCTCGAAGGTGTGTGGAGCCTGGTGGGACAGCTCACAAGCGGGAAATGCAAGGTTTTGCTTGTTATTCTGTCTTTCTAATTTAGATGTTAAAACCACAGCGGTTTAGAGCAGTTCAGTGTGTGGGGACAGCACATCGATCCATTTTTATTCCTGCTGATACGTTCTGATACCGGCACTCTGCCAGATATTTTGTGCTGTCCTGTTAAGAGCTACTACAGCGAATCACCGTACGGGTTTCGGTGTTGGGTCTTTGCTGCCTTTAATCTTGGATTTCTTAAAAAGCAGGTCAAGGAGGGAAGTTGTTCCAAACCTGTTGGGATCAAAAAGCTGCTGGCCTGTTGCTTCTGTGTGGCAAAAACCAGGAGCAGTCTGTCATTTGCGGGTACTTCAAAATGCAAGGGCATCATTCTGGTGGAATCATAGAATCCTAGAATCGTTTCTGTTGGAAAAGACCTTTAAGATCATCATGTCCAACCGTAAATGTAACCCTGCTAAAAGTCCACCACTAAACCATGTCCCTAAGCACCTCATCCACATGTCTTCTAAATACCTCCAGGGATGGTGACTGCACCACCTCCCTGGGCAGCCTGTTCCAGTGCTTGACAACCCTTTCAGTGAAGAAGCTCTTCCTAATACCCAGTCTAAACCTCCCCTGGTGCAACTTGAGGCCATTTCCTCTTGTCCTGTCGCTAGTTACATGGGAGAAGAGACCAACACCCACCTCACCACAACCCCCTTTCAGGTAGTTGTAGAGAGCGATAAGGTCTCCCCTCAGCCTCCTCTTCTCCAGACTGAACAACCCCAGCTCCCTCAGCCGCTCCTCATCAGACTTTTGTGCTCCAGACCCCTCACCAGCTTCATCGCCCTTCTCTGGACACGCTCCAGCACCTCAATGTCCTTCTTGCAGTGAGGGGCCCAAAACTGAACACAGCATTCGAGGTGCGGCCTCACCAGCGCCGAGTACAGAGGCACGATCACCTCCCTGCTCCTGATGGCCACACCATTTCTGATACAAGCCAGGATGCTGTTGGCCGCCTTGGCCACCTGGGCACACGCTGGGCATCAAACGCTTGGGGTTCGATACGTGTATGGGGGGAGTAACAAGTGCCCAATATGCAACGTGTGCATATGTAAACCATGCACCCAAATTCTCTCGAGCCAACGCTGCTGAGACCTTACACTGCTGTAGGTGCCAGGATGGGTTTTGTCATCCAGGCGCAGACTGTCTGCTAGGGCAGGAGTCCCTCCTCCTCTGCTAAGATCAAATTTGTCATAAAAACCCCCTAGTTTTAACTTTTTCAAACATTTGAAGTGTCTTGGGCTTCCCAGAAATTCATTGGTAAGTTCATAACTGTAATTTCACTACAGCCTCAAACAAAAAGCCTCTCTTAATTCTGTGTCCGTAAACTTCAAATGGAAAACTCCATCTTAGTATGATCAGAAACTTCGAAGCTGAAACCTCATGTCAGTTCAGCTGCAGAGCAGAATACTAGAATTTGCAGTCTTAAGTTACAGATTATATTAAAAATTGCGTCAAAGGAGAATAATAATGCAGAAGAAAACTCTTCCACTTCTGACAACTGATGTGAAACCAGGAACATCAAACACAGTTTTTCCTTAGCCAAGAAAGTTAGTCCTTTGTTTCTTATTTTCCCTTCCTTCCATCCCTGGTTCATCTGGTTCATGACTGCAATATTTTTTTCCAGCCAAACGTGTTATACCTAGAAGGCAGTAAAAGGTGGGTTTAGAGAATGAATTATTTCAGATGTCAGAAATTATTTTAGGTGATGCCTGCAGGATATGGAAGTCATGCTAGCCCGGCGTGACTGCGAAGAGCTCAGCCTCGCGGGTAAGCACGGCTCCTGAAAAGCAGATGCGGACTACGTGTCTGTCCCGCGCCAGGGAAGCCTGGCACCAAACCTGGCCCCGAGGTCGCGTTTCTTCTCCGTAGGGCCTTCGGGCAGTCTCCAGCTGCCGGGATTGGCATCTGAAATCTCCGCTTGCCTTTTTTCTTTAGCAGCAGAAGCGAACGCTCGGAATAAAATCCTCTTGACCCAGAAAGCATGAGAGTGTAAGAGCGTTGACCTCGAGAGTGTTTGCATCAGCGAGAAGAAAATTCACTTTGGCAGGGAAACGGGGCCGCAACCAACGCGCTTTCTGGTTTGACCCAGCATGTTTTGGCTGTGGGATGAAAGTTGAGAAGTCAGTGTAAATGGGCCGCAGCGTTCGCTGTAACACAGCCGGGATCACCCACAGATCTCTGCTTTCAGAGCAGCAACAGGCTCGTTTTTGAAGAGAGCTGTTCAGCCACTCTGTAGGCACAAATGGATGTGAGATCAGTAATGCGGGAGCGAGTTGTGCAACCACAGGCATTTACATAACACATTTGCTCTGATGCTCACTCAAAAACATGTAGACATTTCCTGAAGCTGTAAATTCACCCATCACTCTTACTGCTTTTGCACTTCACATACGGGCTAGATTTGTGTATTTATGTGACTCATCCAGTAAAGTTACATGCACTGGCCCTTCTCACGCTAGATAAAAAATAAAGACCATGATAGTTCACAGGCAAGGAATTCCCCTTGACAACAAAAACATGAGACTATTTTGCATGCGAAGAACCGGCAGTGCGGCAATCGGGTTGACAGAGCGACTTGTCAACCTTTAGACTAACCAAAAAATACAATATTCAGTACAATAGGAACAGGAATTCCTTATGTGACTGTTTAACCCCTGAGTGCCAAGCCACACAAACTTGGCTCAAGCAGAAATTAGGGACCACAGGCCAAGCCAGAAGACTTCTGTTCTCTTTAGGTTTAGTCAGAAGATGTGTGGGAATAGAAGAAGAGAAGTCCCAGAGCAGTCAGCCATCAGCTAGAGGAGACCCCAGCATGGGGGGAGAGAGCTGGACCCCAGGGGTGGCACAAATACAGCCGGGTCCAAGAAATAGGTGGGGGCAAACAGGGTGCTGAGATGGCAACCCCAACCGTGACCAGGCCACCGGGCGCTGGTGCAAGGGCTGGGGTGGGAGGGACATCTGATGTCTGCAGAGGGGGACCATTCTGCCGGTGCTTTGGGCTTCCCCACGGCTCCGTCTGCACCTGGAGTCATCGGCCCCATTCGTGAGGTCTTCCCAAGACCTGCCAGAAAAACCTCGGAGAATTTAACATTGACCCAACTTTATACTTAAAAAATATCTTGCCTTTAATCAGAACAATGCTCTTCCAGTGCATCCTCCTTGAGGCCTGTGGCCAAGCTAGAAGCAGAAACATGGTTTTGCCCTTTGTGTTTCCCTCTAATTCTCAGCCAGAGATTTTTTTTTTAGGCAAGTCAAAAGTGACCAGGGAAAAATAGGCAGCTCCGTTCTTATTTGGATGTGAAACTCTAACTTCTCCTGTTGCAGAACAAGCTACATAGGTAAAATTATAAAATTTCTTTGTTATCGTTTTCTAGTTTAGCTTCATATCTGCTCCTCGCCCAACTTTCTGGACCGGGTCGGGGGAACGGATGGCTGGGGCCGGTGCTTGCTCTGCGCGGGAAATGGAAACTTGCCTCTTCTGTAAGGCAGGTCGTTAAGTGCTTAAGATGAGGTTAATGTAGGAGACACGTTCCGCATCCAGCTTGTGCTAAACATGTTATAGACGTTTTGTTGCCAACAAGTTGTTTAGGGTGTGTTCTGGAAAATATGAAATGGAATTAACGTGATGACATTAAAAGAAACGGAGGCAAGTATTTTGCCGGTGTGTTTGGGAAGGAGGAATACTGATACTTTGCAGCTGTGGATTTAATACAAATCCTTCCTTCTGGTCCCGTTTTGCTAAACCCCGGGGGATTTGCTACAGGACGTTCTTGTCTTACAGTCAAACACTGTTTATGACACTAATTAATCCGTGCTAGCTGTCAACAGAAATAGACACAGCCCAAACAGCTGAGATAGTATTTGTGCACTGGCAGATGTGGATGTGAAAGTCTGTCTGTCTGTCTGCCCGTAGCCGCAGGGCTCTCGCTTTTGGCCAGGATGCAGCGGGCAATGGCTGCGAAGGAGCCGTGACCTTGTTTGCCGGCGGATCCTTGGGGGAGATGAGCGAACGCAGCGGAAGCAGAGGCTGAAACGAGGTCGGAATTGGTGGGCAACAAACTCCGCCGGTGCTGAAGTGGGACGCATGTCATGTGCAGTCTCCGAAGTTTTTTTTTTGCCATCCCATTGCAGCACTCGCAGCTGACGATTAAGGCTGGGAGGAACCAATGGCCAGACAGCCTGCATAGTGTTTAGTATTTTCCCCTTTGCCTAATAAAGTTGCTGAAAAACACCAATTAAGTAGTTTTGCCTCCAGTAACCTCCTCCCATTTTGAACTGGTGCTTGTCTGGCCTTGCAGAGATCCAAAATTGAGTAACGCTGATTAACTCTCGCTTGCCATTCCTCCCTCAGCTTCAAGACTCTTTTAACATCTCATTTAAAGCCACATTTCCCCCCCATTTTTAGGTGGAGAAATTTCTTTCCAGCCGGTTTAGAGGAGGTTTCAATAACCCACCGGACCGTAGACCTTTTTCTGTTACTGCACGCCTGTGTGCCTTTTCTCTCTCTTTTTTCAGGCAGCGTGGGACAAGGGCTTGCCAGAAAAGAAATGAGATAATTTTTTGGCATCTGAGATCCTCACTGTGTCTTTATTGGTCGCTTCCTTTTCTTCTTTTATTTCTTTTTTGAGCTCAAACAGTTTCTTCTTTAGTCTGAGGTGCTATGCCAAGCTAACGCTGTTGGCCAGCAAGTAGGTGGTAACCCGAGGAGCGACGACGTGCCGCCAGCACGTGTGCCGTGGGAGGACTGCGCGGTCAGGGGCTTCGGCAGCGAGAAGCAGAAGCTCTTCAACAGTGTTGCATGTCCTTAATTCCCCAAGAGAAACATCTGTGCTCTCTTTTCCTTCTTGCTCTTCCATGGCACTTCTGAAGCAAGATAAGGAAATGACGCCTGGATTAGTGAGAAGCCTGTAATTAGTAGGCTTCATTAAGTTGCTAACGGGTATATGGTTGCATCAGCAGTAAAGGACATCGTGGAAACCATGGGTCACATTGTCAAACATGATTAATAGAAATAGCAAAAGGTCGCAGCTAATTTTTCTTTATTCTGCAGAAAAACAGCTTAAAATTCAGCTCGCTTCCCTGCCCAGCCCAGCACGCCTGTCTTCCCGCTGCCACCGTCCGCTCGGACGTACTGCGTGAGAGCAGGCGGGCAGTTAGTGTCCGCCGAGACGCTGTTCTCCAGACCAGCGCAAGGGCCAGGCGTGTTTCACCTTTTTCTGATTTAGATACTCGAAGCTTTGTAACGCAGCTGTGAGCTGGGATAGCCAGAAGAACCAACAGCGGGGTGTGGGGCGGTGTGATGGAGCATCAGCCAGCTGCCCGGTACCTAAGCGGCTCCGGATGTGGTCGTGGCAAAAGAAAACAACAAAAAAAGTTTCTGGTTCACTGGAATTTTTGATGTTTTGCAACTCACATTTAATATGGAAAATACCAAAGAGAAGGAAAAGCATCTGGCCGGCACGCTGGCCCTGCGGCCACCCTGGAAGCAGCCGTTCCCCATATTTCCGTTGCTGTTTCCAGCTCCCCTGAAGAGCTGCTGGAGCCGTGGCATCCCCGGCCCCGATCCGGACCCTTTGGGTGCTGCTCCCGCACCGCAGCCCCGGCCCAGCCAGGGCCTGGACATGGCACTGGCCCTTCTCTGCACTAACTCATCAAAACCGAGGTGTTTCAGGGGAATATGTGTAAATAGCTGTATCCCAGCAGTCTCCAGGCTGCAAGGAGCTAAAGGCAGGGCAGTGCATGAAAAGGTTCCTCTCCTTCGCTCTTCCCGTTGTGGATACAAAGCTGCCACTTGCAGATGCTTCAGATGATTTCTTCTGACCCGTATTCCACAAAAATATAGGAGACTGTAATACACCATTACTCACCTTAGTCTTTATATTTGCTAAGTGGAAGTATATGGGGGAAATAAGACAATTGTCTTTTTCGCAAATCCTACCTCTTCCCCATCCGCTTCTGGCTTTCAAGCCGCCTCGGAAAAATAGAAATCTACCCTTTACATCCAGCTGCCATGAAGCAGGAAGACGTTTGGGTGTTTGAAGCTATTTTAAAAGGTCTCCACCAACTGGTTGAAATACAAGAAATACAACTGTCTAGGTGAAGAACACAGATATTTATACAATCAAATACATGTATTTAAAATTTATATTCAACTTCTGAACTGTCATTGCTCAGGAGCAAACCCAACCCTCTTTTCTTTTCATCCCTGTGGGCCAGTGCATGTTTCCACCTAAAGGAAATATTAAAAGTAAAAAGGATCATTGCCCTGATGTTTCATTCACGTGTCAGTAAAGGCAGCAGAGTGACGGGGTCGGGGTTTGTCTTTTTGCTTGTAAATGATTTGGTACCAGTCGCGAGAAAGGGGAGTTGTGCATGCAGCAAAATGTGATGAAAGTGACCTTCTAGGTTTAATAAAATGGCTAAAAACTGGGAGGACATGAAAAATAGGCGAATTGTTTTTCTTACAAGTGATGGTAACTAGCTGCCCACAATATCAGCCAAATTTCGGTCAACTTGAATGAAAATTCAAAGGCACCGACCTTAGACTACAACTGTGTTTTATACCAAACCCAGCCATTCTTTCCTCTGCCATGAGATCCCCTTCTGTCAAACCAAGGCAGTTCTGACCCGTCCTTGACATGGCGTAACCCGGACAGCGAGCGATCTTTAATCAGTCTTTTTTTTTTTTTCCTTCTTATTTAATGCTTTGTTTTTAAAGCATGTTTTGGTGCACTGACTTCAAAGGATTTACCAGGAGAGATTTGGACTGGACCGATGGCATGGCTGATACACGGAGGAGAAAACAGGTCAGCTAATGTCGGTGGAGCTGATTTGAATCAAATAAGCCAAGGAGCACGGTGCTTCCTTCTGCAGCCTGAATTGTAGCGTGTGGTTGGGGTACGTGAAGGCTGCCGGAGAGCTTAAGGGGCAGGTGGTGGGTTCCCTTCACTGTCTAACCACTGAAATTTGGTCACCAGGAAACACATGGAAACAACACCCACCAGTCATTGTTTTGTTTCTTAAACAGAAGTTAACAGGAAGGAGGGAATGCAAAAAAAAAAAGGCAAGCTGTAAACCCCGTGGCTCCTTCGTGCGTGTGGTTGGAAGGGTGAGGCCAAAGCTCTTCTCGCAAAAATATGCAGTGGGAGCTAAGCGGGAAAGACACGCACAGAGAACTATGCACAGAAAAGTTGCTAACTAGAACCTTCCATATAGACCTGAAGAGAATTTGCTCTTTTAAATTTGCTTTCCTTTCAAATCGGAATGAGCAGTTGGAGTCCTGCAGCTGAACCACTTCTACACAGCTCACTTTTTGGTAAAGTTTTAACATTTCACTCGAATGTAAAATTTCAACATTTACGTTCTGCAGCGTGACGAAAGCCAACTTTTCTGCTATGTTGTGTAATGTAATAACTGTCAGATTGAAAAAATCAACTTCATTGAAATGTCTTTTTATAATTGCCCATGATGTTGTAAGACGCACTTAGCAAAAATGTGTTGACTTAATGGATGCAATTGAATCACGGTTTTCTGATGGCAAATCATCACAGTGGAAAACAGACTTTGCTAATATTTTCCCAGTTCCCTGTGTGGCAGGACACTAAGGAAGGCTCTTGCAAAACTCAAAACTTTGTCTTATGAATGTACAGGTAATACGCAAGTGATGGTCTTTTACTTTCTAAGTAAACACATGTTATTTAGGAAAAATAAAAATAACTTAAAAACCTGGCCTTCATCTCCCATCAGAAGGAGGAAACAGTGCTCAAGAGCCTCCGTAACTCCAGCTTTGGCTCCTTCGGTGGTTGCATCACCACCAACCCCTCCTCCTCACTGCTGTCGGCTGATGGTTTTTAGAAGAGCGATGTAATCCCATGTGGTAGGGACAGTCGCAGGGAGCGACGCGTTGCTCCCCAGAGAGCCTGGGCAAGTTCAACTCTCCCTCATCCCACAGAGGTGATAAAGCCCTTCCCCAAATGGGGCCACACAGGCAGAACAAGGTGCTAAATGCTGTGATGTGTTAGCTCAGTAAATGGGGTTTTAATGAGTCACGAGATTTCTCCTGGATGCGCAAACACGCTTTTTGCAGGACATCAGCGCTAAGTGCCTCTGAGCGATCTGGTAACTAGTCAGGTGAGGAGGTTGTAACCTGCTGTACCTGAACGAGTCCTTCCCGTGACTCGAGGACAGGCCACCACAGAATCAGTCCATCTCGAGCTGCAAAAAAGCTAATTAACCTTGGAATTGAAATTATTTCAGTCTAAAAATGAACAGGTCTCAGCCTTCCTTTACAGGAGGGCATGTTTACCAATTTGTCATAAGATTTTCTTCAGCAATCTTATCCCAAAACGTTTTCTACTTCTCAGTGATATCGCAATAAAAATAGTTGCAACTCTACTTACTTGTGCAATAGAATTGTGTATATAGATCTGAGACATTCAGGAATGAAGTGTTGAACAGCTTTGTGTTCTGTGGAGTCCGTAGTTTAAGGAAAACATGGAGAAGACACTGTCAGTGCCTCCCTGCGCTGAGCCTCTGAGCTTACCCTGGTTCGCTTCACCTGTAGATGCTGTTCAAGACTGTTAGTTTAGTTAGTTAGTTAAAGTATGGTTATTTGCCAAGTAACTTACATATCAGTCCACCCGCTTCATAGCCGTCTGTGGCTATAAAAAACCCTTGCCAGCCTGCAACTCATATTATGAACAAGGACAACTGTGTGTGAAAATAAAAAGAAAATAAACCTCGGCTTCTAAAAGGAGGAAAATTCAGATTTCCAATGGTTCTGTGGCAGTGATGATCAAGGAAGAGCTGCTGGACCTTTCTCTTATCTAGTCGGAATTGCAGTGAGTCAGTGTCCACGCAGGAGAGCGGCCTTGGCCGTCTTGCTGATAACCGCAGCGCGTGATCCTCGTGCATCTCCTCCGCCGGGGCCACCGGTGTACACGTGTCTTAGGTTCCTGCCATATCTGCACGTGGGCCGCTGAAGGACAGTTGTGTCCCCTGGGGTCTGCGCTTGTGTTTTACATCTAATAAACTCCTATGCTGCTGTGGTGTTACAAACAGGCTGGTAGTAGTTGAGGGTGAATTTCAGCCATAGGCAAAAAAACCCCCACCATAAAAAGAAAACCTGGGACATCTATGCACCAAGTGAGTCTAATCCTGTGATCAATCCCTGCTGAGGATTTGGTCTGAGGAATGGAACGTAAATCCATGGGGAGCAGGGCTTCCTTCACAGACTCACTAATATTTTGCTCTATGCCTTATTGTTTTTCTTGCCTTTAGGTATTTTCTGCTGCAACAGACCTAAACAGACAGATTGCTAATATATTATGTATCACTCTGGTCTGAGTGGGCAAGAAAAAAAATGAGACTCTGTAGTTGGACTTAATTTTTACACCTAAGAATTTTGTATGTAGATACATATGCACATGGATACATTTATAGCAGATGTTCTTTAGAAGCGACAGATGCGACGTAACATTCAAAATGTGCTGTATTTAATATCACACGGTGGAGGAACCCCGGCTGTTTGTGGGCTTTGGGTTGTGTCTTGGGCAATACCTTCTGGGTGTGCTCTGCTGCAGGTTGCCACAACTTCAGCTGCTGTCATTGACCTACCATACTTTCATACATAAAATCTGCTGGTTAGCTGCTTAAAAAAAAGAAGAGGTTGATTCAGATGCAGTGTAGATTATTTGCAGGTGCTGATAGTATGATGGGAGGTTTGATCTCAAGCCCTTTTTTTCACCAGTAACAATAATTCCTGCTGCTATTTCTTAAACTTGCTTGCTCTTCCATCTTTATTTTCCTCTGCTTCTGATCCTATGAAGGCTAGGAGTTTTGAATATACCCCTTACTGGCCTCTGGGACTTGTTGCATTTTGTAAGCAATAGGTGAAAATCTCTGATTAAATACAGATTTTATTAGAATTTCATAGTGAGCAGAGTCACACAGATGCAGGGATGGGGGGACAGCAAGAGGGACGGAGGTCGACCAAGCAAAAGAGAATAAATTTCAGCATGTTTTCCCCACATATAGCTGTAGGTATCGCTAACAGCTGGGCATCCATCAACAGACTAATGAAAGTCGTCCTGCTCTTTTTTTCTAGTTGGTAGCTAGTAACGCTTTCAAACTCCCCGATTCTTCAGTGAAACAGGAAAACGAATTAGCCGTCGTGTTTTTCCCAGGTGTGTACAGCATTGTTTTAAGTCTCCAACCCAGAACTAAACAAACTTTTAGTTCCTTCTTAGTTAATATTTACCAGTGCGAATAAGGCTGTGGTTATTTCACACGTTGTCTTGTAATAGTTACCTGTTTTATTTTCTCTTCCTGACAACAAATTACAAAAACCTGAGGCTGGAAGACAACTAGAATATTGTATCAAACTGCAGCTCATATTCATTTGGATTTCTGCTTAAGGACAGTCACACCAGGATTTGTATTTTTATCCAAAACAATCTCTCTTCAGTTAATAGCTAAATTTGTTTTGGAACTCGCTAAATAAGTCCATAATGACAGTTGTTTCAGAATTTAAGAAAACTTTCAGAATTGTGTAAAATTCTGTGTAAAATCGTGTAAAATTTCTACTAGAAATGTCTCCAAAGGTCATTAATTTTGTAAGGGTGAGAAATTTTAACAATGACTTTAACAGTTCCTTGTTTTAGAATTAATACAGGATATTTTTATTTGATGTAAAAAGAAAAAAGAGTCCAGAGAAAGTTTTGTCAGTACAAATAGGTTAATTTTAAATTCTATTTCTGGACAGTCTTGATTCTATATAACGTTACTTGGTAAGATTTGAACTGATTAGGCAGTTGAGGGTAAGGCTCGGTGCTGAAATCCCACGTGGTTAAGGTTCTGCAGACACTTAACTACAGTGATGACCATGGAAGGAATAACAACATATTGAACTTTTTCCTGAGTTGCTTTTACAGACCCATGACTCAAAGATGAGGCTAGTTCACCCGCATGGACTATTGTTGTTATTGCAGTGAAGCTGCTAAGTAAAGTCAATTTTAGCTCTAAAATGGATGTGAATGCGAATTTGCAAGGTAGGTCTGGGCCTGTCTCTACCCTATAAAGGGGAAACCAAGTAGCACTTCTGCAGGTGTTGGTTGCTTGCAGGGACCTGTATGGGTATGTGGCTCTCCGGAGAAGACCACTTCCCAGCTGAGAACAGGTCCTCCCATCACTAAGCCAACATTGGTTGTCATCTGTTTGGCACCTGGCTGCAGAAACGGGGTTGTGTCAGGGGGAGCTGATCCTGGCTGGCAAAGAAGTCACTGCTCTCCTCTGTGGTGGTGTGTCATTTGTCATCGCTGTTGAGGATGGAGCAAGAGAGCAGTAGGGCCAGACCATTGTTGGGGCTGGGGCTGTGCCCTGTCTCTCATGAGCTGAGAGCTGCTGCTTTAGTGCTGAGCCAAGCCCCAAAACTCTCCCTCTTTCGGGCTGCGTGGGGTGACTGGTGCTAATGCAAATGCTCCCCATGCCATATATAAAACCCTACTTGCATTAGTCCATCAGTGTGGTCACAAAATCTATCTAGTGGCCCAGAAGTCCAACATTTTTTCACTGTTTCTCCTTTATAAGTTCTGCCAGACCCTGTGTTTGCAGCAATGCTCAAATTTTGTTCCTTTTCCTCTTAAACAAAATGATTCAGCCATACTGCATTAGCTGCTTGAAGGTCCATCCAGTTGAGCCTTTCAAAAGTGTGCAACTGTCCTCTCTATGTTGTCACCTAATGGAAAGATAAGGCAGACCCAGCAATACAGGGTGGGAAAAAATACATCTCTGTAAAGACTTTTCATTCTGGTAGGTGAAGTGTTTAAATTCAAATGTCATTTTTGTGAGCACTTCGAAGAAATTTGTTTATCTGTTACACTGCTTGGCACTCACGATAAATGGTGTAAATAAATACAGAGCACGCACTATGTTGGATAAGAGGTTAATTTTCCCGTGCTTGAAAAATCTCATAGAGAAGATGGAGAGTGCTCTTCTAAAGTAATTTATGCTTAGGAGAAAAATGCAGAAGGCAGGAAAACCAGTAGAGTTTTCCACTGATTGCTTGCTAGTAAGAAGATCAAGCAAATTACAAAGGCAGCTGGAGGTGACTTTAGACATAAGTCAAAAAAAGTATGCTATAAGGAATGGAAGAATATAATAGGCTTTTGCCACATTAATATATGCATGAAAGACTCCCTTTTTAAGTGAAATAATTCAACCGTATCGTTAAGCTTCATGGGGAGAATAAATACATTCTTCTGTTTGCGGAATTTCCAGTTAAATCAGCACCTTGCTGGCAAACTAGCTACTTATATCTGTGTTGGTTTTTACTGTCATCGCACAAAGATTGCCCATTGTGCTAATGGCTTTTGAGTCTGTTGTCATCCCGCTGTTAGGTGGAGAGCAATCGAAGGGGAAAAAGAAGAAAAAAATTGTACGCCACGCAGGCAGAGAAAAAGCCTAAGCCGCGGGATGAAAAGCAACCCATAGACTTTGCAGGAATTATGTGCAAAGGAAAGAGGACCGCGCGGCTGTATTTGACTTTACTGTTTCGCTGTCTTGCTATTATGCCATGAAAATAGTTTAATTAAAACACTTACAGCACTCCAGATGGAACATGGCTTTAAAGCAGGTGTATACAGCGTGAAGCCTACAGCATGAAACCTCCAGAGCTCTTTTTCCCTCTTCAAGAGACAGAAGAAGGTCCATTGGGTTCAGTGCAAAATGAAATCTCAGAGTTTTCTCAAAAGCATGTTTAAATATTGGCAGCCCCCCCACGTTTTTTTCTTTTTTGGCAAGCAACAGCTATGAAAAAGACTGCTATGAATCTAGACAAATACCATTTAATAAAGTTGTTAAAAGATTGCTTCAGATTCAGCTCCTTTCCCTTGATAAAATAATGGGGTGGATTTATGTGATTTTTTCCTTGCTGCTAATTGGGGTTAAGCTTGGTATGTCCTTCATTTGTGTTCAGAAAAGCTTTAATACAAGTAGCTATAGAAAAATCAGCCCATAATAGTTATAGCTCTTAGTCAGCAACTGGGTACTCTGAAGTACTGGCTTATCAATCTCTCAAGATCCTGCAGATATTTTGCTTATTTGTATAAAAGCCTATTTTTTAAATGCTTATAATGTCTTGGCCTCAGTGAAATCTCTTGACAGTGGATTTCATAGACAAACTTTAATCAGACCCCCCCCCCAGTCTCTTCTTTTTTCTCTTTCAATGTATTGCTGATCATTAGCTTGTGTTCATAGCATGGAAGAGCAAGAAGGGATAGACTTGCACTTTGATTTGTTTAGCTTTATTAATTTCTTCACTAAAAGGTTTATTTTTCTCCATCTGGGAAGATACTGAAGCTGCAAGTCAGGCCAGTTGCCTGTCCCTTCACCTTCCCTGTTCAGGACAACTGAGGCGCGTGGTGATGGAGATGTCCCCCATGGCTGCCTGGCAGCAGAGCCCACAAGGTTACATTATACCATGTTTAGTGTTTTCCACGCTGTTACTAATGAATTCTAAATGTTGAACTCTATTTTCTGACATTACCTTGAAAGATCTTTCTTTTTGCCAGTGTATTTTGTGCACCTACTTTTATTTTATCCTTGAATGCTCCTGTTGGCCATTTGTCTCTGAACTGGACTATATGTAAATAGATTTTACCCAAGCAAATCCGTATCTCAATGCCATGGTATATAAATGCAAGACTTGTGATCAAGACATCAAGAGTAATCCAAAACTTCAAGATGGTATAGTCAAAATCTTTGAATCTCCGGTAGTTTGTGCTTCAAATGGGAATAATGGATATTCACTTCTAACTTTAAACCTGAGAAATTTCAGCTTAATGAAACTGGAAAAGAGACTGGAAAAGCCTATAGGAATTTTTATTATAGAATTTTGCATATGCTGTGTTCAAATGTTCTTCTAAGGGATGTATACAACTGAAACTGGGGCCAGTAGAAGAAGCCAAGAGGCTGTCTTGAAAAATCAATCAGCAAAGATGTGGGAAAGGAGTAAATTGCTTATTTGGGGTCTGCAGGGCTATAGTAACCTTGGAGGCTGAGGAGTTGGGAACGCTGCCGAATCGAGGCTGGAAAGGGCTGTTTGTCTTTTTATACAGCTTTCCAAAAATCTGCTGGGTTCTGATATTTGTTTTTCACCTGCCTTGATAACCTTGATCCGAGCAGCATTCTGCTGGGCAGTTCCCCCACCCCAAACCAGTCTCGCAGGCAACATCTACTGGTTTCTGGGCGCCACCTCTTGGTCGCTGGGGATGGACCCTCGCTTCTGCTGGGCTTGTGAAGCTCTTGTTCTCGACAGGCTTTATTCATTTCACAATGGGCTTTCAAGAAAATGATACTAAAAAAAATGTAAGGCAGACGAGAACTTTGCATTATTCACGGTTTGGTTAAATCAGAGCAATATTACAACACTGCTCTACAACACGGTCTTCAAGGAGGTCATCTCCTGTGAAGATTGGCAGCAAAACTTGCCAGTATTACTGAGAGCTGGATCACGGTTGTATGATTTCAATGCATTTTCCCTGTCCTGCTCTTGAGCTTCTCTATACGATGCTGAGGTCTGGGGTGTGTGGTCAGGTCTCCTCCCTTTGGTATTGAACGTGGGCCTGATGGATGGGCTCTGCCCAGGAGTTCTGCTTGTTGGTGAGGAGAGCCATGAACGTGAGTGGCAGCAGCTCATTTGAAGCATCCCCCTGCATCACCTGGAAGTTTAGTAACATCATACCAAGGAAATGAGAAAAATCTGCATCTCTGAAATCAGTTCCAAAACAGCCTCTGTAAACCACACATTTGTGAGCAGAAACAGAATGTAATGATTTGGGTCAAATCAGGTTTGACTAGTTGGTGGGGTATTTTGTTTTACTTTTGGATTTTTTGTGAGGGTTTTTAGTCCCTAAGACTAGTCCGTGCCAGATCTTTCAAGGAAACCCACTACACCCTATAGGGAGAAAGTAGCCTGATGTGAAAACGTCAAAGGATGAGATTCAGCATCCTTTTTATTAACTCACAGAAGCACAGGTGCAGTTCTCTGTTGCCTTTCTTTTCATTCATCCAAACTCTTACACAGCTGATTAAAGTTTCAATAATCGATTAAGACAAAGCATTTCAGTTCCTTTGTTATTGTTCTTGGGAAAGCAGACTTTCCCAGCATGATAAGTGTTGGAGGGTTTTACATGACGGTCTGCGAGCCCCCGGTGGCATGCGGAGAGAAGACTGAGCAGATGGTGATGGCTTTCCCTTGGGATCCCACGTTAACATTTGGATGAAAATCTCATTTCTTACTTCCTTAGTGTTGAGTGCTTGAGTGACTCTTGGGGCGTTATCGGAGGAACTGCAAATCTGCATAACCACGGGTGGGATGGGAGGTGCACTGCGAAATCCTCTTAACTTAAAATGAACCTTTCTGCCCTGTGCCTGTAGTATCGAAGCCATCGCAATATCTGAGCCCTCCAACATCATCATCCTTTTAGCCTTCTCATCAAACAGGTTCACCTCCCAGCACTAAAACTAAATGTACTTTACTGACTAATTAAGAGACTTGTGCCTTCAGGCCACTTTCTACCTTTAAAGGGTGGGAACTGCAGCACTATTAGTGGTGCTAATTAGATAAGTAACAGTTTTGTAGCCTGCCTTAAGTCCTTGAAAGAGGAGCAGAAATGGAAGGAGTTAACTGCTGCTGCTTTTTACAACAGGGGTTCGTGCTGCAAAGCTCTAGAAATGACTTGCTGACTTACGGTCTGCCTCTGTTTGCAAGTTTTATGGTGCCACCCAGGATTAACTGATTTCGCCATTAAAGGAAGATAAAATGATAAAACTAAAAAGCAGTCTGTAAATTCCAGCAACAAGGGGTGCCAACCTCTGCGTGTTGTAATGGATGAGACTTTGACATTTTTACGTTCCTCTTTATTTGCAGTTTGGCTCTAGCTGCGGGAGACAACATTAATTGCCAGGAGGTAGAGAGAGAAGAGTGCAACTAATAACATGAGTTTATAGGACTGTGGGATGGTTTGGAAAAGCACAAGGGTGTTCCTTCATATTAGTCTATCTTGATCAGGTATTAAGAAATCATTACAAGAAGCATGAGAAAGCTTTAAAGGACCAGGGGAAGGCCTACAAATATTTAAAGGGTAGGCTGGAAAGCACAGGTAGTGAAGGCAAAGCAAAAAATAGTGGCATTAAACTGCACCAGTGAAAATCTAGTGTAAATGTTCCCCCCCATTCGCCCCCCATGCAGTCTTCATTCCTCTCACAGGTATGACTTGAGCATCCATCACATCTGAGAACAGCCCCAGATTTTACGACCAGAAGTGGAACTGCTTCCAGCCCTACAAAACCTACGGCTGTCTTTCATCGCAGGGTACCTACACCCTGTGACCGGAGAGGTCAGGCACCGCTCCCTGCACGCCCTGAAGGTGGGCAGCAAACCGCAGTGTTTTGTTTGCTCAGACAAGCTGCGTTCATCGCGGTGGCGTTACTCGGGAGCAGCAGGCCACTGTTTGCACGCTCTGAAGAAGTCGCGGTAAGCTGATGCTTTCCTCTTGGGATAGCTTGCAGTGACAGCAATGCTTTCTGCGTGTTTTTTCCCTTTCAGAAGACATTTAGCAGCACTCTGCTCAGTTATGCCCAGAGTCGGTACGATCATTAAGAAGGAAAGGAATTGGAAATCGGTACATCTCTGACTGGTCGATCATTTACTCTCATTGCAGCTTGAATTAACTAGGACAGCAATATCAGCATGGCAGGAGCAAAACACACGGGAATAAAGTGCCGGGGTTTGATTATTTTTTTAATTTTTTTTTTTCCTAAGATGAAAATGGGATGTTCTGCGTGCCCCCCATCCCCTCCCCAACCAAATAAAGGGCTTTATTTCAAGTGCGTAATGATGAGTCGGCCCTTCAAAATATTGTCTATTTTCCGTTGCCCCAGAGTCATAATTCAAGGGTCCAGATTTGTTCCGCAAAAGTAAAATTGTTGTGAATGGATTATGCTTGGAGTTGAATTTTAAGGCATGAATTGCAAACTGGTTTTCATCAACAGAAAGGAGTTTGCAGAGCTCATTACTCACCTTGGGTAATGTAATTTCTTTATTGTTGTCATCTGAGCTAGGTACCGAAGATGGCAGAGTTTATATAACTGTAAAACATTCAGGATGAACCAGCCTGTTCAGCCACGTTATCCTATGGGCCACCCCTTAAGATGACCTTAGACATGTGGCATTGCCACAATTCCATGGGGTATCTCAGGGACCTGTATTCTCCTTGGCTGGCTGGTACAGGCAAAGGTTGGAAAGCTCCGAGGGATCTTTCTGTCTTTGCACCCAGATACTCATGAGGCTTCTAAGACTGCAGTACCTTGTTTCTGAGTCTTCGGTTTTATCCTCCTCCAGCTCCTGTGTGGAAAGCAATAAAATTGGAATTATTCCATCAACTCTGCTTGCTTTTTTCTTTACTTAGAAAACCAAAGGTTTTCCTTGGGGCCAGGAGAAGAAAAAGACAAGGGAAAGAAAAGAAAAACAGGTAGAAATTAAGTTTTCTAAAAATAAAAAACTTTTGTGTTTTCTATTTTCTCTCCTTTTTGGTAGGAGCATGGAAACAAGCTGAAATAAAATCACTGATTTTTGTTGTTTAAACTGGAGATTTAAAAGCTATGTGAATGCAAAAATTTCATATGAAATAGAAATTCCATGTAAATTTAGCGACTATGTAATGTCCGTGTTGAGCAAATGAGAGTCAAGGCACAGGCTGTGGAAATTGGTTAGTTAATACGGGATTTTGAAATTCTGGGTGTATATCCTGGGCTTAATACAGCCTGAAATTTTATTCCACTCATCTATTCTCATAAGGCATAAATCAGGGAAAACTGAAAGTGGCTCAAAGGACAGTTTAACTTATCAGTGCTTTGATCTGATCTTGCGAAGTTGAATTTTGAAGGAATACTATCACAAATATCCCAAGAAGTCAATATGGATGTATTTGTATGTACAAAATGCTCTGAATTTCCCTTTCTAATTTTAACTTCAGTTTTGACCGTGGATCATTATTTTAATACAAACACTAAATGAGAAAAGATAGATTAGCATTGAAACAGGCAATCTGTAGTCCAAGTAAGCAGTAAGTAACAAATTGAATTATTCTTAAGAAATTTTTCTTCTATTGATAATGTCAGCTCATAATGTCTTGTTCAAAATTACATTTTTATTTCTTTGATGGGATGGAGTCAGAGAGCTCGAGATGGGAATGATGCTAATGTATCACTTTGGGGTGTAGCAAGCCTGCACTGAATATTAGGATATAGATGCCATTGGATAAATTCTCATTTGCACATTTATGTTGCTAAATTTGTCTTATAGTAAAAGAGAATTTAGCTTCTTCTAGATATCATATCTGTCTTTAAAGTTAGAGGAGTAAAATGTGACACATTGTTGTCCCTCAGGGCTGCAAAGTACTTCAGCTGGAGAACCCTGAATATTAAGTCGGATGTTCCTAAAATGGAGTGTTTGGGAATTTTGCTTTCAAGGCTGTATTATTAGTCAGGCCCAGGTTTGCATGAAGTATTCGAGCTGCCTCCAAGGTGATATAAAGCTTTATTGCTTTCCCAGTGGATGGAGCAGTGGAGAAACTCTCTGCAGGAATATATTTACTTGCAATTTGCTTGGTTAGCGTACTGTAGCATGCAATATTTTTTTTTCTGTGGAAACTAAAAGAGCGTGCAGATTCTTCTTGGTGTCTCTCGCTCCAGGTAGTCTTTAACTTCAGTGCTGTTATTGACCTCTTTCTTTTGGTAGCTCAGTCCTCAGGAGTGCCCCAGGCCCAGCACATTTGTGCAGTGGGTCCCCGGGCACCCCTGCTTGAGCAGGTATATGATATCGAGGTGAGAGCTGTCTGTCTCACAGGGCCCTGCTGACTGGCATAGCTGATTTCTATTTCTGAATGCCACTTCCAGTCTATTCCTGACGGTAAAATTTTTGTGGCAATCTTAATGAGGTTTTTCTTACCTTTGGGAAATTTTAAAAAATAGTAATCACTTATTCAGAGCTATTCTAATACATTTTCAGGGATGACAGGAAGAGAGTAGAGGGAAGGGGAAGACACCTATGAGCTGGTGAGGGAAACCAGACTGCAGTGGTCTGACTTCTCCAACAACGAGAAACTACCCAGAACCAACAAATCCCACCTTTGATTTGAGTCCTGAGAAAATCAGCTGACAAGTCTCGCTGTATCTAAGAGTTGGCATAAGACCGCCATAGGTGGGATCCAGTCCAGGAGGAGCTGCTAGAAGCTGGTAATCATGTTAAAACACATACGGAGCAGATACATGTCCTTCTGGATGCTTCCTTTATCACAGTTGGAAACTTTGCACAAGGAGCTAGAGGGAAACCTGGACTGAGCAGTAATGAACGTTTAGGAAGATGAATAAATGAACCCAAATCTGATGGTCCTGCAAAATTTCCCCCAGAGAGGGTGAACTGAGTTATTCAGATTTAGTTCTTTAGATCTTTAAATAAAATTTCAGGTAACCGTTAATTACACTTGGTTGGGACGTTCAGAGAAGGGTCTGGAGTGAGTAGAAAGGAAGTCTTAAATTGCCAAAAGATTGAAGGAAATGAAATATCAGGATCTAATGGTAGCAGAGTAATTTAGAAATGCTTGGTTTCATGTGTAAATAAGAGAAATGTAGTATTTCCTCTAGAGCTTGTGGCTTTCCTTCTAGCCCTTCACCAGGAGGTACCAGCAGGAAGGAAACTTCCTGCTATGAGCTCTCTAAATAATGTGAGAGTCCAATATGTTGTAGAGCAAGCTTGATGGTATAGCAGTGAAATTACTGTAGGTATTACTGTATTGTTAGTAAATGGTTACCAGAGTAGTGTGTCTGCACATATCTACATGCATGTGAACCTTCTAATAGATCACTGTCTTTACAGAGTGCACCATTCAGTGACACTGGAACAAGGCTGTATGTGCAAGTAGCTTGTGCTGATAATGTACTAGCACACAAAAAATAGAAGATAATAGCAGAGGGTCCCAAAAATACAAGCACGAGATGCTACAGTGGTCTTGGGAGTGAGGAGCACAGAATGGTATGCACTTGTAAACATGTACCATGAGTGGTCATTACTGGTCCTTAAAGGATGTAACCATGGATACTGGATAAAGCTGATTTTAGGTATAACAAAGAGAACAAAGAACAAGTATCCAACATACAGTAACTCCCATATATAGTAGAACTTGATATAACATGGAATTTATGCACCAACGAGGAGAGAGAAATTAAGCAAACCCTTAGGAAAGTCATAAAAATAACCCACGCAGACTCAATAGTGAAGAGGAAGAAATCCCAATATTAGCATTATAATCCTTCTGGTGAGGAGTGTGGGATGCTGATGACGATATAATGACATCCAGTGAAGGGTGGGCATAACACCAGAGAAAGGGGTAGCTGTGAGAAAGTTTTGCATTTATGGATTTTAATTATATCATCATTGCAGAAGAGCTGTTATAATTGGATGCTTTGGACGATAAATGTTCATATAATTGTAATTGGACTAATAATAATCCTTGGATTAGACTGTCAAATCTTTCATTAGACTGTCAATAAATTCTTGGCCCTGCATGTGCCCTGTTCCTTTGGCTCACATAGGTTAAGTAGGGTGTTGGTAGGGTTGTCTGCCCTTGAAGGCTGTTGTAAAATCTGGATGCAACAATATGTATGATGGATAAAGGGCCTTTTTGTGATCTTCCAAAACAAACAGAAAAAGTGGTCCAAATGGTTTGTTAAAACTAGATATGTCACTACTAATGTAACAGTTAAAAGAAGTTATTCTTGAAAATGTTAATGTTTGTGACCCATTCCTCTAAACCAGGGTGATTAGAAGGCTAGCCAGGATGAAACACCTAGAAGAACCTATTGAAGACTGTCATCCAGGCCAGCTAACAGGGAGCTACCTGACTGTGAAGAATAAAATTGGAAGACAAAAGGAAAAAAATCCCAAGCTTTGTGAAAGTTTGTGTAGTCAGACAGCTGTAATAGGTGGTTTTCTCTTGAGTATGTACTAAAAGCACTGAAAGGCTTAGAAGGAACAGATCCCAGTGCCTTCACATCTTGATTGATCCTATCTGCTAAAGCTATTTGATAGTAGGGGCTTTAAAATTGAGCTACACATGAATATTCATGATAATATTGAGGACTATATACCTTTCAGCAACTGGTGAAAAATGGAGTATGGATAGTGGAAAATCTTTTAGCTGGACTGAATGAAATTCTTTTCAGGTGGACTGTATTTCATTCCAGCTGATTGCTATTACACCACTTTCAGCAAAGAAACTGCAAGCCCAGCTGTAGAAATTCCCTTTAAAAACGTAGCCAGGGTGAAACAAAAGGGCTGGAGGCAACTGGTTTTCAGTGGAGATGTGGTCCTCTCTGGGCAGAACTTGTGATAACAGCTGCATGTTTAGGTAGGCTTTCAGTAAAGGAAGAGATAAGGATTGGTTGAATTCTGCTTGAGAAAAGAGTCCTGGGAGGATTTTTATTGCTGAAGCCTTTATGAATCTGAAACATCTGGATGCTGGTTCTCAAAAGAGTGCTGCGGAGAAAAAAGTAAGCTCTTAATTTTAGTAAATGCATAAGAAAAGAAGAAAGTTATGAAGGATGAGAAGGTGACCTCCCAAAGCTTGTATTAGATGTCTTCTACCACAGTGACAGTCAAACAAGGTTGCAGATCCAGCTACATCTCTGTTTTCAGGCAATAGGAAGTTGTTCTTTCTGTTCAGAAAGACAGAGGTTGTATTGTACAGCCAAGCTCATTGTTGAGTTTTAGTGAAAACTGACTCCGATATAAAAGCTACCTCCAAAGTAAAAACCCCAAAGTGTCCTTTCAAGAAAAGAAAAAACTTTCAGATAATATAAAAAGATTAACCAAAATATCCAAATGGAAGTGTTTCACATTTGGCGTTCTAAAATGTTAAATTTTCCAATATCCATTTCTTAATTTAGTTTCCTGTTTAAAATGATAATTTTCAGATATTTTCTTGACAAGAGTTGATGTTTTTCCATCTCTTGTCGTTGGAGATGAAACTTCAACAGGTAGCCGAGACAGGTGAACAGTGCCTCTTCCATTGCTAACTGTTGAGTCTGAGAGAACGGAGAAATAAAATTCACCTTGTTTACCTTCCCTGAGTTTCCAAGGTTTTGGACTATGCTATAGGATGGCAATTAATAAAGTTGGCTTCCTCTTAGGAAGACACGGAGTTTGCAGTTCAGTTGCTGCTCCCTTGGTAAAGCATTTTGCCAAAGAATAGGACACCTCTATAGAAAATAGAGTTTCCCTTGCTTTGAGAGTATTTCCAGATGGGTTTGTCTGCACTAGCATATTGCCTATGTAAAATAATGTACTGGGACTCTGTAAATTAAGGGAACTACTCATTTTGGTACTTCAGTGCAGAAGATGGGTGTGTGAGGACAGATTTTGGCATCTCCTCGAAGCTTTCCCTTCCTGCAGCTCGTACCCTCTCCCCACCTACTGTGGGGTTTGTGGGGTTTTTTGGCGTGTGGGTAGTTAATTTACCCCTCTTGCCAGCAGAAGTGGCAAAACATCCCATTTAAATTTGATGAAGTACCGGTGAGATATGACTAGGGCTGTTTAAGTAGGTGTATGCATATATTTAAAAAAAACGAGGGGGGTGGATAAGGGCATACCCATATTTTCTCTTTAAATCTGTTTCCATTCCTAATGGTGAATGCGGAGCCGCAATGTCTTGCTGTGGAAGTTTCCCCCACGTCCACTAGATGTTACTGTTGCTCTGTAGAAGCGCATTATAGCAGCTATACTAAATTCCTGACCAAACCCCTGTAACTGAGTGTGAGAAGCTCTTTCTGTGTCAAAGCTTTCCCCATCACCAACAACCTCCCCCCCACCATAATTTACTTTTTCGATTGTTACTGTCACATCTAGAATTTACAAAATTGTCACTTAAGTGTAGAAAGTGACAATTTCCTTCTAAATCTCCTAGTTGCAGAGACCTCTCTTTGCCCTTTTTCTAAGCACATTAAATGCATCCAATACATGGCAACACTTTAAAAAGCAAAACAGCAAAAAGTAAGGCTATCCTTTTTAACTCTTCCGTGAGCTTATGACTTTAATCCTGCAAAGATTTACTAATAGCTTTACATGCTCTATTATTATTATAGGGATTAAAGGAATATGTTGTGAAGTTTTTCATTAATTTTAACTTTGGGTTCTTACATTTTCATCTATTTTTGTTGTTGTTGTTTTATTACATTAGCACTTAGGAAAATTTATTTTTAAAGAGAATTGTGTCTTTGCAGCTCTTCTGTTGTGTTTGTCCTCCCTCTTCCTCCTCATTTAAAGTTACAGCCAAATGAGTAGGGCTAGTGCAAGCCTATCTGCTTACTTCAGTCCCGTCACACATGGTCGTGGCTTCCACTGCACCAGTTTCAGCACTTTGCCCATGCTGTCGTTAATGCAGCAGAAAACCAACCCAGAAAAACCACCACAAATCTAGAAAAAAAGCTGCAAATCTTTCTGCTGAAGAAGTGAGCTTTGTGGTGGACAAACACTAGGAGGTGGGGGACAGAATCCCATCCTCCATCTCCTTGGGTTTTTTTTCTCCATGGCATTTAAGGAGCTCCAGGACAGCAGGAAGCAGCTCCTGGAGGGAGGTGGGAAGGACTGAGCCTATTGCTTTTGGCAAAGTTGACTTTCTAGATAAGCTCAGCCCTAAGTCATTGTAAAGCTTCTGAGTTTATCTCACAAGCTTGACTTCTGTCCTGTTCCCTTCCATCTACTGAGAAGGCCCTCAGTAAAACATGCTAGTGGAGAAAGTCACGAGTAGGCTTTCAGGCTACTATCACACTGGGGAGTTTAGGGAGGGTAAACCATCCACCTACCCAGCTGAATGGCCCCAAAATTGTTTCAGGCTGTCTGCAGGCTCAGGTTATCCTTAAACGACAAATCAATGGCTATCTCTGCAACCAAAGCATTGGGGAATAATCAGGTTGCTCAGGGACTCAACGTGCAGACGGATACTGGCCTTAGCAGGGTTAAGCTGTTTAAAACCCAGATTGCATTCCTGTATCAGGGACTTTCTGGGTGGCTTCAGCCTTGCCTTGCCTCTCCAGCCTTACTTTTTAATCACTGCACCAGTCTATCTTTTGTTATTAGTGTGTGCAGTGACCAGGGAAAATATTAATTAATAATAGACAACTTATGCTGTAGCATAGCTGGTTGTGCTCAGTTTTGAATGTTCTTTTCAAATACCAGGAAAGGCATGTACACTAAACCCTTCATCCAGCTCCTCAGAGGATGGTGGTTGTTTCAGAGCTGTTAAGCAACTTTGGACAAAAGCCACAAAACGTCTCCCTCATTAGCCATGACTACATATGTGTGGTGTAAAGCCTGTGGTCAGATGTACATGCTTTCAGAGGAAAATTGCAAATTTCTCAAAACAAATCCTGGCAGCTTTAGTTCCTGTTCCTAGTTATTTCTGCATGCACTATTTTAACATATTTATACACAATCTAATCTGTAGTTCCGTAGTTCAGAAATTTTAACTCTCCGTAGCAACAGTTCAATAAATTGGCTTGATCAAGCCAACTGTATCTCTTGCAGAAACTATTTAATGTCTGGTAGCTTTAGGAGAGAAGTCATGGGCAGATGTGATTTGGCTGGTTGATCCTTGGCTGCGGAGGCTGCGATGGAGGTGGACAAGCAGAGCAGCCTGGGAGCGCCTGTCCTGCCCCAGCCCAGGCTGTGCTGGCTCTTCCCGTGACTTTCTGTGGCTGGCAGAGAAGGATCAGAGCAGGATCAGGATGCTGAACTGCCTTTTGAAATTAGATGCCTGTGGGATCTCTCTCCTGTTAAACTCATCCAGGGGGAAAGAGGTAGGGCTCATGGTCATCCGTTGTGCAGGAGAACTTGGTGCAGCTTTGTCTTCTATCTGAAAAGTTTTCAACTCATGCCTCCAAGAAGAGGGCCTTCACCAGTAGGTTGGTTCTCTCTTCTACCGCCTGGAAGCTTAATTTCCCTTGGGGGTAACCTTAATTTCCCTTGGGGATAACCTTAATATCAATATTAGTTGATGGTCACCACCACAGCGGTATCAAAGGCATTCAATTTCTTAAATTCTTTTCAAAAGGACAGAAAGAAATGCACAGGCCAAACAGTTCTACTGGGTTACCAGCCCAAAATAATTAATATTTACTGAGGTGAGAGAAGTGCTGAGCATGACCCAACTGGTTAGAGCTCTTCCTGGTCCTACCCTGTAGTAACGAGTTGCACAATGGCTCTGGCACGAGCTCAGGAGCGTGTTAGAACACCTTCCCTTCCTCTCCACCACAACTCGGCAAGCGTGAACCAAGAATGTGGACAAGTTTCTCTGCTTACATGTTGTGTTTAGGCAACACTTCGGGGTGTGCTTCTCCCAGCTTAAAATATCAAAAGTGTTGAAAACCCTTCAGTTTCTTCCCTTGTAAGATACTCGTTCCTATTTTTGTTATCTGGCTGAGAATCCAATTCTCTTCTGAATGGTCCTGGGAAAGATCTATGCAAAACTGCTGATCTCTTCCTATCATCAGTCATTTACTTCCTTCAGAAAATCACAAAAAATATAAAAAAAAGAAATAAAATAGAGCAATTCAGAGGTGCTCTTTTATACCAGAAACACTTCCCTTTTCTCCTCCTAACGGCTTGTCTCACCTGTGCCTGACTGCACAGTGCACGTGGTCATCTGTACACACTGAGACCAGCACACCCGCGGTTGCTGAACCGACCCATACAGCCCCAATTGCCGCCACAGGAACAAACTGAGTGATTTTGGAGACAGTGCCTGGGGATGCGGACCCGTGAGCCTTTTTCACACTGTTGTTCTTTTGCTTTTGCTGAGGCTTTTACTGCGTGTGGCTGTTCCAAATCATCCCAGAGGGCATTTTATACAGGGTGTAAATACGATACAAGTAAGGCGTTTGATATTTTGAAGTTGTGTACTTTCATGTAGCTGTTTTGCGGGTATAACTTTCATTTGGTTTGGTTTGGTTTGTGTTAGGAGTTGGAATTGGATGTGAATTTCATTGCTACAGATGGTGCCTTGACAGAAAACTTTGGTCTAGTACAAATGGAACTGAAATTTCAAATTATGCCCACAGGCTTAAAAGAAGAGAATCCAAATCAGTAATGCAGCAGGTGTTGGCCATTTGTAATTCCTGTTCTCTGATTCGAGTGATATCAAGCATCCTATCAGTTCTGGGGCTTGTGCAGCTTTGGCTCCGATGTATCAGCGTCAGCAATAGCTTTTATTTTCTCTGAAAGGTAATATCTCTGCATATAATTTAACTAGAGTTCAACCTGAATGTCAGTCAGGTTTCTTTGTCCATCCTTTTATAACAACTCGCTTTCCACCTGAAATGAACATATTGGGCTTTACTGGTGCCTCTACCTAGGATTATCGTAATTTAAACCCCTTGACTGCAAACTTCAGCAACTCTTGGCTCTGTTATTTAGAAGCCATGAAGTATCTTGATGGTCTTGGCTAGCTTGCTGTTCCCTCCTCTCAAATTAAACGGAAAGTTTGAGAATAATTAAATTCCCTTGAATTTGCACGGGAAGCATATCTGCATATTGTCAGGGTAAGGGAGAACAACTCAAAGCTTCCAGGAAATCATCATGTTATTGATTTATGACTAAACTGGTTAAAGTAATTACGTAACCCTTTTTTAAAATTTTCTAGATAAAGGAGCTGAGATTGGTCTTATGTTTTTCTAGCATTGTACCATGGTCAAATGTGTAGCGCTTTCCAAAGCAAGGGCAACATCAGTTTTGGTACCTCACTGAGGTTTGTTCCAGATGGTAATGGTGGTAGATTTGCAAACTTCGGGTTAGCTATGCCACATTTTTGGTATGGAAGAACGGAATTTCTTACAACAATGTTCACCCCGTGGCAGATAATATTTGCTCACAGTTGACCTCAGTGAAAGTGGAAAGTTTCTGAACCCTGTGTTTTGTTTAGAAGTCACCCCCCTATGCCACCAATTCTTCCTAAATCTGATATAAAATAACATGTTTCATTTAATAAATGAAGAGACAAGTCTGTGAGGAAATATTCTGACCATTTAGTTTAACTTTTAATAAAATGAGGGGATAGAACACATCTGTTTTCTTAAAAAAAAGCTTTTTTGAAAATATTTAGGCATAAAAATTTCTGGGTTCATTTGAAAGTGCCACCACAAGAACTGTTAAAATACATTAATCTAGTCTTCTGCCTTAATTTGTCTGATGGCTGTTCTTGTATCTTTGGGCCTTCTCATAGATTTATTGGCTAAAATTGAAAAGTCCAATGCGACAGATAAATTCCTCATGTTGGTGTTTATAGATCATGGTTAAATCTTCTTTTGACTTCTCTTTTGGTTCAACTGAGAATACTGAAGTCTGGGACTCTTTCCATGTGAAGTAAACTTCTAAAATCTCTGATTTATCAGTAGCTTTTTTGAACCATATGCGTCAAGGCAAGATGGGGTTTGCTGTTTGTTAGCTCTGCCATGTACTTACAGATGTACAATTTTACGTTTGTCCGTAGTTAGAGGCATGCTGCTTGCTTTACCTGGTCTCCTAAAGTTTAATGTAAGTCTGTATCAGTGACCGCTCCTCTTCTGTGTTTTCCCCTGCCTCATTCTTTGTTTCCCCTGCAAGTTTTAATGAGAGTATGATGGAAAGTTTTCCTTCCTCATATCACTAATAAAACCATGAAAAACAGCAATTAATCCTTGTGGGATGCTGCTGAAAATATCCCCGTTCAATTCTGTGTCCTTTCCTCTTTACAGCGGTATTTCAACAGCGGCCAGGTAGCTGTGTAGCAGTTGCCATCATGATTTTTTTGTAGTACTAGTTACTTTATCAAACCACTCACGATACTTAAAACTTTCTGATAAGGGAAACGCATGGATACTTCAGTTACAGATACTTACATTTTCCAGCACTCTTACGGAGTGGATGGATATTGCTAGGTCAGTTGCAGAGTGGAGGAAGCTGAGGTGAAGCTGTCTGAAGTGCATGGGAAGTCTGTGCCTGAGAGAGAACAGAAACTCCCTCCTCTTGGTTTCAGTCTCATTTCCCAGTCAAAAACAAGATCCTCCTACTTAATAACTGATCCTGTGCCCAGTACAAAAGAGGCACGAACGTAGTGCAGAGAGTCCAGACAAGGGATACAAAGATGATGCAGGGACTGGAGCATCTCTCCTATGAGGAAAGGCTGAGAGAGCTGGGACTTTTCAGCCTGGAGAAGAGAAGGCTCAGAGGGGAACTCGTTAGTGTACACAAATACCTGAAGGGAGGGTGAGAAGGAGACAGAGCCAGGCTCTGTTTGGTAGCAAAGGGCACAAACTGAAACACAGGATGTTCCCTTTGAACATCGGGAAACACTTTTTTACTGTGAGGTTGACCAAGCACTGGCACACAGGTTACCTAGAGAGGTTGTGGAGTCTCCATCCTTGGCTGTATTCAAAGGCCAGGACAGCGTCCTGGGCAACTGGCTCTAGGTGGCCCTGCTTGAACAAGAGGGTTAGACCAGATGACCTCCAGCAGTCCCTGCCGACGCCAACCATTCTGTGATTCTGTGAATATCCCTGAATTTTTGTGTATCCATTCTTCAGTTCCCTACTTTTTCTGTTTAAGTATGTTCAGCTCTTATTTGTGCTCCCTCATACCCTCTGATAAGCAATTAGAGGAATGAAAGCTGATGACCCTGGGTCAGAGGCTACATGTTCCTCTGAGCTGGCTGACACACATGAGCTGTTTTTAGAAAACAAACAGCCCCCAACTGCACAAGAAGTACAGCTCAGCAACACTTCCTACAGTATTGAGGCACAACACAGATTTTAGTTTGCAATGATTTTTTTCGATGTGAAGATTCAAAGATTCAGGACAACGTCCTGGCTTGCTCACATCTATGAAATGTGTGCTGTTGACTTTAAGACGACATTTCAGCCTTTTCGCAAAGATTTACGGGAGGGGGTATGTGTATGTGTGTAACAGTTGTCTAAGAGGTTTTCATCTGCACTGCTTCATTAGCTGGAATTAGTACAATTAAATTGGTTCTGTGTTATTCTGTGTGGTTGCAGCTGTGAGGTCCTTCCTGTTCAGACCCAAATCTGTGTCTCATCAAGGTATAATATGCTAAAATTTACCTGAAGTGTGCTCATGAAATCTGGTTCTCCACAATAGAAGCTCCATCTTGCAAAACAGTGTGTCCTCCAGCCACGTTCTACAAGGAACCACCTCCACCATGCCCATGCAGTGGCCGGGCTACTCATGCATGCAAGGCTACATATATATATACGGGTACATATAAGGTGCAGGTCTGGAGCCTGGGTCCTGGCAGAAACTTCAGGTAAAATCAAATGCTTTGCAAACTGCTTTGTTTGTGTGCTTGTTTTGTGCTGCCTCATATGCAGTTAATTTGAAAGAGATAGAGAACTATAACTTTTTAATCATTCTAGAGATGTTTCTTTTACCCTCGAACCACTCCCCCCCCGCCCCCCCCCCCCCAAATGAAGTTAGGTTTACTGTCTCCACTATGGCGTCATATTTCATTTTCAGCTTAGAAATATTCTCTGATATCAAAATTAGAGCCAGAGGGAAACTTAGTTTTCTGTGTAGATTTGGTTTTGCATAATTGAAATGAAGAATTGAATACATTATTTACATGATATAGTAGCCGTTCTTTCATAGAAAAAAGGCCCAAAAAGCCAGATGACAAAGATGAGGGTTGGTTAAATAGCTGTTGTGTCCCAAAATGGGTTAGTTTGCCAACATGCTCCCATTTGTCACCTCTGCATGGATGCATTCCTGTGAGATGGAGGGAATTTTTTCTTAGTGCTTTCCAGTGATCACGTGCTACTACGAACGTAACTTCTTCTTTGGACAGTTATTGCTACTTGGAATCTGCCATTTTATTGCAGATATGGGAAAGAACTGTCAAAGCCAATGTGAAAACCAAACCATGGAGGGTGGAGAGAATTTTTCCAAGCACAAGCAGTGGGGATCAGTGCAGTGAAGGATAAATCATAGTGAATATAAACATTAAAATAAAAGCAAAATTTCGCTTGAGGTTTCCGAAGAAAGTGAAACAAGAAAATGTCCTGAAACTGGTAAAGGAGACTGTAAGGACAGTGGTGTGTCTATGTAGACATGGAATTCACTCCGTGATTCTTGTTCAGTGAGTCTCCACTATTTATTATTCAGAGGAGACTGCAAATAGTTGGCATTAGCATTTTAACACATAGCCATGTTGAACTACTTGAAAAGAATACGCTGAAGCCTATGAATGCAAAGAAGAGTTTTTGTCATCATTCACCCTTATCCTGTTGTACCTGGTATTTGTGAATTATTTTGCACAAACATGGACAGGAGAGAATGTCTAATATTGGAAGTTGTCACGATGGAGCTATTTTCCCCAAGCTGTGCTACCAAAGGTATTTGTTTGCCAGGGGAATGTTTGTCTTTACATGCTTGATACGCAGTTGAGAGATGACTCAAAAGTCTCAGAGGATTTCCTAGTGGACAGATCCTCACCTCATAGACATGAAAAAAGTCCTGCAAGGGATGACATGAATTGGCCATCTTGCCAATAGTCTTGTCTGAGAATATCAAAGCTTCACCTGCAGACAAAAATACCTTCCTGTCACTATAAATTATTTCTATAACTTTTGTTAGTCCATATAAATTCCAATCCTATACGGAAACAGAGAGTAATGGTCTAGTACAACCAATTTGGAATAATTTCTTACCTCAGTTTAATAATAATTTCTCCATCAGTTTTAGCGGAAAGACTACCGTAGGTACAGAAGTTGCACTTGGTTTGAGAAAACACAAAAAAGATACTGGAGTGTGCATGTAGAGGTGCTGGTTTAAAAAAACAACTTTCACAATCTATTCTAGTTTTTGGAAGATGAATAAATAATATATCGGCAGCTATACAGCATAGGTACATGTATGTAGTTTTAACACATGGAGAGTTGTAATTTAACTACTGTATAGGTCTTATATCACCCCTCTGAATATGTTGCAAAACAGATGCAGGAATTGTGCAGGGAGTGGACCACTGAAGGAATGGAGCTACGTAGCTCTTAGCCGTGGTCTTGCAAATCAGGATGAAATTGCTTTCCACAGTCTGAAAAGATTGTTTTCTATAAATCCATTGCTCTGTGTCAATTAACATAAATTGTTGAGCTGGCCTTTATTTGCACAACCAGTGAGCATTTTTCTTGAAAGACCAAGACTTTAGAAATGCTACCTGGTACTCGACATATTGCTGTCGTAAGAAAAAATAGCACTTTTAAAACACAAAGTAGGGCCCTCCTGAAAAATCCCTAAATGTCTCGGGTGATGAAAGTTATAATTTCTGAGATGAGGGGTGGGATTGGCAAGCAGACACTGAGAAGATGCTGTTCAAAGTGGTTGCCTTGTCATGGTTTCAGATATCACTCAAGAAAGGACAGAACAACTGACCTACATCTCTTTGAGTTTAAGTGTGTTGACAAGCAGTTTAGATCAACGAGGATAAAACTCCTTTAATCTGCCAGAATGTTATTTGATTTCTTGATGTTTCAAGAATAATTCCTTCTCTTTTACGCCGACCGTTAAAACTAAGTTGCCTAGGTAACAGAGAGAAGGAAAACTGTTACCATGCATCTGTGGTGCTCAATGTGACTTGGTGATCCGACAAACAAATGTGGTCCAAGGAAAAGCGGCCCTTCATTGCGTGGTTAGATTTATTTTGCTGGGTGCTAAAGTCTGCAGAGCTGCAAGATAAAAAAAGGACAGAGAAATCAACCTTCTTCACTCCAGCATGTCTTTTATCTCACCCTAAGCATGAGGGTCTTAGCAGCCCCATTTTCCTTTGTATTACAAGTTCTTTTCTATGGTTAATCTCTCCTCCCAATTTCTTAGCAGTTGATTAACCTTCTTTTCTTGTGACACAGAGGAAAATCAATATAAAAACTTGATAGCTCAAATTCAGTTTTATTTTTGGAAAAGCCTTAAAAAACCCCTGAGAAACGAGGCTATAGGTTGAGGCTGAACACTATCCCGTCCTTGCTATGCTTTATTTTTAGAAACTCCTGTTCTGGGCTTTGCCATTCGTACCTCAGATGTGATCTAATTGTTGAAGACAAAGAACTGCTCTGGCTGTCTCTCAGAGGGATAATCTCTTATGCTGAGAAAATCTTTAGACTTAATTAAGACAGTTTTATCATTCCTGTGGACTTCCAGAGTGGCACAAAAAGGCCCTATTAATGCTCAGAAACTCTCACTATTCTAATCCAGTGATATTAAGCAGAGGTTTATTTCAATGAAGGTAACAACCCTCTCCAAGTGGGACTTGTTTTGCACAGAGCTGTGGATTATTCCTTTATCTCCTCTAGAGCTATAACTCCAAAACTTACTGTACAAATAATTATTTTTACACCTCGAAAGTAGTACTAAATTCAAGACCGTGACTGAACTGTCATTTGGAAAGTATGAATATCCTCTGAGTTTACCTCTTATAAGGCTTTTTTATTTTTATAACTGTTTAACAAGAAACGTAAAGATATGCATCTGATCAAAGAAAGCCCCCTGATGTTTTATGCAATGTGTCTTCCTTTGACTAGAACAAAAAATAGATCTGAGAGCACTTTAATCTGTTGAAAGCAGAACTGTACTTACAGTATGCATCAGATCTCAATTGTTTGAAGTGACTTAGGATTTTCTCATCTGACGACATTGTTTTACTTCATTGTTCGTGTATTTAAGATAAAAGAAAATCATTACTATTTTAAAGTTAACACAAAGAAAGTAGTCATGATCAACACCAAAGGTTTCCAATTCCTTGTCTGTAGGTTTTCTGGATGCTTCTTTTAAGTGACTCTGTGTATACTTTTTATGCACAGTTATATATTTATGTTAAAGTACTACTATAATACGTTATGGTACTAAAGAGCTGGAGGACATCCGAAACTTTCAGGTCTTCACTTTGGTTTGAAAATTTGGGCTTGGATTCTTGCAGAAAGATGCTCTGTGAAGATTACTAGCTTTTTCTGCTCTCGACTGGAGTTTATACACCAATCAGGCAAGAAGCTTTCAGTAAAAGGGAGAAAGTATGGTCTTTAGAAGCTTACTTTTGGCTTGAGATTGCTCAGTGATGCTTGTCCAGTAATCAGCATCTATTTTAGTGCTTCTCAAGAAGAGGAATTTGGAGGCCTTTGCCTTCCAGCTTACCATACGGAGCATCCAATCGCTGATGCGCAGTTGTGAGATGTGCATTGTTGTGAGCCTCCACAGGGAGGCTTCCCTGGTGGCCCTGGGTGTTAGACCCCACGCTACGGTCTAAATAAGCAAAGCCTTAGCTTCCACCTTGATACCCAGCAGCTCAAGTGCAACTCCCATCCTGGATTGTGTCAGATTACTAGCAAAGGGATTTGCTGGGAGGACGGTAATGGAAATGACGTGGAGGTTGCACTACTAAGGGTTGCGGGAGGATATGAGGGGAGGCTGAGGCCAGTCTGGCTAAGTTTGCTTGGGACTTGGCTACATGCCCATTAATGTCATCCTGCCATGGACCCTTGAGGAGCTGTCGTGTTGCCTGTAAGATAGAGCTGCTGTATCTCCTGCTTTCCATGTTATGTATTTCTTATGGTTTTGGGTCATGATAAGAACTAGATACACTGCTCATAATGTTGGGAAGGTCAGCTACTGCTTCGTGAGGCTCTTTCCTTCCTCCTCCCTCATTTTCTCCATCAGTCCTTCATTGGAACGAGTAATTTAATCCTAAAGAAATCTTTCTTGACAAATCCTTCCTTGAAACTTGTACCCTCCAGTGAAAAGTTCTGATCTCAAAAGATCTGCAGTAAAGAAGATATTTTGCCAAAAAACTCCCAAATTGCTTTGCTCTGTATTTGCTCCTTCGTCTATATCTTAGTAGCCTTTAATCACAGGCTGTTGCCCTACAAAACAGTCTGCAGGGTCTGTGTCTGCCTGACACAGAGACACTGCCTCCTGCTTCATGACATTGGCTTCCTTTGTGGACAATGACTCGTTCATATCCAGTCTTTGAGCCATCCCAATCCGGTTTTTGGTGACATCAAAGGGAAAGATGTATTTTTGGTGCCATTGCACCAGCTGGAGCCCACTGTCTTGGCTAGTCTTAGCTGCTAAATATCATTCCTCCTCTACAACTGCCTGTGTAAGGACTTTCTGACCTGCCTCAATCAAAATCTGCTGTAACTTAAGCTATTTAAGTAGTTTTGTTCCAGGTCTTTGCTAAATTCTATGGGTCGGAGAGGGAGAACAGAGAAGTATTGGGGGATGAAAGTCTCTTCAGCTGCACAATTATAATAAAAAAAGTACATATAAAGAGCAGTTAAGTTTTCTTCCCTGCACCTTGTCTGGGGAAGCAACCCCCGGCTGATCCAGTGAGCTTTACCATTTCTGTTTTGATCTACTTTAGCTATTATTACATAGGGTTTTTAACATGGGAATTCTTCCCAATCAGGAAGTAATTATAATCACAGACTGAAACATTAAATGGAACAACAATCACATTTTTATTTATTTTTTATTGCAAGCATATGTTTCTCTCCTGAGTTTTGAGAGATGTTGCTACATCCTCTTCAATCACAGAAAGGAATGAGGCATGACATTTCTTTTTAATGAAAATGCTGATCTACTGTTTATCTTCATAGAGCTAAATGAAAACTTTCAAAGGCTGACCTGGTTGAATACATTTATGGTTTAGCCTGCGAAATGTAGTGCTTGTGAGAAGTTTGATATCTTTTTTCATGTTTAGGTTGATTTTTAAAAGCAGGGGAGAGCTCAGCCTGCTTAGTATTTCATCTCTTCCTGGGTCTTCACTGACTTGTGATAGACGGTTTTATATGGTGAGAAAACCTGAGTGTTGGGCAGTGAAGCATGTCTGTTAGGGATGTTTAAAATGATCCTTTCCTGCCAAAAGTGAAGCAGTGTTCAGATTTATAGAAAGGGATGGAGCATGCAAGATGACAACTCCTGTGTGGTTTGTTGTTTGTTTTTTTTTCCTTTTTTTTAAGTTCTTCCAAAACAGTTCCTGTTTTTTTTTTTTGTTTTTTTTTTTTTTTTTTTTTTTTTTTTTTTTTTATGCAGGACAATATAGTAGAGAGGCAAAACCTGTTTTTCCCAGCACAAGAAAAATTTGATTATTCTCACCCTCTATTTCACAAAGACCATGTCCCTGACAGCTCCCTCTCCCATCCTTCTCCCCTGCTGATGCTTCTTGGAAGGATGGTGCGGATCAGAAAGATGGCAAAGTCCGTCCTCTGTCTACATGCCCCTCTCAGCTGAACCAGCTCTGGACCCTTTGGGAACTGGGACACCCCAAGACACGCTCTTTGCTTCGTGTCTGCCTATGCCGTACCTCACTGTGCACGAGGAGGCAACGACAATGCCGTCACCTCAGCTCCTCTAACAGTAACATCGAATCTCTCAAACAAGCCAGTTTCCTTAAGATGTTCATAGCTGGTTTAAAAAAGAATATTTAAGTGTTTGGCAGTAGCTAATATTCTGCTGCTTGCAATAATGTAGTTGAATACATTAGTGCAACAGCATTTGCTCAGGGACCAACGGGAAGAGTGCTATTTAATACCTAATTTTAGGTGGCTTAGTTGTTCACAGAGAGTGGGTTTTCAATAAACAAAACATTTACCATGATAATGATACAGCAGACACACACTGTGCCAAATGACTGTTAAAAATAATTTGTGGTTGGCATGGGAAAATTGCCATTTGTAAGTTGCATAACAATACTGCTTTTAACGGTAGGTACGCAAAGTACTTGAGATTGTCTGGATTCTGCTCAAATAAGTGCTTTCATAGCCAATTATCAAATATTAACTGCGAAGGTGAAAAAAACCCTGTATGTTTTGTATCATTCTGGCTTAAATTTCAAAACTTCCACACCTAAAAAATTTAACAAGGATGAACTATAGATTTAGAAGCCTTACAGAATTTTTTAAAAATAACCAGCAAAGTCAGTGCAACAGGGAGAAAAATCCCTCCTGCAAATTCACAATCCCTCCCTCCCCCTTATTTCAGCATAATTCCATTTAGAAACTTTTTTTGGTATAGTTTAAATTATTTCTGAATCGAGTTAAACTAATTGCAACAACTTGGGGTACTACCTTTAAAAGGAACATGCAGGTTTTAGTATCTCTTTTTATTTCTCCAAAATACCTCCTTGAACTTAAACTTTCTCATGCAAATAGGTATGTCATGAGACTTTTTAGACTTTCAAAATTCAAAGAAAAACTTATTTCTCTAATTTTTCAGTTCTAGCAGTTTTAACTTGCTTTAGGTGATTTCAGGTTTTGCCTCTGTGTTGTCCGCATAATGATAAATGTTTTCCTTCCTTTTTGTTCCTTCCTCTTCTCTTTTCCTATATTAAATTTTCCTGCAGTAGATTTTATTATTTGTGTATGTTGTCAGGGTAGCTTTTCCACTAGATGTGGTTGGAAGCAACTAGAATGAGATTCAGCCAGGTCCCTTGATAGCCATTTTATGAACACTATACTTTCAGTCAATGATGCAAAGTTATAATACGCTGGCTCTTTAGATGGCAAGCAGAAACCTGCTAGTTCCTTGAAGGTTTTCCCTAGCTGGAAAATACGAGCAGTATAAGCATATAAGCAATGTAGCTCTGTAACCACTTTCCCCCCTCATTTGCTGAATAATGGGAACAGAAAGCTCCCCCACCTTTTTGAAATTTTACGCTATGGGATTTTCTATCATATAAATCTCCAGTTAAGGTATTGTACAATTCCTGGTTAATGTGATTGTTGCCAGCTAGAATAAGACGAGCTATTGTACTTTCCTGCTTTCTTGGCTGCTTTCTGGTTCACTCCTGGTATCACATCTACCAACGCAATAATTCACCTAGCTTCTTGAATATCAGAAGACCAAGCCCAGAGGACAGGCTTGGGAAGACTGGACATTTCCTAGTTGCATCCAGCTTTAATTGCCACACCCAAAAGGGTAGGTGACCAGAACAATCAGTCTACACATACGTAGACCAAATGCTAAGGTACGCTCCCCTTTAATGGTAACAAGACTTACATATGTAGTAGTGCATGTGTGGGAGAGCAGTGTGATCCTTTCTGCCCCTCCAGTTCTGAAGAAACAACCAAATGCAGTTTGTAAGAGTTTCAGACGCCCAATCTAGAGGTAGCTCCACCTTTGCGGTTTGTATAGTTAACTTTTATGCATGGGTGAATTATGTGATTCCCTACACAAGGTTAATTGGTTTGCAACAGAAGATTCCTCTTTTGTTTGATAGCATGTCCATTCAAGTTGCTATCCATCATCGTCCCTTCTCTTAAATGACCTGTTTCTCTTTCGACTATCAATTTCAGTATAATTTTCTTCAGATAGAGGTCAATATTCTTTTAAGACATGATTGTCTTGCTCCTATTTCCAGATGTGGTTCCACACGGCCTTAAAACGTTCTTGTTCATGCACGCATTCTTACATCAGGATTTCCAGATTTCTCAACCCTGAAGATTCAAATTACATAAGCAGAGATAAAAGAATATCCTTTGGTATAGGTATGTTATATTATGTAGATACAAATTATATAGATAAATATTGAATTACACATATAATGCCTTTCTAAGTACTTGGTATTCACATCTTAACAGGCATCTGGTAATGGCAATGTTAACAGTACTTATTAGATGCCTTTATTTAAATTCATTTGACTTTCTTCAGACTACAAAACCCTTTCATAGGCTTCCTGGCTATCCTGCTGTGTTCCGTTACAGCAGCTGTCTTGCACCTCTGTCTCCAAGAGTACATATAAAACTTCCAAAGTGGTAAAGGAGATTTTTGAACTGCATGGCTTTACACACAAGTCATAATTTAGGTAATTATTACCAGTTTTGCTTGCCTCTAAATAACTCCAGAGGAAAAAAGAAACTAAAAGTGCCTTTAGATTGGACAGGTTCGGCCCATTTTATGCAAGATGGCACTTCGCTGTAAATATAGGCCTACTGCAAACCATGGCAAAACTGCCAGACCACCAGACCACAGTCTAACTTGCAATTGGTAATACACAAAGAACAGTTTCATCCCAATAATTTGGCATAAGATGTCTAGTTTAAAAGACCTCCTTTGTAGGCTAAGGTACTAATCCAAAGCAGTACTGCTGCTAGAATCTGACCCGATTCCAGTAACTGTTACTAGCAAATACATATTTCTAATATGTCCATATTAAATATACACATAGCACGTGTTTCTCTCTAAGTGTTATTACATCTCTTTTACATTCACTTTTGCACTGGTATTTGTTGCTGTCATGCGATAAATTATCTTTCTGCTATAGATTAACAAGCTGCAATACTCGATGCCATGGGCAAATCATGATGTATCTACACTCATGGATCAGGGTGGCAATGAATGATGACTGCTTTGCAAAGCAGAATGTCAAATTGATTACATATCCCAGTAGTTGGAATATAAAGCATCATACTAAAAAGCCGTAATATTTTATGTTGCTTTGCCCTGGGAGAATACTTTTTTTACAAGGGAGGTAGAAGGGATTCTGACGGATTAATAGCTCTACAGATGACATGAACTCAACAGCAAGGTACACCAAATTCTGTCCTTGTCCAATGAAAAAGCACCTGTGTTTGCAGGTCACGGTTTTTGTCTTGCTCTAAAATGGTACGTCCTTCCGTACAAAAGGCGGTGCACCCAGTTGCGTGTATGTGGGGATACGCTGAGATGGGTATCCTTTGATCTGCGCAGAGAGAACAAACTACTCTTAAAGGCAAACTAAGTAGTTAAGGACCTTAGTCATCTTAGTGTGCCTTGCAAGTTTAGATTAGCCTACACATGTTTTCACTGAGGTATTGACTAAACTCCAGAGATCTCAGGGGAAGCAGAATGGGACACCTCACTTGGGTGAAATTAAGACTGGACCAAGAGGGCCCTCTGCCTCTGTGACAGCAAGATGATTCTACCTTTTCTGGGGTCCTTTGTGCTCCATGAGTCCTGATTTTTGAAGTTAGGAAAATAAATGCTTGTCCAGAATCACTCCAGATCCAGAAAAGCAAAAACTTGTTTTTAAGAGAGTTTTTTCTTTTCTCTCTTTTGGAATATTCTCAAAATTCCAGCAAATTCTAGCAGTCCAGCTTGTACAATGTCCTGAAGTCCTGGATTTATGCCTTATTTGGCATATATTCCCTCCACCCTGGTCACTGCACAAGCAGCCATCCTTGCTCTTACACGATCCTGTTGAGAATCCATTAGTAGATGTAACATATACGAAATTTTTTTTCATTATGTGACGTCAGCTGGCAAAAGAATAATGTATTTATAAAAAATTAGTTTTAGGGCTACAACAATGTAAAGGCACCTCAGTGTAAATATAAATTGGGACCAATAGGGTTCTCTTAGTTAGGTTATCAGCCAGAGCCTGAGCTTCGATACCCATTTGGGCTCTTCTTCATGTTCAGAAGAGGTTCCCCAGGGAAATATCAGAGTTGGGTTTTGTAGGTATGGTGGATGGCTGTCCCCCCAAGTCAGTCCCTATTTCTTGGCCCAATTTAAATCCTCCATTCGGAGAGACAGCAGGTAATCAACCGCATGACACTTTGCTTCCAAAGCTTTCCACAACTCCTACTGAACGTTTATGGCAGCAATATGAATTTGAATGCATCTTCCACCCTTCCCACTGCCCCCTTACAACAGCCCTATCTATAAGAGATTTTGTAAGAAAAAGATATAAGCATAGGTCAGGATACAGTATAGCCAAAAGATGGTGCTAACGTATCTGTAGAGTTGGTTAGCCAAAACTGAGCGGGGAAAACATAAAATTTGCGATGATGTAAATGTGCTGCAAGGAGACATACATTTTAAATAAATGAATGAGCATTCGTATTTACTGTATGACATTGTGAATGTAAGCAATTAAATTTTTACAGATAACATTCAGCTTCTATAAATGGATTATTAGATATTAGCAGCTTAGTGGTATATTTCAGAGTTAAATAGGATAAATGAAAATACACTTGCATAGTAACCTTTAAATTTAACAATTATATTACAATTCCTGTCACTGGCCTCTCTTCCCATTTAAAAAAATAAAAATAATTGAAACAGCACAGAAAATACCAGAAACATGTAAGTAGGATAAAGAGGCAAACTGTACTCTTTGCCTAACCATATTTGCATGTTTACTTGAATTTATATTAGGTTAGATTTAGCCTCTAAAATCTTGACATTTCCCAGAATCACCATCAAATGATGCTGCTTAAATGTTGGGAGATGTATTTTGCTGGTGACAGTGCTGAAAGTATGGCTGGGCAGTGGTGACAGAGACAGAAAGCAACTAATAGAAATATGAAGATTTCCCAGTCTTGTTAATAAAGAAATCCACAATAATTCTTCCAGCCTGCATGTAAGCAAAACTTGCCAGGTAATTCGGTGGTGGAGTTATTACCTTGTCTCCTTCCCCAGCATATTTATGCCATAATCTTTGAATGTGCAAAAATTGTGAGGTGGGTATGCGCGTGTCGAGCACAGTACCCGAGGGAAAGGGGGAGACAGTACTACAATTCATATTATTTTCCAACAAAGGAGGATTTTCAGTGAGAATGCTATAACCCATGAGTATCTCACTTCATCCGTGAGTTTAGATGCAACACAGTTTTTGAAATCCTACTAAGTTACAGATTTCCAAAAGACAAAAGTTTCCCCATAATATTATAGAATATAACTGTTGTTTGCTGGCAGAGACTTGCAGAGTCTCAAAATTACTATGGATACGAGTTGTTCCTATGTCCTCTAAGAATTCTGCTGTCAAAAACTAGAGAAGGAAGTGTTGGTGTAACTTATTCACTCTGCCCCTTCTTCATCTCCCCTCCCTGCATCACTAAGTTATTCCTGTCAAAGAGCAGATCCTTCAAGCTCAT
Organism: Gavia stellata; assembly: GCF_030936135.1. Classification (NCBI taxonomy): domain Eukaryota; kingdom Metazoa; phylum Chordata; class Aves; order Gaviiformes; family Gaviidae; genus Gavia; species Gavia stellata. The sequence goes on along the minus strand of NC_082603.1, from coordinate 2,643,973 downwards.
AAAATGCTTCTCCAAGCGTACATTTTACTTTTTAATTTTACCAGAATGCACTAAATTTAAACAGTTTAAAATGTAATCTTGGGGAAATACTCCTCCCCTCTCACATACTGCACTGAAGTTCCTCATTTGTCTGCCCAATTCTTATTTATGATGACCAGGAACGGGTGTAGAGTCTCACTGCTGATTGGAAAAGCAGGAAAATCTTTTATGGAAAAACAATTCTTCCATATGCTTTTATCCACTTGCATTTTGGGGGCAGTCCTTCTTCCTGACCGCATGGGCAGTACCCTCCACACCAGTAGACTAATCACAAATTGTGGCATGTTTGATCTTACTGTTGATTTTTCAAGTTATTGGTTTAAACCGTAGGAGGTGACTTTCCAACCTTGTCCTCAAGGTGGGATCATGTCCGTTGCAATCCTCTGTAGTGGGAAGTCTGGCGGTAAATGACATTTGTTCGCCACCTGTGAGGGGCTGAGGGGAGAAGAGCAAAAGGTGGTCACTCACCAGCCAAGCCAGCGCAGTGGGGGCTGGCAGAGGCCGCGTATTTAAGGATGTACTGAGTTAAGCCTGTGTTATTTCAGTGTTTTTCTGAATGTTGAGTTGTGACGCGAGAGTGTTTCTTGCAGCTGGATTGGAGTTTTAAGCATCTTTTGTTCGTGAGGCTGATCTTTAACAGCCAAATGAAAAAATCCAGCTGGATTTTTCATGTGTTTTTTTGTAACGTTGCTTTGGTTGTTAAATGCTGTCAGCAGCTTCTTGGACACAGTTGCTGTACTTCTTTTATTTGAAGAGAGGGAAAGCATAATAACGGTTTCAGGATCTCCTGATCCCTCACTCTCCGCAGGTACATAACCCCCAGAGTTGGTCACAAGCGAAATGGAATAAAACATTACAAGACATTTTTGAAAATATTGGCAGCATGACTCTGTTTTTTGCTCGGTTATTCCTTCAACTCAAGGTTTTAATTAATTTTGGCATTTTTGAAAGGGAAGATGAAAGGGCAGACAAACAGTCTTGAATTTTCTTAACTTCCAAGGATACCAAGTGGTCAAATAGTATAGACTGAACTGTTTTGTGGTAGTGGCACACAATTTTTCCAGCTTCCTGGCCCACACTAAGAGCAGAAGTTCTATGTATTTAGCAAAATAGCTAATTACTAAATTTGACCTAAATTCAAATATATATCACCTCAAATACTGTGTTGAGTTTTGGGCCCCTCACTACAAGAAGGACATTGAGGTGCTGGAGAGTGTCCAGAGAAGGGCGACGAAGCTGGTGAGGCGTCTGGAGCATAAGTCTGATGAGGAGCAGCTGAGGGAGCTGGGGTTGTTCAGTCTGGAGAAGAGGAGGCTGAGGGGAGACCTTATCGCTCTCTACAGCTACCTGAAAGGGGGTTGTGGTGAGGTGGGTGTTGGTCTCTTCTCCCAAGTGACAAGTGACAGCACAAGAGGAAATGGCCTCAAGTTGCGCCAGGGGAGGTTCAGGCTGGATATTAGGAAAAACGTCTTTCCTGAGAGAGTGGTGAAGCACTGGAAGAGGCTGCCCAGGGAGGTGGTGGAGTCACCATCACTGGAGGTGTTCAAGGAACATGTGGACGAGGCATTGTGAGACATGGTTTAATGGGCATCATGATGTTAGTTGATGGTTGGACTTGATGATCTTACAGGTCTTTTCCATCCTTAGTGATTCTGTGGTCATACACCTATATTTTGCTGCAAATCTGTGTGTTAAGCCAAGCTGCCAAGGTTCAGGAGGTAATAGTTTTACACCTTGCTTTTAGTTTCTTTCTGTAGGTGTGGCCATGATTGTTATTGTTGTTTCGTTTACTTTGCAAATATGTTGATCTTTAAATGTAACATCTGGTGATAAATATAACTAAAAACGCTTCTACAGTTTCATATCAGGTTTTTGTTGAATGCACGGAAACTGCCTTCAACGTCCATATCCCTGCCACTGTTACTAATGGAAGAAAGGACTTGTGCGGAACAAACGTTTGCTTTTCCTCATTATCCCCCACAAGAATTCTTATCACAAATGGGCAACAGAAAAGATACTAAGCATCAGAAAAGAAAATGTGAAGGAATATCTCAGGCTTTAAAACTTGTATATTTCAGTCTAAAAATACTCAGGAGCATATTTTTCCTGACTGTAAAGGGTAGAAACTTTTCCATCTGACTTTTCATAGGCCAAGTCAAATGCTTATAATAGAAAATGAACATAAATTCTTAAGCAGTTTGGAAATTGAAAAGATTGATTTTCTTTACATACGTGGCAATTCATCGGGATAAAGAAACTGTAAACCATAAACATGCACTACTAGAAATAGCGTGTAGTATTTTCTTATGATGGCATTTCCAGCAACTGCAAAACGAAAGCAGAATGATGTATAGAATTTGAATCAAGAGGTGTTATTTGACTTTTTGAATGACATCATGGCTGAGCAATACTCCTGCAATTCCACATTTGGACACTGTTGTGGTTTAAGCCCAGCCAGACTAATCACCACACAGCTGCTCACTCACTCCCCTTCCTCAGCTGGACAGGAGAGAGAAAATATGAAGAAAAGGCTCGTAGGTCGAGATAAGGACATAGGGAGATCCCTCACCAATTACCATCATGGGCAAAACAGACTTAACTTGGGGAAATTAGTTTAATTTATTACCAATCAAAATCAGAGTAGGATAATGAGAAGTAAAACCAAATCTTAAAAAAACAACACCTTCCCCCCCACCCCTCCCTTCTTCCCGGGCTCAACTTCACTCCTGAACCTCTTCCCCCGCCCGAGCGGCGCAGGGGGACGGGGAATGGGGGTTGTGGTCAGTTCATCACACATTGTTTCTGCCGCTCCTTCCTCCTCACACTCTTCCCCTGCTCCAGCGTGGGGTCCCTCCCACAGGAGACAGTTCTCCACAAACTTCTCCAACGTGGGTTCTTCCCACGGGCTGCAGTTCTTCACGAACTGCTCCAGCGTGGGTCCTTTCCATGGGTGCAGTCCTTCAGGAACAGACTGCTCCAATGTGGGTCCCCCGCGGGATCGCAAGTCCTGCCAGCAAACCTGCTCCAGCGTGGGCTCCTCTCTCCACGGCTCCACAGGTCCTGCCAGGAGCCTGCTCCAGCATGGGCTTCCCACAGGATCACAGCCTCCTTCAGGCATCCACCTGCTCCAGCGTGGGGTCATCCACGGGCTGCAGGTGGATATCTGCTCCACCGTGGACCTCCATGGGCTGCAGGGGGACAACCTGCTTCACCATGGTCTTCACCAGGGGCTGCAGGGGAATCTCTGCTCCGGCGCCTGGAGCCTCTCCTCCCCCTCCTTCTTCACTGACCTTGGTGTCTGCAGGGTTGTTTCTCTCTCATATTCTCACTCCTCTCTTCTCCGGCTGCCTCTTCCCGGTTTTTTTTCCTCTTCTTAAATATGTTATCACAGAGGCGCTACCACTGTTGCTGATTAGCTCAGCCTTAGCCAGTGGCAGATCCGTCTTGGAGTCGGCTGGCATTGGCTCTATCAGACATAGGAGAAGCTTCTAGCAGCTTCTCACAGAAGCCACCCCTGTAGCCCTCCCTGCTACCAAAGCGCTGCCACGCAAACCCAATACAGACACTTACCCCCTTCATTTAAATATTCTTACTTTTTAAAAAAGTGTAATTGTCTGCATAGGTTGATTTTATTTTTTTTTTATTTTTTTTTTAATTACTGTGGGTCTCTGGCAACTTTCTGGTTGATACCCCTAGGTTTCTTTCATCAGAAATTTTGGAATTTGCCTGAGTTTATGTTGTGTTATACCTACCTAGTTTCATCATGATTTATGAGGGAGGAGTGAATTGCTCTTCTTTCCCGTGTGCTGAAGCTCTCCTTACTGCATCCTACTCCTCTGCAGACTGATCTGCAACAGAAACACGTGCTTGGTCTGCTTTGTGCAAATGAAACAGAGTTCCAGAAAATCCGTGTGGGAAATGAGCAATGTATACGCACAGAGAGCCATTTGCACAGGCTTATAGGTAGCATTGAGTTCTATATATTAGGTTGTATTTAAGCTGATTTAGAAAATAAATATGGTGACAGTTCGTGTCAAGAGACTTTTGTTGTTGTTGTTCAGAAGTAATTGTAACTGTAGAGTTGGTTTAAACCCATACCTGTGAACACACAGAGAGAGCATTTTTGTGTCCTTGACATTTTTATGATTTTTTTAAGGTCAGGTGCAGATGTGTGTACTGAGAGAGAGGGGGATGAAATAGTAACCAAAATCTGTTAAAATGACATTCTGACATTTTTATTAGATCCAAATATGTCCATATCGCCTGAGAATTAGTGCATTGTATATAATACCTTATTATTCACAGTTTATTGCTGTACTGCTTTCTGATGTCTTCTAATAGAGAAAATCAGCTGCTATCTGTACCAGGCAACCGTGGACACATAGTCTTTCGGAACGGAATCAACAACTTCCAGCTGGTTGCAGTTGCGAAAGAGCAGCGTTTACAATTCTGATTGTTTTATGCTTAGAAGTAAAAGGAGATGCACTTCTTCTGATATATTACAAGAACTAGAGAACAAGGGAGCAGCAAAGCACGCAACAGCAGTACGAGTCCCAGGAAAGTCTGGAGAAGAACCCTGTGTCAGAGCGAGACAGTGGTTTTGGAGCAGCAGTGTGAACAGCAGGACGCATCGCCTGCTGCTGGAGCACGACACACAAGGGGGGCCAAAAAGAGCTTGTATTCTAGTTGCAATCAGTTAAGGAATTAAGGAAAATAAAAAAAAAAATAACTTGCAGTCCCATCACTGAATGTGGCCCAAATTTAATGGAACTCTCGAGCAGATATGAAAGTGTTGCTTTTATTGGAAATCATTTCAGATTCTGTCTTTTGTGCTAAGTTTAATAGCAGCAACAGCTAAAAAGGAGATGTGAAAATAGCGTTGCCATCCAGATGAATGTTGTGTAGTTTTCAAATTGCTCTTGCTGGTGGTTGTTTGGCTTCTGCTGCTCTTTTCCTGTTGTGCATCTCCATATTCTTAAGTGAATTATATGCAGTGTAGAGATTTTAAAGGAATTATTGGAATTCAAATGTTTGTTCTGCTTAGCAAACTTGGTAGGTTGGTCTTCCCCACCCTACTAGTAAAGCTCACTGGGAAGAAGATACACGAGGGAAGGTATTTGTTGATGACATAATATTTATTTACAAGGCTGAAGAAATATCTTCACTTAAAATTTAAAACTGAGCATGTATATCCCAAACTGATGTGCCCTTATTTGCAGAAGGGGTGATGCGGACTACTGTGACCAACCTTTGAGTGGAGCTACTCAATTCAAAGTGCTATATCAGACCTGGCATGAGAATACAGTGACAAAGCCCAAAGGTTCATGAAAAAAAGTGTACAGTCAAGGCAGACCAGCAAAGTCATATGCATGTCATGCCAGGAGATTTAGTAGGTACGTATGAAGGGCGTTGTCACAGGTCTGGTGGGAGATTTCATATCTGGGAAGATAAATCGGGTTAATCCAGGATAAAGATTGAAAAAAAGCTTTTTGATGTGTAAAGTCAATTTCCACGTCTTGGGTTTTCCATGCAAGAGGTGATTTTCCTGGGAAAACAAGAGGGAAAGTTATAACACTTCTGCTGCTCTGTGTTTGTCTTAGGATGATGATACAGACCTTTCTCATGTGTTAGTTTACTTTCTACTGGCATGTGAAAGCCCAGAGCAAACTTCATGATCAACTTTAAAAAGTGCCTGTATAGTCTCTGCTTTATAGGATATGTTCAGTTTAGGCTTGTATTCTGGAATATATTCTATAATGTGATATACTTGAATGTAGATGACAGGATAACTCAGGCTGGAGGGGACCTCAGGAGGTGCCCATCCAACCTCCTGCTCAAAGCAGGTCAGCTCTGAGGTCAGAGCTGTGTCATGGCTGGGCTGTCCTCATGGAGCAAAAGCTGTTCCTTACCTCCAGCCTGAACCTCTCTTGTTTCAGCTGAGGCCTGTTGCCTCTTGTCTTCCCCCCCAGGTGCATCTCAGGGTGCAGTGAGGGCCAGCACCACCTCAGGGAGCTGAGGGGGACAACGTGGCAGGACAAGAGGAAATGACCTCAAGTTGTGCCAAAGGAGGTTCAGGCTGGATATTAGGAAAAATTTCTTTACTGAGAGAGTGGTGAGACACTGGAATAAGCTGCCCAGGGAGGTGGTGGAGTCACCATCACTGGAGGTGTTCAAGGAATGTGTGGACGACGCGTTGTGGGACATGGTTTAGTGGGCATGGTGGGGTTGGGTTGGTGGTTGGACTTGATGATCTTACAGGTCTTTTCCAACCTTAGTGATTCTGTGATTCCATGGCTGCCTCGCCAGGGCCTGTCCACCATCCCACCCAGGGAGCAGGGTGGGGTAGGCAGGCAGCCACAGTTCAAGGTGAGCTTTGATGTTGCTAACACCATCCCTGCATGCCTGGGCAATGTTCATGATGTCCTCCTTTGTAGCCTGTCCTTGCTCCCAGTGCCTGCAAGCTGTCTTTTAGTGTAGGAGCCCCATCGTGAATTCCCAGTTTAGCCAAGACAGTCTCCTGATAGACCCACAGGTTTTCCTGAGTTTTGGGATGGACCATTCTCACACTTGGAGGAAGCTGACCCTAAAGCTCTGCCAGGTTTCCTGATCTCTCTCTCTCCCTTCAGAGCTGCCTCCCAAATGGGATCCCAAATACCAGTTCCTTGAATAACCCAAAGTCTGTTCTCCTGAAGCCTGGGTCTGTGCTCTGCTACTCTCCTTCTTCTCTCTCCCCTCTGGATCATGAACTCCACTGTGTCATGGTCACCTCAGCCAAGGCTGCCTTGGATTATCACATTCCCAAACAGAGCTTCCTTGTTGGTGAACAGCAAACCCAGTTGTGCACCAGCCCCACTGGCCGCTCCAGGGCCAGTACCCAGAAGTTATACCCAACACCCTCTACAAATCTTCTTGACCACTTATGTTCCATCATGTTCGCTTTCCAGCAGATGTCCGGGAAGTTGAAGTCCCCTAGAAGAACCAGGGTCAATACTTCTTTAAGTTATTTAAGGAAGGTTTCTTTTGTTTCTTTACCCAGATCGGGTGGTCCCACCACAGTGTCACCCTCACTGGCCTGTCCGCTGTCTCTGACCCACAGCTCTCACCCAGTCGTCCTCCATCCCTTAGCAGAGCTGTGACATCCAATCTGCTCCCTCATGTGGAGGCCAACTGCTCCCCTCACCCTCCATGCCTCTCTTTCCGGACAAGCTTGTGTCCATCCCTCACTCCAGCCATGCAGTGTCCCACCCTGTCTCTGTTAACTCCAACGATGCTGAATCTCGGTGACCACACACAGAGCTGCAGTTCCTTCTCATGCTGTGTGCATCTGCGTACACATACTCGAGGCAGGTGGCCTTTCGCCGTGCTCTGTAATTCCTCAAGTCTCTCTTGCTCCTGTCGTTCTGCCTCCTTTTGATATGTGATGACTTCAGCTGAATGCCAGTTCTGTTGCGTGATATGCAGTATCTGTTTCTCTGCTTGTGAGGGACAGCTGGTTTGTAACATGACGTAGTTATCAGCCATTGAGTTCAGTCAAAATATAAAATGAAACAACAATTAAGAGTTATGAAATAGTTGTCTTACAAAGGGCTACTGAAAAGGAGAAGCAATGATAAAAAAGCTGAAAGAAAAAGAATGGCTTGGTGCTGTGACAACTGGAGATGTAGCTGAAGGTAAAGTTATTGTTGGTGGGCTGAAAATCTGAAATTTTAATGTTCGCTCTGCTTTCATGAATGAATGAAATTTTTCTGCACGCTTGACTCTCTTTGTAATCAGATGGTGTCAGATTGTTACTTGCACGTAGCTTCATTTGCTGATGCAACCCCCATGTTTGGTGCATCACTGTTGATAATACTTCTCTGAGTGATGCTTCACTGCCCTTCTCAGGCTTTCCCATTTGAGTGAAATGCTAAGATGATCTGAGCTTCTCTGTTGTTAGCTGTGTCTATGTGTGATTGGGTTACTTTCAATTATAGAATACTGAAAGCTTTGAATTCTTGCTCCGGACTAGTTATTGACGTTGGTATCACACTGTGATAAAATCACATGTTTAATCTTACAGTACTTAAGGTACATAAAGCATCAGTGCTGTTTGAGATTTACTGGCTTCCCACTGCTCAAGTTCGCTTTGTCAGCAGTAGAGGTAAGTCAGCTTTGAGTTCCTAGGTACAATGGAGACAACTGGAAGAAGCGATTGTTACTCAAAGGTCTTCTGTTGGCTAGGGGAAAATTACAGAGTAAGTACAAATTGTCTGCTTAGTTTAACTAATTAAAAAAAAAAAACAAACAGCAAACCAGCTCCTGCCGCTCAAATCTCAATAACATATGGGAATTACAGAAACACCGATAATAGTTAAGAAATTGCTAAGTCTTATCTCTTCACCAGTTAAGGTTATCTTAGGTTCCTGTGGATGGTATTTAGATCTTAACTGCAAATCTTTTCCCAGGAAATATAGGAAGAGCAACAGTGCTTAAGATCAAGAATTTTATAGTCTGGCCATGGGAGAGCTGAGCTGAGGTAGGGCTTCTTCAACTCAGCCGCCTGGGTAACTTGTGTTTTGGGTTATCCAACTTGTGCTCAAGCAGTTAAAGCTCCTTCTGCTTTTCCTTTGCTCCAAAGGCTTTCTGTCAATATATTTTTGCTGCAGAAAGCTTTGGCTAACCCTTTCTGGGGGTTTTGCAGAGCAGAACACATGATCTGGACCTTCACAGCAATTTAAGACGTGACCGCATCTGCTGGCAGTGGCTCATGATGTTACATGTTGGTAGGGGCTCAGCGTGACTGCATGAAATGCACTGTTTCCGTGTCACACTCTGACAGATGTGAGTGAAGAGGTTAATATACCTATGGCTAATTAGACCTTTCAGCACCAGCACCTCACTATTTAGTAATAGCTTTTAATTTCACCACCTCCACCTTTCTTTTTTTGACAGCCAGTGTTAGAGCCAGATTCTTTGCTGGTGTAAACAGGCATTAAAACTGCTTTAATTACTCCCTTTTACCCCAATGGAGGGTGCTGTGACTTTGACAGCTTCTCTTTAGTGCAACCTAATTATATTTACACAGGCAACAATTTTCTCTTTGCAAATCACTTGATCTCGTCAAGTGGGTTCATCTTTGACCAGAATCTGCTCCCCAAACTTCCAGCTCCTTAAAAAAAAAAAGTGATTATAAGCATAACTTTATACACAGGAGTTGATTTGAGATTTCTCTGGCTCTCACAGGAAGGATGTTTCCCTCCAGACCATGCAGAGAGAATTGGAGATTGAGGCATTGCAGCCAGAATAAATATACTCGCAAAGCAGGTAGGATTTCAGAGTTTTGGTCCAAGACATGTGGTGGCCTTCAAACATGATATGGCAACTATTTTCTGCATGAGGGTTTTTAAATTTCTATGTTGTTTAATGCAAATTGCTATCCATTTCATGGACGGACTTCTGGACTGTGTTTCTAGACCTATATTCCTATAGTGAGCTAGTGTCACACCACTATCGATTTTCAGATTACACTGGCAAATACAGACACATCTTTTCCATTGAAAGAAACAGAAGACGTGGGTCTACATCCCTCAGCTGACTATGGAAATCTAGGTAATAAATGTTTCATTTAGTCTTGAAATAAAGAATGTCCATTTTATTGTGTTTGTTTTAATCAAACTTTTCCCCAACAAGCTGTCAACAGGGATATTTAGAAACAAGCTTTCCTCATCTTCGGAGAAGATGCCACTGTTTGTGCAGATGGGCTACCAGCTCCTTTCTCGTTCCTAAATACTGCTGTAGCTCTACCTCCAGTCTGTCACTGTATGACACGTGCAAATTATCCATGAGGAATTCACTCTGATTTTCAGCAGCTTCAGAAAGCACATTTATGTGTTCATTTACCTGGCAGCACATATCCAGGAAGATTGCTAGTCAGGTAGAAATGTCATTCATGCTCCCTCTGATAAAATTTAGATAAATAAAACTTCGAGAGGGATCTGAAGAGATTCATTGAGAAATGACAAACTGTTAGAAACTTTCTTTCTGACAAATGCAGAATAACATCAGAAACCAAAAGAGAGAAAGTTTTTATGATGACCACAGCATGACTCCAGCTTTTATCTTTACTAAGAGATAATATATTCACAATATCCCATTGTCTTTCCTTAGAGGGAGTTTCAAAGACACCCGAGGAAGACTCTTACTGTCTGTTAGCTCTAATTTCAGTGCTATACTGAAATTATACTGGGCTGCTGCTTCAGTTTGGGGCTTCTGAATATCCAGCTTGAGAGTACTGTGGGTGCACAGGAGCAATGTGTTTGGAGATGGGAGCAGGAGCTCTGCCGCGCCATCAGATAACATCCTTGGAAAAATATCTGTTACCCTGAATCATACTGGGGGGGGACGACACACGACACACCCATCTGTATTTGTGTTGGATATCTTACCTCGTTTGCAAGTTTTGGTATACAAAGAATGAGCTATAGAGCTTGTAAGGGACTGTTAAATCAAAATGGATGAGATGTACAGGGAGTGGGAAGATGGAGCTTCTTTATTCCCCGTGTTACAGAGGAGGAAGGAGGTAGTAGGGAGGGACTGAGTGACATGACAAATCTCTGGAGAGATCAGCTTCAAAACTGAAGTCGAGTTTCCTGAGTACAGTATTTTGATAAAAAGATCAACAGCTTTTGTTGGAACTGACTATACATGCATATAGATATCAATCAGGGAATTGGAGATTGCTGTGATGGGGTGCTTCAAAGACTGAAAAAGCAGGACAGTATTAAATTCATTCATTAACAACACACTCCTGGCTAGCAGTCAGTTCTCAGACAATATTAATCATCAGTGCTATGTGCACAAACCCATTATTCTTTACCACTAATGTTCTAAATCAGCTGTGAGTACACAGAACCAGGGGGGCGATGCCATCTCGTGCTGGTGGCCATGGCCCCTCCTGGTCCTAGGTGCTGAGGTCCAGGTGAACAAGCTTGAGAGCTCATCAACAAGAAAAGGCCAAGCTGAAGTGGGTTGTTGTCTTTCCTCTCCCATTTTCCTTGCTGATGCCTAATGTTTTTATGGTATTGCCCTCCTCCCGAAAAGGAGAACGTGTTGCTGCTTACCTTGTTTTCTTTTGTCTTGACAGCTATCCTTCCTGTGTAGACGGCAGTCTGCAAGTTGTCCCCTGTGCTTCTCTTGTTCTTTTTCTGAAAAATTTTGTTGGGTGCCTCCTATGTGCAGCTACACACATCTGTCTTTACCCTTTTGCTGGTCACATTGCTCGTGTACTTATACATTGTGCCTGGCTATGCCATCACAGTATTGCAAAATACATGTGTACCACAGACAATTACACTAGTTTAGTGTGCTTATTTCTGGAATCAAGGCAAGCAAATATTAATTATATCTGGGCTAATAGTAATTACATCCTGAGTGGTAAATTTAAAATGTATAAGTATCACAGGCCTCTAATTAGGCTACAATTTCATAGTATTGATTTGGGAAGCACTGTGATAAGCATTATTTTTTACAGAAAGTAAGCAGCTTGTCAACTGTTTACTCATATGTGAGACAGATAACGCTTACTCTATGTACAGGTAGGTGAGTTGAATTTTAATTGCTTTACATGCATTAAATTGGTATTTTCATGTTTGCAACCATCAGATCAAACTATTCTTTGATTATTTATAACAGGAAGTAAAATACACATTTGAGCAGACACGCACATGTGTATGTTTGGGCTTTTCAAATGGGATATACTTGGTGAATGAATCCAGAGCTATCTGACAGCCAGTCTTGTATGAGAGTGCCAGACTTTACATGGGCTTGTCTGGGATTTCATGTTGCTGTTTTTCTTTTAAAGCCACTAGTACATTATGTTGCTATGGCTACTCCATCATAAAAACCTGTTACTAACGCATTAGTGGGCTTTAAACTCAGTGTTTTCCCATCTTATTTGAAATTTTATTGTGTTTTTCTCTGGTGAGGGACATTTTTGGAAAAGGTTTGCATTAGGGAGGGCTTCAAGACCTCTTGGTGAAACAGATTAAGATTTTAGTGTTTAGCTGTCCACTTAACCCCTTTGATGGATTTTATTAATTCTGTTATTGAGTGGCAGGAGGGAATGAGCATTTGTGTCCTGGCTGTTCCGATTCACACTCTGGTATTACTGATAAATTAAGCTAGCATACTAATATGCAGATTGGCAGAGCTGAGGTGCCACGTACGTATTCTTCCAGGATCAGAACAAGCTACTGGACTTTAAAAGATGCTAAAGAAAAAAAGTAATGCCGTACGATAGACATGGCACTAGCTCTAAAGCATTTTTCGTCCCAATAATAACCTGGACATCTAATGTTCCCGAAATTTTGTGGCATCTCAGTGTTGTCAGTGGCAGCTATTCTGGCATTAGCCAGCAGCAGGTAATCATCTTGGTGCACTATCACCACTAGCACTCAATGCTCCCTGAAGATTTGCTAATAGCTAGAAAGGATGAGTGAAAAGGGATGCTTAGCAGGGCGAGTCTCTCCTGCACTGTGATCACGCTGAGAGATCAGCTACTAGAAAACCAGGCATTTCCCCCCTGTCTGGTGATAAAACCGAAGTGTTCTTGAGTGCTGCTATTTCCTTAGACTCTTTGCTCTCTTTTTACTCCCATAGTGGTGATGACTGGATGTAGTGTCAACCTGGTATTAGGAGGACTTTAAGAAAACCAATGTTTCATGGGAAATCCCTCTCCTGACTCACTTCTGAAATAAGAAGAGCTATGATAATAAAAATTAAAAAAATTATTTCTCTTACGTTTCATTTACTGCTACTTTGTCCAAATCAACTTTTTTGTCAGTGCTCAGGGCAAAAGCAGTAATGCCAGTAAATCATATAACATTTTCTTTGTTATGAGAGTGTCACAGGAGAGGCTGCTACCACTAACACTGTCAGTCCTTAGTGGAGATCACAGCATATGTCTGACCTGCAAAACATCCCTGCAGTGGATTCAAAGGATGGTCTTCCTCAACCCTCTCTTTGTGAAGGTGGGATCTCTTCTCCCGTCTTGCCAGACATCAGTTTAACAAGATGATGGTACTAAAGATCACCCTCAAAGGTGCCTTGCTCTCCTCCTCCTCCTCTCCCAACAGGGAGAAGGTTAATGAGTTCCTGTACTAACCGCAGAAATACTCTCAAAAACTGCGAAAGCACCCCAAAGCTGTGGGAAAGGGTTGGTCGGGTGGCAGTTCAGAGCCAGACATCCTCAGTGAAGTAAATGCTCTCAAAACACTTGAGGGAGGAAGGGTTCGGGGTGGAGATGGACAGGTTGGCTTTAAAAGCTTGGATATTCTTCTTGGCTTTCTAAAGTCTACCCAAGCCCCAGGCACAGAAGAGCTGATCTGCCAGGTTTGTGGATCCTGCCAGAAGCAAGTGCTTCTTTTAAATTTCTTGTTTCACATCTGACTCCAGACAGGGTTGTTTGGGGCTCATTTATCCCTTTTGGTAGTTTGTGTTAAATCTGCGGCTCCTGGTCCTAGCTCTGACTGTGGTGCTCCTGACTCGGTGCAGCCTCTCTTTTTCTTCTCATATACCTATTTCAGAGAAACTGCAACCACCTGGAGAGAGTTTTAAACCCAGCTATTGCAGAGTGCTGAGCTCCTCAGTTTTCTTTGTAAAGGGAGTGAAAACTGCTGGTGCTGTGTTACAATCAGGAGGGATGTGAATCTCTCAGTTTCAGTAAATTATTCTTGTCACTTAGTGTCTGTCTTCTGCATTTGTATTTCTCTGAAACTTATTAAAACATGTCTGCAAAAGGAAAGATAGAAGGGAAAGTAGCACATCTCAGATTGTAGCAAACGCTGTTGTTTGTACTTCGTCTACATCAGGCAAGGCAGTAAATGAATTTGAGCTCCTCACATCAAGGAGACTTCAGATTATATTGCATATCATAGCATACCTCTGAGGGGACATGTTGTGCGGCCTCATTTTCTAACTTTTATCTAATTTTGAAAAAAAGGAATGGAAGTGCATAACCTCTATCTACAAATTAGGACGCAGACAGGCAAATAACCTTGATCTGGAGAAGGAAAGAATGGCTTCGTGTTTGTGATGTGGAAGAAATGGATTGTGTTCTTGTCTGTCACAAACCTCGTGCGACCTTTTATGAAACACTAAATTATCCTGTCTTTTGTCTTCCCCTGTTTTATAGCAGCTCTAAAACACTCATGAAATGTATTTTTTGCTAGTTTAGCTTTAGTTGAAGTGTTTGTGGTTTTCAAAAGCAGGTCAGATTGTGTGGCAGTGCCCTCCTTACTGTTCCCACTCAACCCAGAATGTCATCATATCCCTAAGCCTCAGTGCGCTCCATAGGGCCGGTGCGTTCTCCTTGGTGGGATGGTGTGGGTGCGGTCATCTGAGCGTGTTCCAGGGCCCAAAGGCAGGATCCGGCAAACACCTGAAAAATTATGATTTTTTTTTTTTAAACCTGGTCCATGGAAACCACACATAGAAAAGATGCAGAAAGAAGACAAAAAAAAAATCTGTGACTTGTCTAAAACTCTATTTTGGAGCCTGCAGTTGTTCCCAGTATCCTTTATGTAATGGAAAAACTCTTCTTTTTACATATGTGTTTTCTGAAGTTATGTGTAAATGAAGGACTCGGTATTTTCTTTCTACAGCGTGCAGACAGAGCACTCCTTCTGCTTGTTCTTCTCCTGGCTTTGAGCTAGATCAACCTGATTTAGCTCATTTAATCTTCAGTCTGGGTCTTTGGGAACTTTCTTGATAAAATGAATTGCGAGACCTTTAGTCTCTTGTAGCCTTTTATATTCCTTGGAAGAGAGCCTTAAATTGTTTTTTAACTGAAAAAGAAAGATGTGTGCCTTGTTTTGGAAAGAAAGGAAAGAGTTGTATGCTTTAATCCCTGAATACTGCTGCAGACTGAGGACAACTCCTAGTTTATTTTATTTGTAGATGATATCTATTTGTAAAGTTTTATTGCATAGTTCAGACTCATTAAAGCATCTTTTAAAGGTGTCACTTAAAAGAAGGGAGCAGGAGGGATGGAGTACAGAAAGGCCTCCTGCCTCAAGGCTCCCTCTGACTCAGAGTCCTATTTCTCACGTTAAATCCTAACTCTCTAACATTTATATTGCAAAATGTCTCATATTTTTCTAAAATGATTAGATTGACCAAAGAAATAGAGTTCTATTTTATATGGTGATACCTTGTGAAAGTAAGGTTGACAGGTGATAGACTTTCTCTTTAGAAGCACTTGAGAAAGAAAAGTAATCAATGGAGAAAGTTATAGGAAAATGTTAGCATAAGAATGAGTTGTTTCAAATAGTCTGCTCATAAATTCAGGCTGGACTTCAGAAGTTTGCTCACAGATAGAGGAAATGAGGTTCTGGGATGACTTTCCAATAATAATGGGAAAAGCAATCAAGCGAGTTGTAAAAGACAAAATAACTTTTCTGCAGGTAACTATGCCATATAACTTATCATCTTGTTCATTGTGTGGGAAGATCCTCACAGGCCTATGTTTCTGTCCTAATGGAAATTCCCAGATGGACAGGACTGGGACTCTGTTGGCAGTATGGCATCCTCCAAAGACTCTTTTATTAGTAATTTTTAGAAGGGAGGGAAATAACCTTCTCCCAAGCATTTAGGAATCTTTGTGGGTAAACAGTGGGTTGGGCTGACCCTGGCTGGCTGCCAGATGCCCACCCAGCTACTCTCTCACTCCCCACTCCTCAACAGATCACAGGGAGAAAAGTAGATTTAAAAAAAGAATAAAGACACTTACCAGTTACCATCACAGGCAAACCAGACTTGACTTGGGGAAAATTAATTTGATATGTTGCCAATTAAAAATAGAAATTAGATGAAATGATGTGAAAACTCACAATACTTTACCACTTCTCTTCTGCCCACTTGCCATGACTTACAGATAAAATAAAATAAAAATGGAGCAGCTCTGTACCTCTAAACTGGAGTAGTGCTTGCTGCTCTGTTTCAAATCAACTCTGTCTTGCAGGGAGCCTGCCAAGCCAAAGAGGCCACCACCGGCAGGGCATTACACTGTCGGTCAATCTCTGACCTCTCTGATGGTGGTGGTGTGCCAGTGTTGCTCTGTAGGATGCTCTTGCACCACCCGGTTTCAGGAATGATCTCCCGCCTTATTCCCCAATGCCGCAGCTTTGGTCTATGGCGTCGTTCATGTGCGGGTGGAGAAGGCCAGAGGTCATTTGTTGATTCTTCTGCCACTGAGCCTTAAAATGTGGAAAAATCCTTTATCTTCGAGCCTTTCTGACTTTCTTCACAGTCGGTATCACAAAAGGCCTCTGAGAGATGTAAGCAAGAGTATTCCCATTTTACAGATAAAAATAAACCTTGCTAGCTTGGTTGGAACTAATTTTCTAATTAATGGCTCCCTGATTTTCTTTTTTCTTAGAAGTTGTGTTATTCCTGCGGATAATAGTATTTTGTGGTGTTGTGAGACTTGTTTGGGTTATTTTTCCCTAGTGAGTATCTCTTTTGATTTAACTGTAGGCAGTTAGGGAGAACAATAGAGAGGAGATAAATGAAAGTGTACAGAAAATATTCATTAAAAATATAGGTCTTTACCTTAATTTGCCACAGAAGAGCAAGATGTAAGATTGCTTTTCTTTAGATGCTTTTTTCACAGCCTATTAACACCCCCTTACCTTTTTTTTAAACTTTATTTTTCTTTCCAAAAAGTCAGCAACGTGTTTAACAAGTGAAAACATTCTCCTTTAAAGGTCACACCACTCTTAGATTGACTTGACTGTTGATTGCACTTGAGCTAGTAGCTTTAATTCATGTTAACTCCATTTGTTTTTAATTAAGCAATGTCTTTTAAGCAAAGATAGTCTATCACTACTGTCAACAGGTAAGTTTTGCTCTTTAATATTGAGTCTTATATTTTAGCTTAACTGAGATAAAGCTTTGATGGTGATTTACTCAGACTATAGATTTTTAAACAGGAATACAAATCGTCTCGCAATTTGCAACAGTCCAATTTAACCTAATAGCTTTCAAAGTGAATTGTAATAGAAACAACAAGCCCAGCCAGATACCTAGTTGCATATTAACATATATTGCCTCAGTATCAAGGGTGAACTAGGTAGCATTTATGTTTATTAACACGGTTCCTGTCCAATAATGTCAGCCTTCAGAACCGGTGGGCTTCTTTCCTTCTTTCTTCCCATCAGAAATGACCTTTGCTAACTGTGTTCACAAAATATGGCTAATCAAATACATATTTTGGTATGTGGGTTATAGTGCTTAAAAAACAGAAAAGAATCAGAAAAAACCCAACAAAAGCTCACACCTTGTTGGGTAAGCTCTGGGACTGCATTTTTCACCAGCTTACTTAACTTTTCTTGTTTTCTAAAGTGCATCAAAGAAGAAAGCATGGAGAAAGTTGTCTGAGATCAATAGCAGCATCTGTCTGAATTATCAGCGGAGCAAATTCGGATGATCTTGTGCCAGGACCTGCTCATGATAAAAGCGTTGGTATCTTTTCCATTAAAGACATCAAGCTTTCCGACTGATGCGTTTTGTATGATGTGTATCGATGAGTTGGAATCGTTCACTTAATAGTGCCAGGTATATGGCATTTCTTTCCTATCCTACATATGACTTGAGTGCTGCTTCTGCAGTACTAACATTACTGTTTGTCTCTTATTTCTGTTAATCATATCATGTTGATTATTTGCATAGAGTACAATTTTTGTGAAAAAAAAAAATCAAGAAAATGTAATCCTGTTTATAAAATTTGCAAGTGAAAGGACAATAAGGGTCTTAAAGAGTATTAAAACATTTCAGATTATATTTGGCAGTGCAAGGCGTATGAATTCTTAAATCTTTCTGAATTAATAGTGATTAGTAATTTTTATACATGCAAAGATTTTGCTTTTTCTTTTAATGCCTTCTCTGTCTTCTGGCAGCAGAAGTGGAAATTGTGGCAGTTGTGACTGGAATGCTAATAACCAAACTGGTCATTTTTAGCCAGTGGGATTCATTAGCTGTTTTTGCTTGAGTTGTAGAATATCATTAGTATTTTATGTATACTTACACAATTGATTTGGTTTGCCTTTAACTACACAGAACAGAATTTCTTGCATATTTCTTTTTTACTCTTTCGCTTGTTATTTCTTGGCAATTAAACGACATTTGCCTATGCAGCAAAATCCTTTTATTTCAAGCAGGAAATTCTGTTCAAAACACCTAAATTTTTGTTATTTCATGCATTCAGTCCTTCTTCCCCCTTTGCTGATAATCGAATCTTAGCTTTTCCTACTGCTTCTGAATAGAAGCTGTCTGTTTTGGAAAAAGTAATGAGAAGGAGATCAACAACGGTAATCAAACTGAATTATAGCAAAGCGCTGGCTTTCAGCTAGCAATTGCTACAGAAATTGGGCCCAATTCATTGTATACTGTATGCACATGTAACTGTAATTTCCTTCCTTTTTTTCGTAAACATGTTCCCAAAATACCGCACATCTCTTAGCCTTAATTAAGGGGAAAGCTCAACCTGAAACTCAAGTAATTACCAGATTTTCTGCTGGGCTGCAGAAGATTGCAGAAGAAGTAGATGAGAACACCCGCAAACACAATAGGCGCATGCACCTTGCTGGTCTTCCTTATGTTTTCACTAGTAACAAGAAGCAGACATAGTGAACAATACCTCAGAGTTGTTAGAGCTGTTAGAAAAAAAAATATATTCAAAAATACAGTGGATATACTTTTTACTATGCTGAGGCCAAAATTGTTTTCTGTTTTTGATTTGGCCGGTTGCTTGATGCTTTCTTTCCTGCAGGTTCTCTTTTGCAGGAGCAATTAATAACCAAGTCCTGTTTGTTTACACAGGAAGGCCCATTGCCCTTAACTTTACAAAAACCAGATAGGGATTGTTCTTTTCACTTAAAATCCTAGGTCTTTTTTTTCTTTTTCTTTTTTTTTTTTTTCTTTTTTTCCAGGTAGCACTCTGGTCAAAAGGGGCCTCTCCGAAAGGCTTTGTGCCTGCATTTGTACATGTTATGGAAAAAGTGCTGGAAGCTACTTCCAGCATTTTTATTGCACCCCTGTTTTCCTTCTCTGCACACCTCTGCTTCTGGTCGACCTTGTCCACGTGCAGGTTTTGCATTATCGGCCCAGCAGGTTTTTGTAGCCAGCTCCCCTCAACTCCTTTTGCAGATTGTGAGTTGAAGAAGATGAGATTTTTGGTTTCAGCGAGGCTTTACACAAATTTCATCCCCTTAACAGTGCCTGCCCCTATTAATCATGTTGGTGGTGTCTGAAATGGCAGCGCGCTTCTCACGTGTGTGATCGCACAAAAGGAAAAGCAATAAAATCACCGCTCGATCAGGCTTAGCAGGTTACATGCTTCACGCTGGGTTTTCTGTCAAGACATTTTTGCTCCAGTGAACCCAGTTGCATTTTGCTGCCTTTCAAATCTGCTTTGGGGATTTTTAATTTCTTTTCCTCCCCTTGCCTGGCTTCTTTCCTGCTACCTGCCAGATCTGGGCTGAGGGCTGTCTGAAAAAAGCCTGCTACTTTGGGCAAGCCTGATTGTAGGGACACCTTCGTTATCCCGCTGGAGGCTGTTGTGCCAACAGCCGTTCGCTGCTGGACCTTCTGTGCTTGCAGTCTCTCTCCTGAGGGGAGTCACGGTGACGTTTTGCTTACCTCCTGGAGGGCAGTTATGGTTCCATTTAATGTAGCTTTGGAGCCTGCTGTACCGCAAATACCACTTTACAGGACAAGGGCAGTGCAAGATCTCCGCCAAGACCTATGCTCTTTAAACCAGTTACCGTTTAGCTTCACATCCATGCAGGTTTCAGTGGTTAAAACTCCTAAAACTTCTATATTTTTGCACCTGCATTCCAGCCCATCTCCTCTCGGAAGAGAAGCAATGATCTGTTACAGGCTCTGCCTTCTCAGCATTTACCACCTGGAGTTGCTAGGGCAAAAAGAGTAAATACAGCAAAAGAGTAAATATATAACATAGTTTAAGGAGCTACCTCCAGGGCATCTGAGGACTTCCTATACAAAATAAGATTTCTAGCAGGCTAGAAATCTCAGCCTCGTCTCGTTTCTCTGGGTATGCTATCTTATTTATGAGGCTTTCCTCTTAAAACCTGTGTAGCAACAGGCTAGTTGGCTATTATTATTATTATTGTAGTCTAAATCATAAAGACACTACAAGCTCACAGGAGATGCCAGTCTTTCTCACAGCCTGTGTGCCACATTAAATCCACGACCTTCCACGTCAGAAGTGCTTAAATTAAAAGCAGAGGTGGTGCCCGCTTCAGAGCCGTTGCTAGAACGAGCTGAAAGGCACAGGGCTGGGATTTTGGGGAAGAAGCTAGCGCTGAAAGCCCCCCTGCTTTCATAGGGGTCGGGATTTCTCTTTATGAATTTCAGAATATCTTACTCTGCTAGTGCAGTGTGTCCATCTGCGGGAGAAAAAGATGAAACTCGGTGTCGTGAAGTTTCCTGAGGGTGGTAATCAACAAAATTTGTGTTTTGGAGGGGAAAAGGAGGATCCTGCTGATAAGAAAGGCTCTGTTTCATTCTAACCTTTTTCACCTGTTGAACAATTATTGATGACTTTCATTAATAGTGCTTTGTTGTCGTGCTATGTAAAAGAGAATAATCAGTCCTGCGTTAAGCTACATGTAAAAAGTCTGTCTTTATTTGCATGGTAATGAAGTACTACCTAAGGTGTTAGAAGTAGAATCAATAGGCTAATGAGATTTTATGCAAACAATCTCAAGTAACAACCTGGTCTCACCCTTAGATAAAAGGATTTGTTTGAAGTAGGAAAATACTTTAAAGTTTTTTTAAAAAAAGATGTATCCTTATATCAGTGCAAATTGAAACATGAAAAAGAACTTTTTTTTAAGGTATTACAGAAAATAATTCCAATCTGCTACGTGCAGTAGTAAACAATAACTTAATCAGGCTGATTCTTACAAGAAGGGATATAGTCTTGTACATCAGTTTCATTCTTTTCTTTTGTACTAATATTTAGCCTCGAGCATGAAGTATTTAGAAGTCCACAGCTGAATACAAACCATGCTCTCTGGAACAAAAAATAAAATAAAATAAAATAAAATAAAATAAAATAGCCTGCAGCTTCTCAGGTAAAATTAATGTACTTTGCAGCTAGGGAAGAGACAACTTTGCAGGTGAAGAACTGGCCATAATGGTACAATGTTTTGATGGAGATTAACATGCCACAATGTTTTGGAAAAGAGTGTTGATTTACTTTCTGAGCGTTATATTCGTGCTCTTTTTTAATTCTATTATACTTATGATTGATTCTTCGTATCTTTTAAGTGAAAGCACAGTAAGGCAGAACGCACATTTTTCAGCTGGGCTGTTTGGTTGCAAATTAGGATTTGCTACAGTTGTTGGTAGGGAGAGGGAACCAAGCTCTGTATTTTCCTGCAGAAACACAGAGAAAGCGGCAGGGAACTACTGTGGCCAAATCCCATTTGGTCTGCTTAGCCCAGCTATGTCTGGGCTAATGCACGGGAAAACCACCTGATTTTGTATTACCAGGACAGTTAGCTATGCATAGCCCTAAGATGCTATATAATAAAGTACAGAAATATGGGTTCAGCTGTGTGAAGTAGTTTGAAACCTCATAAACTATGGGTTTATCCAACACACACAAAAGATCCAAGGTAAACTATGCTGGTTTATTAGAAAGACATGCAAAAACCAGAGACTGAGTAAGGCACAATCAAGAACCTCAGGCGAAAACAAAAAAATTCAGTTAAGATAGAGCTAAATGATTCTCTTTTTCCATTTTCCCAGCTAGCTCAAGCGTGAGAGAGAAAACACATTTTTATCCAGAAATCTGCCCTCCCACCAAAAATCTTCATTCTCTTTGCATAGGAAATAAAACACTTTTATATATTTTCTCAAGCGCTCCAGTGCTTCTGAATGGGTTTGTTTTCATCAGCCAGTACCATGGGTGCAATAGGTGTCTGTCTCACAGTCAGAGACAAACTCAGATGGACTGTAATGAAAAGGACGGGGAGAATGGGAAGGCTTCCTACACACTAGCAGTTAAAGATGTATTTTTCCTTTCAGTTGCTCCTACTGCGGGAGCGATAGCTCCTGCTGTTCATAATGGGATTGGGTATGTGCAGCTCTGAAATGGCAGAGGTGCTGTTAAACCTGTGTTGTAGCATCCTGTAAAAGAAGCACTCATTATCCCCAAGTATTGCATGAGTGTTCAAAACTGGATGGAGGTAAAGGGTCGTATTATCTTTAGTAAAGATTTGGGTTGCACAACAGAAACATGTCTTAATTGCAAATTTGACTCATTCGATGACTTAGAATGAGAAGTACTTGGGCGCTTGTCCCTCTGGTCTCGTATATATACGTAATGCTCCACCCGTTTAAGAGACCCCATTCCTTCCTGTGTACGGAAGGGTTAAAAGATGGAATTTTGGTTCGTGGATGGACACTGGGTGAGAAGTAGATAGCTGAGAAAACCGCAGTCAACACAAGAAAACAGATGGTTTATTGTCTAGTGTTTGAAATGCTGACCACGGAGATAAGGAGGCTGAGCAATACAGGGGGAGGACAGGGAGGACGTGCAGTGGTGAAAGAATACAAAGCACAGTTCATAATTTTGCTTGCCTTAAAGCATCCTGCTATCGGCTTGAGTATGGTTGATATGTGACTGCTGGATTATGGTAATATGCCGCGTGTACAAAGCCTACGAACCAATAGATGGGATGGCTATGGCGCGTGCAGCGCGTCTGACCAGCGGGCACATGCGCCATAGGCTCCCTATGTTGAGAGTCGGCAACCGAGGCATGTTTCGGCACCCACTGGTCACATGTGTCGAAACCCGTTCCTCTGCAAATGTATAAATGCCAGGATTTCCCGAAGAGCAGTGGGCCGGTGTACGGTGAGGTCACTGTTGCTTCCGTGGGGACACCCACATAAAGCTGGCACCTACCGACTGCTGGGCTGAGCGCGCGGCGCAAGACGACACAAGAATGTACGGACGGTCCATCTCCCTCGTGGTCCCCAGGTTGGTAAGACAATTGCTTTGCAAGATACCCTTAGCGTAATGCATGTCTGTAGTTAATAAAACGCTTGGGTTTTTTTATTTTTTCCTTGTAGTCTGTGTATATGTGTTTACCTTTCTCAGGAATCCTCGAAACCACTCTAAAACACTTCCCGAGGGCAATCATCCCTTCGCCGAGGCTGATAGCACCCACAGTGAAGGCTGCTCTCCCTCCACTTCACATATCTCCTTTAGTGATGGAGGAGGAGAGAGAAATGTTCAAGGCAGTTTAGGGTTAGGAGACTTTTGAGAATGCTCGTCTCTCAAAAGATGAGCATCTCTCATCTCATTGGCTTTGCTTTACTTAGAGATGCCACACCTTTCAGGCCAAGTAGCTTCTGTGTTTTTCTCCAGGACTGAACATGTATTTAATCTATGTGCTTCGTTAATGAATAAATAAATTGAATGAATTTGCGCTAGAATAAAATGATTTCTTGCTAAAAATGCTAATGAATCCTGTTCCTTATAAAAATAAACCAGAACTTCTGCATTTGTCAGTTATTGCTTCCTTTTTTTTTTAATTTTTTTATTTTTGCTTTCTGATGACATCAAGCCCCCTAAGAAGTGGGCAAAGCAGCATTTCATGGCAGAGCACTCGTGAAATATGCCTCATAGTGAGATGCGTCTACTTGGAATTTCTTTGGGATACTGCCAAGATGCTCTTTGAAAGACAGCCATGCAAGTGAAAGGAGCGCTCCTTGAGGTGGGTGATGCTTCATTTGACTCAAAAATTGCAGACCGTGTTTGGCAAAGGGACTTAAACAACCCTAACAGCTTTTCTCAGACAGGTTTTTTTTGGGGGGGTGGTGGGGGTTTTTTTGGTGTGGGGAAGAGGGTGAAAAAGCTGAAGCTTTTTGACTTTTGGGCATTTAAAGCTATTGTCTCAGTCTGGGTGTTGTCTCACTGATTTCTTTTCATTCCCTTCCCTTCAGCCACATCCATTGATGGCAGACCAAGTGAGACCTGTGCACGCGTGAGCACGAAAATGCTGCCCTAATAGCAAGCGCCTAGATCAAACAGCTTCCCAGCTCTGCCGTCTCCGTTGTCACCATTGTGAACCACGCTTTCGAAACAAAAGGTAGAATATATAAGCTTTCTGTGTTGTCACTGCTGGCCATTGACAGCCTCTTACGTGGAGGCAGGGTGCCAGATTTCACACGATGAGCTGTGCTTTCTAGGCTAACGGTGGGCTGGTGATGCTTTCTATTTCCATGTTTTAGCTAACGACCAGATCAAAACGAAGTAAAATTGGAGAGTTAAGCAGATAGGAGGGAAGAGGAGTTTTGGTTGGCGTGTTGTTTTTCATTGGCTCTTTTCACAATTTTGTTTACTGAAAACAACATAACTTTTCAATTATGTATTTATTGGATTTTTAATTGAAAGGACAATTATTAAAAACCTCTGACAAGCTAGATAGGGCTTTCTGTTTTGGTTTTAACAGGTCTGCTGAAAACTTATGATATAATCTATAACTATTTATGAGTTAATTTCTTTCCCTGATATAAATTTTTTTTTAATCCTTCTGTGAGGTCCTTCAGATTCTCAGCCCAAGGGAACCAGAAAATTAAAATCTAAGGCAGCAATCACAGTGAATTATAATTTTAATGTTTCCCATATGAAGAATTAGTTTCTTCCATTTCTTGTTCTTGTTACAACCTTTGTCATAAGCATAAATTATCAAAATTTTTCATTGTTCAATATTCCATGTAAATTCTAGCAGAAAGAAGACAGTTTAACCTTTGTGCTGCACTGCTTTCTGGTTTGGATTTCTTTTCCTGTGTCTTTAACAAAAGAATATTCAAAACAGCCAACTTCTTGCAGTTCTTAGTAGCAGAGCCATTGAGACATTAGTTTTTTCGTAGTCCTTAGGTGTGGAGATACACCGTGCAGAAAGGTAGTGGCAAGGGGGTAACTTGCATGGGATTTCCACTTCTTATGACTTGCTCTGCTTTCTTATATGGCCTCCAAAACTGAATACTCTCTACTATTTTATCATGAGTTTGGAAAATAATGTAAAATAGTTCTTGGGGGTCTTGAACAGGAAATTTTGGTAGCACAGTTAGGCTTTTTGTAGATGTACTAGAAATTCCTTAGGAAGTCTGAGTTGAGCGTTGAGTTGACAACAAAATTTCCGATCCCAAGCCAACTACCAGTTTTGTTATGAGTCTAGCTGGCCTTGGCATAGGTTTCTATGAAACATTGGAATGAGAAAAAAATGAGTTCTACTTTTTTTAAAACAGTAAAAGTTTTTTTTAATTAGGCTTTCGCTCCCCCCCAAGTGATTTTCAGTGAGGAAATACTGGTGTGTCATGGTCACAGATCTTACAGAGAGGGTGAACTAAGGCCCCATAAATTCTGTGATGCTCAGTTGTGTTTGATGGTTTCTTCTTGTATTTTATTGCTTCAAGTAAATGCAGTATATTGTTTTCTTTAGAATTACAAAGAATCATAGAAATTGGGTTTTGCACATTCTCTTTAGCACAAGAATTATTTTCCTGTGTATGTTACATTCCCCTTTCCTGACTCTTTATTATATTCTTCTTCTTCAGCGTTGTATTTTATATCCCTTCTAGAGAAGTAGCAGAAAAACTGCAAATGTTGTTCACCTCGGTGGATGCTTGTTGACATGACTACGACCCAGTTTCACAACCTCCCTCTCATGAGTTAGGTGCAGTAGGAAGGTGATATTAAGGAACAAAGTATTTCAATGACTGTCTTCCTTCAGCTCATGGTGTAGGAAAAGAGAATGGATAAACAGCAGAGGCAGAAAGGAGAAAGCAGTGTGAACAATGGGGAGATTTCGTACGCCTAAATGAAGGTATCCAGATAAGGGGTCTAAGTGTTTGGCTAAGTCAAATTGTCCTTGTGTAGCCCCCTGGTTAAATGATATATGAGGACTAAGGGTAAACACAGGCCACAGTTCAGCAAAAGCCGCTCTCTCCTTTGTGGTGCTGGTTCTCTCCTTGCAGCAGCCTTGAACTCGTACGACACAAAGGCAACAGACAGCCGTCGTTACTGTTCTTTCTCTGAAGTCGAAGCATTTCTGCGGTCTCCCCGCATGCCAGCTTCTCTTCTCACTCGTCTTCTTCAGGCAGGCTGAAAGAGAGCAGAAGATGAAATATGGGCTGAAATAAAGGGCAGCTCCTGACTTTCTCATTGTGGGCAAGGGACAAGTAAATAACCCCTGCTACAGACCTATCAGTACTGCCCTATTAAAATCTGACGCGTCATTTACAGTCGAGCGTTGGAAATGCTGAGTGCTATGTAACACCACATTTTGCCTACTTCAGGTGCAAATCTTTTGAATAACAACTCTCATTACTTACTTCTTTTACTGTATTTCCCGTTAAGGTGATTATGTTAGGCGCTGACGAGAGAATAACATTCTCAGGCTATCTCTGCAATGACTTTAGCATAGCAGATCATTTACGGGAGACATTTTAGAAAGCCTGAAGTGCTATTTCCAGGGCGCTTCTAATAGTGTGGAAATACAGATCGTTTTATAGGAAGCACGGTTGTTAGTCAATACAGCAGGAATTGAAGGATAATGAAGAACAATTGTGGAGTGAAGGAACAAGTTCATAAAGCACTATAAACCTTCTAATTTCTACGACATCCATTCTAATATGATCCATTTACTGAAAATAATCCATTTTAGACACAGAGTTTTTTGTAGTGCAAAAATCTTGAAGAATATAAGAATTCCTCTGGGTTTTACTGAGGATACTGAGGTGCTTAGCACTGAGTAAGTGCCTATGTGTTTCTTCTAGTCTGGGCAACATGGGCTGGACAATTTTTCACTTAACAGGGAAATCCTATAACAGTGCCATAGCTGCTTTTTCATGTGCTTTGCTTTACGTGCATGCTTAAGAGTTTCCCTGAAGACCCTTGTTGTCTGCAATCCCAGAGTGCAGGTTTTGCTTATGTGTATAAAGTGGTCAGCGTTTAATTCAAAGGAGTTCCACGTAAATGTGAAATTCCTACATGAAACAAATCTTTCCACTTTGCAGAAAAGGTTGCTATTGGTATCAGCTTATTATTCTGCGAGAGAACTTTGATAGTAACGTTTGCCACCCTAATTCCAGGGATTTAATTTTGGAGTCGTATCAAAAGGAAATCAATGTAAAAGTTTATGTTGTACCTCAAAAACAGTCAGTATTCTAACTTCTTATTAACTATATGAAGTTGAAAACTATCATTTCAGAAAGACATTTAACATAAATGCCTCTAACGAAGTATAGAAAGATGACGTCAAATGGAAAAAATAATGGACAAGACTTATCCAGAGTATGAATCCACATTAGTGCTTTATGGCCATTTCAAGCGGCATCTCTCTTAGTATTACATCACACCTTGTTATTATCTGTGGAATGTAGGGCAAAGTAACAATGTTGGTTCATATTTGTGAAACTGGTTTGCAGTGTCATTGAGTCTTTTAAGACTTGACCTACCTGATAAAGTGATTTAATTGGAAAACAGTCCATTCCTCTTTAGACTCTGAGGAATTAGGATCATAGCTCTACTGCTGTGCCCCTGCGGAAGAAAAAAAAGTCATGGCTCCAATTTAGAGAAGCATCTAAGCATGTGCTTAATCCTAAGCAATCCGTGGGAGTCAATAGAAGTTAAATATGCATAAATGGTTTGCTGACTTGAGCCTGTGGGCAGTGGAGCTCATCAATAACAAAACTAAGTGGATTAAATAGAGGCTGTGGTTCAAGAGAACCTGTAAAAAAAAAACTAAACCAAACCCTCGTGGTAAAAATCGAACATGCTCCAGTGCTCTCCTGAATAAGAAAGTTTTCCTAATGTGGTGCTGCAATGTATGGGTTGAGATTGGGAAGAGGATCATGGGTTCCGGTAAAAGACTCAAAAACCAAAGGTGTATGCAGGAAGTGGCTAGAGAAAAACACAGAGGCAGGTTTAAAGTGAAAGCTGGAATGTAGATCAACAGAGCAACAGCTGAACCAAATGGAGGGGGAGTTAACCCCTGGCATTCGAATCATCCAGCACCAGCATTTCATTAGAGAACAAACAAAGAAGCAAACGATCAATAACAAAGGATACAGAGCCAAATGAAACCCGTTGCTAGCCAAGCGTGCAAACTTTTCCCAGAATATACTTATAATCAGCTATTTAAAAAATGGAATAAAGCACCTGGCTTTTCACTATGGGTGGGAAGGTAGGGGAAGGTGTATTTTTTGTGACACAGGAGGCTATGAAGAGAGAATAAAATGCAAAAGCAGAGGCGAGGTCAAACTTAACAGACCCTTTTTCAGCTAAGTATGAAAGCAACACACGTGGAGAGCCATCACTCCTGGCAGGGAGCCTGGCTTCCCAGTGGCGATGCTCTTATTAGTTCGTAATATGACACAAGCCGGTGACATGAAGGAGAGCCCATCTAACAAGTGCAGAGAAGACACAGACCACTGAAGGGCATCAATTGCTGTAGCTTCTCTAATCGCTGTGTGATATACTGAGGAAAAGAAATGAAAGACTTGCAGGGAAAGGACAGGAAAATATTTGAAGAGCTGCTCTTTTGGCATGACGGAGGCTTTTAGGGCTTGGAGTAGATAGTTAGAGAGGTTCCCCCTGACCCCCACCTCTATTTTTTTTAATATATATATATATAGCTAGATATTGAGGAATGTTATTCAAAAAGTTTGGAATTCAAACGAAAGGTTTTGCTTCAAATGTATGACCTGAATGTTAAGCTAAGCTCCATTTATTGTAGAGAGTGTATAAGGAGAGGTGTTTTGAAGAGTAAGAAAGAGAAAAATCAATTCCAAGGAAATACAGAGCAAGGGATTTCTTGGGAAATAGGGAGAGTTGCAAACAAGTGCAGAATCTGGGATCTGCAGAAACCTTTTTTCAAATGGAAAAAAAATATGGTACAATTTATCTTGCCTTTGCCTTAGATAAAATATCTAATTTGGGCAAGAACAGATGTTAAAGAGTATTCCTGTCCTTTTTATATTTTTTTTTTAGCTTGTGGGCCACTCTGATCATGGAGAGTGGTAATAAGAAGGAAAAAATAAAGCAAAAAAATTTAAATCCTATATTTAACAACAACCAAAAATCCTCTCTGTTGTATTTTATTGCATGTAAGTAACATCAGAGAATTGCACTCTGAACATAATAAGACTGCAAAACTTTCAGAGAGATAGAAATGCAGCAAATCCATTATTTCTAAATTAGCAGCTCCTAGTTCATGGTGCATGATTTTTTACTGTCTGTCTTTCTTTTTTTCTTTCTTCCCTAGACATCCTCAGTTCTCCTATGGTTGAAGGTCCAAGTAAATTCCTGAAGGAGCCGCTGGATGTTTGGGCCTTGCCTGGCATGAAGAGCAGGCATGGGCTCTTCCCAGGCTCAGCATCCACCTTCCTCTGAGGTTATGAATTGCCAAAATTTAAACTTAGCAGTTTCAAATTCCTGGACAGGATGTGATCTTCCTTGAAAACAGATCTGGGAGCCTGTTTCCAGCATTATAACCTACCTGTAAATTGCACAGGCATAGACACAAATTAAATCACAGATTTTCTTCTGATGACATGCTGCTAAAGAATAAACCTGAATAAACCCAAATTATTGAACAAAAAAAACCCCAGGAGTAGGGTGATTTTCACATATGGTACAAAGGTGTATAAGGCGTATTTATTGTTCTTGATTTCCTTTGATTTAATTTCACAGAGATAGCCTAAATCTCTCTCTCTCTCCCTCTCTCTCTCTCAGTGCTCACATCTGAGCCTCACCAAACTTTGGTCAAAGGGCATGGAATAATGTGGTTTTCACACAGCTGATTATGACCTGTGATTTCTGTTTTGCACGTTCTCTGTAACTTTGTAATGGGTGAAACTGAACCTTAGGTTGGGACTTACCTCGAGTCTGGAGTTTGGAATTGGATCTAAGAGGAAATCTACAGCCTGACCAGGGTCAAGCGCTTCAGATGGTCTTACAGACATTTGAAGAAAAAAAAAGTATTTACTCTTTATTGCAGCCACAAATTCCAGAGTAGTTATTTGAAAGCTAAAACCCGTTATTTTTTTGTTCTTTCTTCTAGTCTCTGCCTCAAATCCAATTTCAGCATATTACAGAACAGTTTCCTAAGGTATTCAGTCTTCCCAGCTGGCCCTGCTGCCATATATGCAGATACATTTCTGAAGATTAGGCCTGTGCTAATATTAGGATTAGCTCATTTTTCCTGCCAGATTTGTTTCCTACAAAACTTATCTCAAAAACTATGGGGTTTTACATTAAAACTATGCATAGATGAGTGTTTCACTCCTAAAGTGATACTTCCTTTTTGCCTATCAAAATAAATGTGGCAGTTGCTGTAATTCATTCAAAATACTGTCTTGCTCTGCTTGGTAATGATTATTCTGTTTCCATAAAAGCACAGGAGAACTCCAGATCCTAGGGAAGTTGATGGGAAATTTGTAATCGAGCAGAAACAAGACTTCCAGTAAGATTGGTGAGTTTTCTAATAAAAAGAAGAGATTACTCTCTCTGTGAGTGAATTAAGTCCCTAACTGCTGGTTTAAAATATATATGTGTCAGCTGTGAAAATAATGCAAAGGGCAATAACACTTTCTAATTACCTTTTTCATCTTCGTCAAGGCCCTGCCCACCATTTATGAACAGAATAGAAAAGTCCCATTGTGCTTCCAAGGAGAGATGGGAAGAGGTAGAGCTACTGGAGGTTGCTTCGTCTCAGCTCCACGACTGTGAAAAAATTGAACATTTCCATTCTGAAGGCTTGAAGATGTACTAAAAATGTAGCTGAAATGCTGATTTTCTTGCCTAGAGGAGGAATACTTGCCCATATTCTAGTTCCTTCCTGCAACAGATGTTTCTTTATGTAAAGTCAAGCAGTGTTAGCGGTAGCCTCCTTGCATACACATGCATCTGAGACCATGCCAAAGGGTTCATGCTTTCAGAGGAGACAGGATTCAGACCTGGGCAGAGGAAGACATTCAACCTATTTTTTTACCTCCATGGAACAGATAAAATTTTGGCATGTCCTCCTTCTTCCCCTGCAGGTCTGGGAATCTGCCTCCAACTCTTAATTTCTATTTTTTCCCTTACAAGAAACCCAAAATGTTGTGTATGAACTTAAAGAGAATACTTGTCATTTTCTGCCCTTGGGGTACTTCATTTCAGAGGAGAAGGTGATGATAAATTAAATTTGGTATTATTCTCACTGTAAATTTTTTAATGATATTTTTGCTCAGCTCCTACAGGGAAGATGGAAGAATTGTGCAGCTCTTTGTGTAAACTCAGTAAGGTTGTTTCTGTGGGAACTCTGGAGATGGACAGGTTAACTTCTACACCGCCAAAGTGCTGTCGCTTCCTAAGCTGACTCGAGAAGTGAAATCTTGGCTTGTGGAAGGAGCAGAATAGGTCAGGCTGCAGTCTCACCATTTGTTTTGTGACTATTTTGAGCCTATTGATTAAGACTCGTTCTGAATTGGTAGGTCAGTGCTTTTGGATTGTCCCTGTTGGGTAACAAAATGATGAAAGAACTGTGCTGCCAGTGCAGAGATAGCATTCAACTCATCAGATTGAGTTTTGGAGCTGTTGGGTAAAGAGCATAGGTAAGGGTGAGAGTTTGGAAGGGAAATGGGGACAGACTTTTTAGTAGGGCCTGTTACAAGAGGTAATGGTTTTAAACTAAAGGAGGGTAGATTTAGACTACACATAAGGAAGAAATTTTTTATGATGAGGGTGGTGAAACCCTGGCACAGGCTGCCCAGAGAGGTGGAAGCTGCCCCATCCCTGGAAACATTCCAAGTCAGGTTGGACGGGGCTCTGAGCAACCTGATCTAGTTGAAGATGTCCCTGCTCATTGCCGGGAGGGTTGGACTAGAAGACCTTTAAATGTCCCTTCCAACCCAAACTATTCGGTGATTTTATGATTCTATGAAATCACAGAATCACAGAATCACTAAGGTTGGAAAAGACCTGTAAGATCATCAAGTCCAACCATCAACTAACACCACCATGCCCTCTGCCAACACTGGGCAACAGTGGAAGGGAAAGCGGAATAAGCAAGGCTAATTAGTAAGTAAAAAATTTATTAACATTTTTTGTGTGTGATGCCCTTCTAGTTAGTGTCTGGTATAATTACTTCAAGTGGTATGATTCATTGATACTGAGTTTGAGCAGTGCTGCTGTCGTTCACCATGGTTGCCATATTACGCACCTTGGAGTTTTTTGGGTAACTTAATTAAGCAGTGCTTGTTTGTTTGAAAGGTTATCTTAGTTTATTTTTTTTCCTCTCAGACTTTATTTTGAAGTTTGATAGGATTTGGTCCTTATCTCTGTATGTCTGATAGGGTTCTCTGTTTTTTTAAATAAAAATGCACATGGACTTATGAGTGACTGAGGTCAAGTTTAACAATTAACCAAACTCCCCCGGTGTCTTTCCCCTGAAATTTCACTGAATTAGTTGGACAGGGTTTTATTGATGTCAATGAAAACAAACACAGGTCAAAGGTTTAAATCTTTCCCTAAAATAGCTGTGGGAACTGTGGCAAGCGTGGTGGTTGTCCCAGCATGAAAGTTAAACAAATTCAGGGCTTAATGGAGAGCTCATTAAATTCCCATGGGTGGTAATGCATATAAACTGCTACATGCAAGGAGTGGCAGTATTCAGACATATTTATGAGGCTAATAAATGGAAAAACTAACTTGGTGTGTCCTTGGGCTAACTTAGCTGGGCACCTGATGTCTTTCTGCTGGCGTGAAGAGGCTTGACATTTCCAGATTGGGCAACCATGGCAAGTCTCACTGCCTGTGACATCTGGGGAGGCATTTGCTCTGTACCCATTTCGGTTGATAAAAGAAGCAAGAAGAGATTTTAAAAGAGGTTTGTGGAGATAAGAAGGGCAGCTCAAGCTGACCAGTGGAGAGGTGTGCAGAGTTTCATCGTGGCATCTGACCTTTCTCCTCTCCTTCTGGTAAAGAGTGCTTCTCTGCAGTGCTGTAATTGGACGTGTTGTCCAAACTCCTTTCGGCACTCAGCCTGTGTAGGAAAAAAGTCAAAAGCACGGAGTAAAATCATTTGTCAGGCTTGGTAGAAGTTTGCACCCCAGAATGGTGATATATTGGAGCATCAGAAACGGTAAAAACTTTGTTTTAGGATTTCAATGGGAGAGCTTAACTAACGGGATGAAAAATTAAAGGAGAATAAACAAGAACTCTTACATTCCGCCCATAAAATGACCTTGTTTTCTGCTCCCAGGAGACTGAAAATGATGATTAATAACTTACAAACCTGCTGTCTATTCAGTAGGTTGTGAGTTTATTCAGCAATACTGGATTTTATAGTAGCTTTAATCCCAAATTAATTTGCAGCCTTCTGAAAGTGAAATGTGATGGAAGGACTATGATAGGAAAGAGT
Organism: Gavia stellata; assembly: GCF_030936135.1. NCBI lineage: Eukaryota > Metazoa > Chordata > Aves > Gaviiformes > Gaviidae > Gavia > Gavia stellata. The sequence continues at coordinate 2,610,452 of NC_082603.1, read as the reverse complement.
GATTCACAGTAGATTATGACCAAGACTAAGTGGAAATCCTGTATTCAGCTACAACTGCAGGGATGTGGAGAGGGAGAGTAAGTATATCTGAGATAAAATTTACACTAGGGTACTGAAGCTAATACCATGAAACCGTATTAGGGTTTTGAAATCCAAATTACATACCAAAGACTTAGAGCTAATATCCCAACAATATAGACTTTAAAAGTATCCAAGCTTTAAAGTGCAGTAATACTGACTTTGTGTGCCCCAAGGTTTCCATACAGGTTCCCTATGGTGGAGCTAGAGGAAACTCTTTTCTGACTTTTATTTACAGGTTTGAACCTGGAATAGCTTATATCTCCAAGGTGGTCTGAATCCATATCTCCACGACTGTCTGTGGAACCACAGGATGTGCTTATGCCTCTGAAAACTCAATAACTCTTATCTTGATGCCAAAAGCCTTAACTGAAGTTAAAGCATCCTCAGCTGAGAAGCTATAGGGATAATTTCTGATGATTCTTCATTTTGCTTTGAGTCATGGGTCTAGAAAAAGTTTGAACTACAGTAGGAATCATGGCTGTTCCAAACACATGTGACAAGCACGTAGGGAAGAGCTGGCAGGACCAGGATGGTGTAAGCTGTGATGCAGCATATGCTTGAATATGCATGAGGCCATTTCATATGCAGCGGGTCAGATTTTTTTTCCTTTGAGACTATATCTTTGATTTATCCTGATGAAAAGAGAATGCCCCTTTCAAATCCATTGACTTTTACGTTAGCCATAATTTGAGATTGCCTCTCTGGGGATCAGTTACCTCAGGGAGCAGAGAATTTCAAAAAGAGACAGTTTAATGTGGAGTGGGATTGCCACAGCTGCAGTCCTGTCTTTTGCAAGAGGTGTTTTAAAGTTGATTTCAGTATAGGGTGAGGATAAAGGCTTTTCATATTAATTAAACTTTGTTTTGGGGCGATTCTGTTAATAAGTTGTTTTGCCTGCTTTTGTTTTGCATCATTTCGCAATCTGTTCTTTTTGTTTTGCTTGCTGGCAAACACCTGTATTTTCTTGTCCTCTCTGCCGTTTGTCCTTGGTTTTGATTTACATTCATTTCAGTTATATTTTTCAGATATATTTTTCAGTGGAAAAGCAAATTGTGCCAACTTGTTTAGAAAGATGAAGTTATTTAATGGACGTGAAGGTAAGGATGTTTGAAGGCTCCTTTGTACCACTGACTGTGCTCCCGTTGGTTTAAATTGCCCGTGGCTAATCAGTTTATAGCATATATATTTGGCATTTGTGTGCCTAGTCCTGATATTAAGCTCTACTTCTAGGTACCTGTAGATTATTTTTAATTCTTTTATAATTACAGACCTCGATGCAAAAATGTAATCTACTTGCCTGCATTAACAGCAGCTGAAGAGATTATCACTTGTAGTCACTTCCACATGCCAGAGCCAGTTTAAGCCAACTGGTTTTATTATTACTGTGCTCTTCACACTCATATGCCTCAAATTGGACTGAAGCCATTTGAATTTATCTGCTGTATCGAGGCAATCAAATGACAAGGAGTGGTAGTCATTGAGGATGGATTGCTTTGGAACTCAGTATCATTATTTGCCTTTAGAAATATAGTGAGCCATTCAATCCAAGGAGGGATACTTCAGTTTTTAATTAATAGTTTCGGAATGCTATTATTAACTTTTCTTTTAACTTCTTTCATTAGTTAAAGATTATAGCTATATGGTCAAACAGATAGAGGGAAGAATGCAAACAGTGCATGATGAAGTCTGACAAAGAAAAGGATGTTCTAACTCTTTCAGCAAAAGAAAAATGTGTCGCTCTCCATCAGATTTCTGGGTTTTAATGTTGAGACTCTAACATGATCCAAAGCAGACAGTTAATGTCTTTTAATTGGTAAAGCATTATCACCTAGAGGACAGAAAACAAAGCAAAGTTGTTAAATGAACATAAGGTACTAGACCATATAAATTGTTTTGTACTTGTGAGTGTGTAATTTTAATCAAGTAATTCGTTTGGGCTCTATGTTTTTGAGTACAAATGTGAATGTTTTCTTGTGTGAATACTAGAAATGTATCCTTCAAAAAGAGAATGGATTTCAAAATGTGAATATTTGATCTTACATGACATTTGGCTTGACTGTACAGATACAATTTGAAGCCTTGTCTACCTGTAGTCATAAAGTTAGATTGTGGCAGAACATGCTTTACTGACAGACTGCATAATATTTCATAGGAATGGTAACGTGAACGATAATGAGCATTTCTCATAGGTCTAAATCTCTTGCATCCAGATACTTTGACTCTCAAATTCATGTTGTAGGAGTCAAAACTCGGCCAATTTTAAAATTAAATGTTTCAGTTCCTCAAATGGCAGAAAATGGAGTTGTGAAAAATTATTTCTCTCTGCTCAGAATATGGAGGCTGTGCTGGTAATATCTGTTCTGTTCAGTTATGATCCCTAAAATCCTAGCTTTAGGTAGGAAAGGGCAGACTACCCTTTGCTTCACTGTGCTAGTGCATAGCTAGTGTTCTGCCTAATTCTAAATGGTGGTACTTCAACGTGCAACATGTTATTATAGGCCAACAGCATTTTGCAGATTCATTTGTATTCTTATTATAGGATTATTTTTGTAACCCTAGCTTGTAAGTGAGTTTAATACTAGTGTCGCTGGTAATTTCTTCACATTGCGATTAATTGTTAGACACATCACTGTCTAAGGCTGCGCTGTGTGGGCAGGAGATCTGGCTCTTGATTGATAAACTGCAAATGGAATTCTCTCCCGAAGGCCGAGAAGGAAGATTAATCGTACTTTGAACATTATTCAAATAGTTTTCCTGTATCACTGGGATAATAAAGGGTGATTTAAGGAGACAGATCCTGAGATGGGTAGAAGTCAGTGGTGGCTTTCAGCTGGGGAGTCTGGATACGAGTGGTCCTGTAGTCATGGCATCACAGCTCTCTCTTCTTTTGGGATGGGTTTCTTAAGCTATGGGCTAAGTTCAACAGTAGGTACCCAAGGTGGAAAGATTAATGTTGACTTGGATATGTCTTCAGGATGCTTCATTTCTCTTAGTTCACTGCATGTGCACATTTGCAGTAAGCCTTGCAAAGGCGAATTAGACACGTACTGCATGCTCGACTATGACTGGCTCCTTACAAATCATTCAGGGACAGACCACGTGCCTGAAGCTGCTGGAAAAACTTCCATTGACTTGATAGGGATGGACTTCCACTGCAGTCCTTTAATACATCTTTTGCAGCTATACCTTCTTTGAACAGATTGTTTCTTGGACAAACATGCTCTTCCACACTCTTCTGCATTGATTTTCCCCATTTCAATTTTATTTGATCCTGCTTCTTTCTTCTGATATAAGTTGAAATTTCAACTGATAACAATTTTTCTGTAACGCTGGTTATATTATGTCAGTAAGTGGGAATAGCATAGCATCTCTGTTTTCACTCAATGGGAAGTGACATACTGTTGATTAAAATTTATTGCTAATATGCTTTGATGAATGTTTCAGAGTATGTTATTGTTTTACTTTTTCATTTCTGGACACTTTCTATTTCTGTTTTATCAATTCTATTTCCTCCAATTGTTTTAGACATAATGTATGATGCTAATAACATGTCAGCTTGAAAAATCAGGAGCATAAAATGATACTTTTGCTGAAAACTACAGTTAGAGAGGGGAGTGATTTATAATGTTCTTTAAAATATGCAATTACATTTGTTTATTGAGATGCCAGTTACATACAGAAAAATAGGGGAAGATGTTTGGATTCCCTGTTCCAAATCATTTCATGTGGAGTCATAATTTATAGAAGGAAGGCAGATTTATTATGTAAGCTAGCCCAACTCTGATCAAAAGGACTATTCACTTCCTACCACCTCTTTAATCCTCCTTTAAGCTTCCAGCGTTCCTTGAGAAGACTTTTATGCAAGTTTTATAGGTGTTCAGTCCATTAATCTCTTCTCAATTTTTTCCTCTTTATCCAATAATAGTAAAGGTTCAGCTCACCATGTTGAATCACTTATTTTCCTTTCAGGTATCCAGGTCGTGTATTTCATACGATCACCTCAGCCCATTTTTATAATAGCATTTTGTAACAGTACCCACCTTGCATTGGAATAAAGGACTAAGGGAAGTTCAGCTATTGACTCATGTAAAAAACCATACATGTAGGCTGGTGTAAAGTAATTCTTCTCTCTTTTCACCCTGGCTGCATGCATTTTCGTCCTTGAGGCCCCTTTTAACACGGCACTTCAGGGTATGATTACCTTTACCCATGCAAATATTTCATCTGACCCACCTTCCATGTGCTCCCGTTTTCTTGTTGACTGCAATTCCTCCAGACTGCTCCTGGACATTGACTCTAGAAGGCTTCTTAGAGAAAAGTATTCCTGCTGGAGTAATTCCTCTACTGAGCACGAGCGCAGTTCCTGCATGGACGTGCTATCCTCTGCACATGTATGCCCAACCGTGTTTTTCCAACTATCTCTAATTGGGTTGCCATCACTGCCAGCTAATTTTTTTCCTTCACTTCTTCCCTAGTTTCTCCTTTATGCAAAGGATATATGCTTTGAATTATTTTTCACCATCTGTATTGGCTAAAATGTTGTCACGACATCAGATATGTCCAAATTAGGTCTTTTTTTTTTTTCCCCTGTTGATTTTTTCACTCTGTTCGCCCCAATATAGAACAATTTGCCAGTTTTCCTACTATGGTTATTTCTCACTCTTCCAGATCATTTAGGAAAATATTAAAGAATAGGAATGATAACCACAATTCCCTTGCTACTGCAGAAGATGTCAACTTGGCATACTACTCCTCCTCCTCGTCTTTTGTTTACATTCAATTAGCCTGGTTTTGTATCTGTCCAATCCAATTTGAATTAACATTTCAATTAGTCCTTCACGAAAAAGAGAGTAAATGCTTCATTAAATTACATGCTTAATTAAAATAGCCATCGACATCCGTAAAGAAACTTTCTAACATGATGTTTTACAATATAAGTTGTTTCACACACAATATCACAAACAGCCTTGAAATATGTATCATTTTAATTAGGTTACAATTCAAAATGTTAGATTTTTAATGTCTTCTGTATGAGGGGATAATAAACTGATTTAAAAGCTAGAAAGTCTCAGATTTCTTGAGAAAATTTCTGGTTTTGTAGGGAAATGGAGCACTCAGGTCCCTCTGAAATTGCAAATCACAGAGCATCGTGCTCGTTGCTGAACAAAGACAGAAAAAAAGATCATCTCTGTGCCCCAAGATATTAGTATGAAAAGTTTCCATTGATGGAGAGAGGATCAAGGTTGAGGGCAGCTATCTGCCTGAAATTGTTCGCAGTTGCCTACAGGGCAACTTCTGCTGTCATGTGCAATGACACAGCTCCCCTGAAGTCGGTGAAATAGCATGAGTGTTTCTGACAGCTACTTACTGCATAATATGGAAGAAGTGCACCATAATTTGTGACAGGTCTTTTAAGAATATCCAAGTTCCTGTATCGTATGATGAATGGTTTCACTGGATCATTTATGTTTTTTGGAGTCCTCCCTTCTTTAGGCCACAATCTAGTCAATCACTTGAGCATGTGTCTGACATTTAAGGATATTTAAGTATTTAAGGATATACTTAAGTATGTTCATATTCGGAGAAGTGCTTACATTCGCCCTTAACTCTAAGATGGGCTACCACTGTGGGAAACTGGCTATCGAGCTGTTTCAGTTCACATAGGTAATGGCAACCACTAAGGCGCTGCAACTTTGTATGAGGTGGTTCGTCAGCCTTCTTGGCTCTGGGTAGTCACTCAGCAAACGAAATCAGATCTTTTTCTCTTTCCATTCCCTCACCAAGTATTTTAATTTACGTATACCTTTCTTCCTGGCCTATTTGCCAGTAAGAAAGAACTTGGTAAAGCAACTGTCAGTAGCTCTACTGGCACAAAGCAATGTCTCTGCTCCTACACTTGCAGAGTAGACTCCTAATTCTGGCATGAAGATATTTTAGAACAAAGATTAAAAAAACCCCTGATTTTATTGGCTGTTCACATGCCTGCTTTAATTAATACTACACTGGGAAGTTTGCTTTCAGTTCAGTTGAACACATCTACTTTTAACCTGGATGACCGAGTAATTTCTCATACGCTCAGTCATGGATTAATGTTGAAAAGATGTAGGTGACTTTTTATTTTTTCTTTTAAACCCTACATCCACCTACACTATGACTATATTAGCTGGAAAGTCATTTCATCAGTGCTGCAATACTTAAGTACTTACAGCTTTGAGACAGCTGTGAGATGCTGGGAACGGCTATGGAAATTGTAAAATATTTATTAATACAATAATGCTGCTTTATCTTGGATTCAATTTACAATTTAAATTGTGTATCACAAGGGTATCTTTGGTCTTGAAAGTAGTTTTGAAAATGTCAGTTTAGACACATGCTGTATAAATAAGTAGCTTTCTTTGCTTCATATATAGGCAACATAATTTGATCTTTAAATTTAAACAATCGTTTCTTATTGTGTTCCTGAATAATGCATTTGGGTATTTTCACTCCTGCTGCTGGAATATTGTTTACAGGCAGGAAAAAAATCTGACTCCAGCTGAAATTCAAGATTTTTATATAGCTGGTCTTAGTTTTTGAATTTGGAAATAATAGAAAGTATATGTCTCTCTTTCCATATTTAAAGCTTCAGAGAGCCTGATCCAATCTCCAAGTGCTAGTGAAAAAAGCACTCCTAAATAAAATACATGTTAGAGCCATTTCAAGAGTCAGAAATTTGCAGTTCTCTTTCTGCGTCTACCGCAGTGTGGTTTTGTGTAGGTAATTTGGGGCTAGTTTCTTAATATCCTTACTTGTGAAATGCCTTCTGGGGTGCTAAATATTTTTCACTTTCCCCTCTTTAAAATTAGGGTAATAATTCTTAAGTCAGGTCTGGAGGTGGCCTCAACGGCAAGGATAGAGGAGACTACACCACAGTTTAGCTTCCTCTGTGTTTGGTCCACCCCATGTCTTCTAATACTGCAGTGCTGATGGGTGAAGGGAAAGGAACGTCTTCCACTTTAGATGTCTACAAAATCTTCACCTCAAACTATCTTACACTACAAACCTGTTTTGAAACTTCATTTTATGTGCATAAAGAGCTTGGGGAACATTATCTGTGAAGGACTAGGTACACTTTGGCTGCTGTAAGATCTTTTTGTTGTACGGACATGCCGTGGCTACCCTTAGGTGCTCCACTGGAAGACAGCTGAGGCACATCTGCATGACACAGAGGTGTGAGTTGTCTGGGCTCTAACGAGTCCATAGCTAAATAGAGAATCTCGGCTCCTTGTACCTGCGGCTGGAGCAAGTGCTCAAGTGCTCTTCAGCAGTGGAAAATTGCTTTCAAGAATTTGATGACAGTTTCACTGACTCTCTAGTAAGAAAAAGGGGAAATGGAAGAAACTCAGAGGCTGCTCCTAGGAACAGCTGCCTTAAGTCTGCAGCTGACTTGGATGAGCTACCGGAGAGGGTCGAGTACAGCTGGAATTGTTCTTTCTGCATTGTTTGTTCATCATGATCTTCTTATGAGCAAATCGCAAGTTTTAATGGTCTATATGAACCTTAGATGGATTTCAATTTGAATGAAGGGGGGAGGTAGTAGCAACAGAATAAATGTAGTGGGTTTACATGTCTCTTCTTTTGCTGTTTGTAATTTTCTTGTTCGCTTTACTATTTTCCTTTCTAAATGACCTGCTATTTATTATGCAAGGACGTTACTGTGTATCATGGTATGAGTAGGACATTTATTAAAACCAGCTAAATTAAATTGCTGATTTGGACACCAGACTGCAATCAGAATTTTATTTTGTGTGTCACCTTTTTTTTTTTAAGAACAGACTTGTGTTAAACTTCAGAAATTGTAAGAGCAGCATGGGCTTGGATCAAAAAAGAGACTTGAGCTCTCTTTTTAAATAACAGGCAAGTTCAGTCCTTGTTTACATGCATGAGACTTTTACTGTCAATGATGAGCTTAGGGCTTTATATGCTACTTGCACAGAATACATAATCAACAGTGGAAAATAACTCTGAGGCACCAGCTTTTAAAAAGACAGGACTGAGATACATGCTGTGATTAAGGAGGTGTTTTAAATCTCCCATAATAAAGTGCTCTGAAGTGGTGAATGTTGCTTACTACGTCTGCACGGGATAACCACAACCTGGCAGAAAGCTGTTTTGTTGTCTCATATTATATGAGCCATGTGAGACATATAATATGTCTCGTATCACATATCTCTTAACATGAGAACCTCATATTCTCATGAAGCACATCACGAGCACACTTCATTAGCTCCAGCGGTGCTGGGATTAAACAGGAGGGAGGAGTTCTGAGACCAGTGCGGATGCCTGGGCTGAGGTCTGCATTGATCTGTCAGGACTGTACATCCTCTCTTTCCCTTTGTAGCTTGCGAAATTTCAGAATAAAAGCAACACTCAAGAAAGGAAAAGCTTATTTGTGCAAAATGGGATTTTTAAAGCTTTCCTTGTAACCCTAAATGTGCTTTATTCTCATTGCTAGGAACAGATTTAGGCCAACTTTCTGAAAGTCCCAGGGAATCAGAATCATTGGTTAACCTGGTAAACAGTTTCCAGTAATGGGCAGTTTACAGAAAATTGGAGTGTTTAGGTCAGCAAATCTTCTTAACTTGGATTTTTTTCAAAGGAGCAACACCCTGCACATTTCTTGTCATAAACTTTTATAATAAGTTTCACATGAAACTCTTACTTTGCCATAACTGTCCTTTCAAAAGGAAAGTTAAAGCATTAAAACTAATGGACTACAGATAATTTGTTTGAAATCAAGGAACGCCTTTCTATCTTTATGTCAATGAGAGGCAGATGTTCTGAGATCCTGAAGCAGTTGGGTGTGCTGCCTGTACCGCAGTTGCAGTGTCCTCTATACCTCATAGAACAGTATTAAAAAAAAGGTCTTCTCACTGCGACTGTGCAAAAGCAAGTAATCATGATAAAGATTTAATATGCATCATGATATTAGAAATTGGGATAATGCTAACAACCTTCAGAGAACTATAATGAGTTTTGCTAACATTTAGTAATTTTTTTCTTTTCCTCTGGGAACGATGTTTCCTTTCTACATGTAATATGGAACACTGCAGCCCCAAATTCCTGAGACAGACAAATACATTTCATATATACATTTTTTGACCTTCTTCAAAAAAAATTAAAGTGTTCCTGTCTTTGTTCACTAAAAATACATGTGTTTAATGGTCAGTCCTTCTGAGACTGTTTTCTCTACAAAGACCAATTCCTTACTTAATTCTAACTATTTTCTGACTGATTCAAGTTGTTTCTTATCTGCTTTTTATACTCATGGATTAGATTTCATCTTTACTCTCCGTCACTCTAGGCTCTTAGAATTTCATTTGGATATTTTGACATTTTCAAGGTGTCATTGTATCAGAGAAGATACAGAATTTATTCAAATGAACTCCCATTTGTCTAATTGCTTTCTGGTACGTACTGGGCTATCCATCTTATTCACATCTTTATCCTGAAGGTATCTGTGAAGTATATTTGAATTATGCTATCACTTGTGAATTAGCAATGTTGGGAAGGTTTTTTTTCCTGGCAGATGATGGATATTGAAGAGGGGAAAAGTTTCTCAGCACTACGGTTAAACAAAATCATTAATTCCAGAGGAAAATAAGCCAAGCCTCTGTGGGTTCTGGATTGGAAAGGATTTGTTGATCCTAGATGTTTTCTGGAAGAAATGAAATCTCCTTTTAAGAAGAAGAAAAAAAGAAAGTCATTCCACCTTCCACCAGTGCAGTAGTACGTCCTTTACCATCTGGACTTCAAGGTGGCTGTGCCTACCATCTTCAGGAATCACAGGAATAAAACCTGTAAAAAATGTCTTTCTACACTTGAATGTGAATTTGAGAATAAACACAGTAAAGAAGGTAAATATTAGCAGTAATAGCATTAACATAAACTATGAAACCTCTTTCCCCATTTGTGTCTTCAGATAGCTCAGTTCCGTGTCCTTCTTTATCTCAATACCCGAATAAAGACACAATTGATCCCTAGGTATGTCTGCAAATCTATTTTAGGTACAAAACTTTATCAGCAGTTTTTGGGTACAAGTTGGAATGTTGACCTGAGGGTGTTATCAAAGCTAGACCAAGCCCTATACTTAAGAAGCTCTATGCTTAATGATCAGTTGTACTAATCGGTAATGAGATATATTCAAAAACCCAGATTATGCAATAGTTAATTTGAAATAAAGACAATCTAAAAATGTAAGTCTTATTGCTACTTTTAATCTGAAGTTACCCATCTTCTAACAAATCGCCTTTCACGTGGTTTTATCTTAATTATAGGTGGTTCAAACTGAAAATTGGCTGGTGCAAGCTTCGGCTGTTCACCTTCTGCTATCTTTGTAGCCAGGCAAATAAATGACCTCTGATTCTGTCCCGGAGAAGCTTGCAAACAGATATTTTAACAGGTAAACCATTGATTTTAACCTTGAGCATATAGAAAACAGTGGCAGTTCCCTTTATCAGCAAAAAGAAGGAGTCATCCATCATCTCTGGATTTATGATGCTTATAAGTGAACTGATGACAACGATGGTGTTCAAGACTTTCTGCTGTAAATTGCCCACTCTTGTGGTGTACTGCAAATAATTTAGCTGGGCCATTAAGCTCATTAGCTCCTACAGTGGTTATGGGCTGACATCCACTCAGGTCTGTAGAGTTAGGAAAGAGGATTTTTATAATCCTTTGAAAAAGCATCCTCCCCTCCATTTTTCCCCTTTTAAGGAGATTCTGCTTTTAAAAGGCTGATTTGAGGCCTGCCCTTGAGCTGAATTATAGAGTACCTTTATCCCTCTGTCAGCGCCTGGCCCGGTTCACTCTGGTTTACAAAACCTTTCTCCTCCACGTTTTAACCCTACAGAAATATACCTTAAATTTCTAGATCTTGAAATAACTACAGGAAATGTAAAGTGCATCCTGGTCTTGGCTTTCTCTCCAGAGATGGATGATGTGCTTGGGAGCCCATCACCATTATAAAATGTGATAAATCCACATCCTCCACGGACTGGTATAAATCACCACAGAAATGTGACTTCAATAATAAGGCAGCGCTGTGCTGCACAATTTATACTTATAGATACACCCTTGTAGGACTTACACCTCTGAGTAGGAGAATATTTTGAAAGCTTTGGGTGCTGCGTTGCACAGAGATTTTAGATCACTCCTTTCCTCTGCCACAGTTCACCCTTTGCAAGCTCCAGACCTTCAGCTGTAACGTCCTGATTGTCAGTGGAATAGTATAATGCTAGATAGGTTTTCAAATCCTCTGTTGGCAAGATATTTTGTTTGTTTGCTTGTTTTTAATTAATATTTAATTGGGTGTGCAGACAAGTTGTTATATCATCAATTGTTGTAAACTGGCTTAGCTCTGTCAAAGCTAATGTTTCTATATTGATTTATACAACCTAAGAGGCTAACTTGGAGTTAAAGGAAAGGGCAAAACCTTTCTTCATAAGAAGAAAAAGGAAATTAAAAAAGGAGATGTCGTGCTGTGATCTGTGGTATGGTAATACCGGTTTGTTGACTGCTGGGGAAAGGTGACTCCTGCAAAAGAACGGGAAAAGGATTGGGAGCTTCTTTTTTTTTTTTTAATCTTACTATCATCATAGAAAGTTTATTGCCAATTAACTTTATGGGAAGGAATTATAGTGGTGGTAAGCAATTAAAGAATACAGAATAACTTCTTTACTTGCTTTTTAAGCTTTGCTCTAGCCTTTTCCCTAGATATAAGATACTGTTTTAACTCAGATAAACTGCTGTGATAAGAAACTGTATTTTGTTAAAAATCAGAACATACCTTCTCTTATTTATTAGTGTTAGTCATAAAACTCATATTGGAAATAGCACACAAATGAGCTTCTTATCCATAAAATCATTGAAACATAACATGACATTTACTACCTGTGGTACATAATTAGACTCCCATTCACTTATACAATCATTTATTTCAGCCATTGAATGTGATGATTTTGAGACAAGGTGGCTTTCTATTAAAAAAATGAAAATTTTAAATTGAACTCTTTCTGTCTGTGCTCCACTCCTCAGAAGGTGGTGTTTCAGATGAAGCAGTCAGCTCTGGAAAAACAACCCCTTATTCTGTTTATGAAGTGCATTGCTGTCTATTGAACTGGTTTTTTCATTTATTTTCTCATTGCATTTGATGAAGTTATTTATATAATCTTTCACTATCGCTCCCTAAGAGTGATTTTAATTATAAAATAATTACTGTATTAATCCATCTGTAATTAATGTATAGTATTAAAGATGATCAAGATTGGGCACTTAAAAATTATTCTTCAACATTTCCATTTGCAAAATGAGTTCAAGTTTCAAAATGAGGTTCCAGATTTGTCTTCAAGTTCTGTTATTGAATATAAGCATGAATAATTTATTTAAATTCAAGATTTTGGTGTTGGGTATTTTTTGATGCAAACTTTGCATTTCTTTAAGGTTATTTACATATTTGGTATAGACACCTAGTCATTCTCATTCTAGTGATTCATTACCCTTTGATTTGTTTTTTTACTTATAAAGAACTGCTAAGAAGGTGAAAATTTTGCATACTGCCTCCTTTTTTCCCCACAGGCTTAAATTCCCTGCAGTTTGCTGCCCTGTTTCCTGAACTTCTATCTACAGCACATGTTTTTGCAGTTGTTAGCTTGCTGTCACTTTGAAATGTATATGTCTCTGCACAAACCTATCTTCTTGCCATTGTCTTAATTCCTATTGACCTCGATGAGGTAATAACATGGTGATGTCTTTAACTGTCCTGGAGCAGGTTGGTGGGAAAATGATGGTTGCACCTCTCCTGCCCCATTATTCCTCCAAATAAAGCTGGTCATGCAGTTCTTGGCTAGTATGACTTCAATTTCAGAAGCCTTCAGTGAGAATGGAGGAGAAGCTGTGTGCATGGGAGGACAGCCCTCCTCAGAGTGAAAGAAGGTGAAACTCTTCATTGGCTTTTAACAGAAGAAAGGGACCTGAGATTAACGTCTTACAGCAGGTAAATCAATTGCATAAGGGACATTTTAGCTATTTTGGAAAGAATGGAGCAATATGAAGGTACTGCTAACATCTATTGCAAAAACAGTTCTATGTCCTTTTTTAGGAGGACAAGGGACTTGTAGATTAAAATTAAAAAAACAAACCCAAACCACAGTGCCCTTCAATTTATCAACAGGACCTCACACTACCTTTTGGTAATGAAGAACGTGGTCTCTTCTAAGTCATGGCTTAATCCTGCAACTTGATACCTTCTGCAGTACAAGGATCAAACTCTGCCCTATTTCAGAAAATAGATAAGTTTTCAGTCTTTCAGTTTCATCTAGTTCATGTACATCTTAATGAAAACTCTGCCAAGAATGAGTTTCGGAGAGCATTTGGGATGAACTCTGGCAAGCTGAGCAGAAGGCTCTAAATGTAGTGTTAGAAGCAAGGAGTCATCTGCAAAGTTCATCGTCTTGGAGTGATAAGCATGACACCAGCTGAGAAATGCGAAGTGGAGGTTTGCTTGCAGTGCTCCTCTTCTGTCTACAGTTATTTCTAGAGTATAATTTTTAGCAAGTGAAGTGAGCACAGTGTGAGTGTAGGGTGATGAAAATGGACAGCACTGCTCCTTATGCAATGTGTTTTAATGCCCTCCCCACAACTCCCTGCATCTTGTGTCTTTTCTGCTACCCACTGAAGAAAATCATTGGACTTTGGAGTAGATATCACACATAGAATCCCACAGAATCACTAAGGTTGGAAAAGACCTTTAAGATCAAGTCCAACCATCAACCCAACCCCACCATGCCCACTAAACCATGTCCTGCAGTGCCACATCCACATGCTCCTTGAATACCTCCAGGGAGGGTGACTCCGCCACCTCCCTGGGCAGCTTATTCCAGTGTCTCACCACTCTCTCAGTAAAGAAATTTTTCCTAATATCCAACCTGAACCTCCCCTGGCGCAACTTGAGACCATTTGCTCTTGTCCTGTTGCTAGTTACATGGGAGAAGAGACCAACACCCACCTCACCACAACCCCCTTTCAGATAATTGTAGAGAGCAATGAGGTCTCCCCTCAGCCTCCTCTTCTCCAGACTGAACAACCCCAGTTCCCTCAGCCCCTCCTCTTCAGACTTGTGCTCCAGACCCCTCACCAGTTTCGTCGCCCTTCTCTGGACACGCTCCAGCACCTCAATGTCCTTCTTGTAGTGAGGGGCCCAAAACTGAACATAGCATTTGAGGTGCGGCCTCACCAGCACCGAGAAGAGAGGCATTGATGAGGTCATGGATGAGATCATTCCCATGCTCTTTTTTGCATTCTCTACTTCTGGCATGAGAATTTCAGATAGACAGGAGGCAAGGCTGTAGGCTGATACGAGTGCAAAGCGGTCGTTAGTTGGAATCACTATGCTTAACACAACGATTGGTGACTCTCACTTGCTATAGTGATGAATATGAAAATCTTAAGAAGGCACCTTCTATCTTAGACATACAGAAATTTGAAACTATTTGTAAAATTTTAATGCCAAAAGTGATTTCAGCTTAAATAACAATCTCAGGGCACTTGTTATAGCATTATGCATTTTATTTTATGTAACTACTTCTTAAACTGCTTTACAAGCATTCTTCACAGCAGGTACCTGTTTCAGAAAGCCTGAGCAAATGATGAGTTGAAATTACGGTTTCAAACATGACAGAGGAGAAAACTCTACAAGTGCTTACAGGAATAAAGATGCAAATTTAGATACTCTGAAAAATCTTAACAGGTTCCTACCCTAAAATCTGTCTGCATCTTTAGTTAGGTAAATGCCAGTAAAAATGTGGCCTTTAGCTACTTGTCCTCTGAACTGACTGTTTTCTGGAAACAGAATCTATTTTTTTAAAGAGTTTCCCTGGACTTTAAACTGCTTAAAAGTTTTTTAATGTTTATCTGAGATATATATTCTATACTGCGTATTTGTATCTGTCATTAACTGTGAAGGACAGCTCCTTAATGTAATCAGCAACATTAAATTACAGCCCTAGAAGGGAAATTAAGGTTAATTTTGCACACAGCAGAAATGCAGAGGAGACTGTCTGAATAGGTTGTAACTAAAGTGCTGAAATCTGGTATATTGCTGACCTGCACAACACCAGCTGTGCTGGAAACATCACTGCTCCGGTCAGCATTGTACATGGGTAGAGGAAAAGCAGTTAGGGGGCTGTATCTTAAACAAAGCATGTCCAGTATTACTGCAGCTGCTAACAGCATGCTAGAGTAAGAATTAAAAGGGACTGATTAATATCGCAACATCAGCTGTCTCAGTGGGAAGATTTCTTAATGATTTTTATTTTTATTTTTCCCCTGAATCTTCCATTCACATTTCCATTTCACTTTTTTCAGTTTATGGGATTTGAAAGGATTGTGGGCCCTTTTGATATTGCTGGATCATATGCATGTGCTTAAACCAGAGTATCTCGAACCCAGATGTGCATACGCTGTTCATCATCACGCACATCGTTCATCACTGCATTCATCTGAGCCTTTGTGGTAAAGGCTATGTAGAAACAAAACAAATCCCCACTTTGCAGATTCTTGCTTTGGTTATTGTGCATAGCTGAATTGGCCATCCAACCGCCTTTATTATAAAAATGTGAAGAAAACAATTCAGAAGACTTCAGCCACAAATAACTTGAGTTTATAGCCAGAAAATTTCAATCTAAGCATTGCAGAAAACTTTTAAACAAGTCATTTCTTATATTGAACTGCTTTCTGCCTTCCAGGTAAATAATTTGATATGCGCAGTGATGCAGCTGACCTGAGAACCGTTGACATGGCTATACTCTAAAACTCACTGAAGACTTCAACAAGTTTGAATAAGGCTCTTTTAATTAATGAAGCTGGAAATATTTAGGAGGAAGCCAATTCTCTGCGATTTATTATACCATATATATTTTTGCCGTTATTTGCCTTTCAGCTGGGTGGGCTGTGTTTAGTGGAATTATTAGAGATTTGATGAGGTGCTTCTTTTAGACTAAATACTAACTAGAGATGTTTGCGGGGAACTTTTGATTAAAGTAAATGAAGCAGATCTTTTGATGCTACCAGGTAAAGTAGAAAAGGCAATAAAGGATGGACACAGTCAAAATATCATGGTAATAAGTGATGGTGCTATGGTATTTTAATTCACAGTGTGAGATCTGTATGAAGTCCTTAGAAACTGCGAGGCTTTGCTAATGTACCAATCCTCTAAAATGAAGAAAATCTAGTTTGAACTGGCTATGATTTTTATATGTTTGCTTTAGGTAGCAAAACAGAAATATCCCTGAATGGCACGGTACTTGAGTTTGTGTCTGCACTGCAGCACACTTTTTCACTGACTAGCGCCTTGTTTACAGCTACTTTCTCTAGTAAATCTTCCCTATTGTTTTGTCTTTATTGGCTGTGCCAGAAGGCTACTGAGCTGAAGCACATAACAGCTATCCTCCAATACTTATGAACACTTTTGCATTGCTCATCCGTCATTTTAACTGGCAGTTATCTTGATGTAAAAAATCTAGAAGTCTCAAATCACCTAGAATACGCAGGATCTGGAAACAGTATGAATTTTTAAAGCAGCTACTCATTTAATAGAAGGGGTATAAAATTAACATGGGAAAAAATATGAACTGTCTTGCTTAATTTATTTCAGAAAACTTTTCCAGCACAAAATCAAGTCAGCTTGCTATGTAAATCCTTAGCTGCTGACTACCTGATTTTATGTGTCCTTCCTGCCACTTTTGTTTGTAATATGGGGTGAGCCTGAAAGTCGCATATTTAAATATCACCTATTTCAGGTCATTTCCTAAGGGAGTGGTTATATAGGGCTGTAGGTTTCTCCCTTTGTCTAGAAGTTTCTATAGGGTACAAACCAGATTTCCATGTGCCATTCTCACTTGGTAAGGCAGAAACCAACCTTGCCCTCTGAGCTAGCAGCTGGTTTCAGCCAGGACATCTACGGCTGTGGAAAGGTTTTTCCTCTTGGTGAAGAGGAACAGGACAGTCCTGGATGTGTCCTTTCTGCTTTTAAACATCTGTATCGCCCAACAGGCTGTGGTGCGTAGGCTGGTTTGGAAAAGCAGAACAAAAGCTGCCGTGCTCAGCATCTGGGCAGGCAAACCAAGGACTTGCAAAAGTGTTTTATCCTCAGAAACTTCAGCTGTTGGCAACGCAGCTTGGAAAGTGTTTGCACACCACGTGCTGTCAGAAAAGAAGCTAAATTCCTAATTTGCCGAGTTGTTCTGAGAACTAGGAGGAAGCAATAAGTGTGAGATCTGAACGAAAGCATGATAAAAAAACCCCAAGAGATTTGTCCATATTTTGGTATTTGAATAATTAGGCTCTTCGCCACTCCTCTGTAAAACAAAAATTATAGTTCTAATTATGCTTTGTTTAACAATGTTTTGGGGTTTGTTTTTCCATTTGTGTCCCTATATTGTTACAGGAATCTTTCACTATTTTTATAGCCAGACTGCACTATCTGTCAATAGTGTTCAAAGTATTGGCTGATTGTTCCTAATTAATAGGCTGTGCTCCATTTGAGAACTAGTTAACGCTGATGCTTTTGGTGGTTTTTAGTTATTCCTAGCAGAGAGAAGACGAAAGAGTCACATATCACAGACTGTATTGTCCACCCTTAATGGGAGAGGCAAGTCTAAGGGAGTAGGGTGGAGAACAGGAAACCCAGGTTTGCCAGTGCTTTATGGCTCTGGAGCTTTAGATAATATATTGCAGCAATTTATTTTATTTTAATGATGGAGAAGGGGAAACATGTAATTTTTCAGTCATTTCACACATGCCATTAGCAACATAATTTGAAAAGATAATGATTTACAAACCACCTGCTATCTGGCAGATGCTTAAATATTGGCACGTGAATGGAATATGGTATGAAACATATCTGAGGGTTTTAATTGCCCACTAATGTAATAGCTTCTGTTCTCCTAGAGAATGCTTTCTGTACAGGTTAATGATGTAGAGCTGCTTTTTCTTTTGAAGTAGATCTGCTGGGGATCTTTTTTAATAGACAACAAACAAAGAGGATGTCTATAGGTTTAGTCTGTCCTTTTCAATTATTTTTATACTAGAAAGTGGCAAGAAATGAGGAAGAACATCAGGTTTGTAATAAAGTGAGACCTTTGGAAAGCATCTGAGAAAGAAGCTCATGACACGCCCTAATATATCAAGAACAGTGATTTATATTTTACCTAAAATGTACTGAGGACCCCTGATCTTCTCAGGAGTCCCTGAAATCCAGCAGAAAAAGCCATGTTCACTAGAAGCCCGCTTCTTGTGGAAGGCCCATGGCATCAGAAATCCTATGCTAAGCTCAAGGTTAAAGTGGTGGTTACATCACTGGTAACGCTTTCAGCAGCTCAGGCTCCAGAACTTGCAGTGAGTGTTATTGTGTTATTTTTTTATGGACGCACACGTACCTTTTATGCATTTAATAGTAAGGAGCTAAAACTGGAGTTGGCACCATTCTACACCAAAAGGGGGACATCTTGATCAAAACAGAATGTTTTTCCGGGAAAGAAAGCCTTCCATGTGAATACCCCAGGAGAAATTTGTATCCTGATCCAAATTCAGTTCCAAATCCCTGATTCAAATTCAGTTCTGAAACTGCATTTGCTTAGTCCTATTCACTTTCAGAGAAAAGTAGAAAAATGCCTACCCCTAAACCCAGAAAACCCCACACATAAATAAGAAAAAAAAATCATAGTTACTGTGGCAGCATAAGCTTCTGAAATTGCTTAGAGGTACTTGAATAAGCTTAGAGGTACTTGGATAAGGATCCTAACGCAGAAACAGCACCTAGACCATTAATTTTACACAGGGACCAAAGTCAAGTGGAGACTGCGAGCTCAGTAAGATGTATTTATTATGGATATTTGCTATGATTGTAAAATGTTGTAACAGTCTTGCAGACAACAGGATTACAAAGTCAACGCCAACGTATTTGTGAGATATGTGCTGGAAATACCAGACAGTGGGAATTTGCTTTAGCCACTATAAGGGATGCAATCTTGGCTGCTAATCTAGCAGATGGAAAAAGATGGGTATTTAAGTTAATTGAGAAAATTACAAGCTACTAGGACATAACCTGTGTATTCAGGGAGAATTAAGGAGCAGAGTCATAGATGGCACTTAAAGTAACTTGGTTATCTGCACAGTGACGACTCTAGCAGAGGCTAGAGATGCCCAGGCTGACCAGAGAGAATAAACCTTCTGTACAGAATTATCTTTTCCTGTCTCTCAAGGCCCTGTACTAGATGAACTAGATAACTATTTTTTTATTCAAACTTGCAGTAATATACTGGAAGGAATGATAACCGCTCTAGGTTTTTCAAGGTTGCTGAAAATGTAGCATAATTTGAAAAACTGGATTTTAGCCATGAAATGTTCTCATATTTATCCAGCTTACATAAGGATTAGAAACCTTGCTAAATTCGTCTTGGTATAAATTTAAAACAATGGCTTGGAGTAACATATGTAAAAATGGAAGTGTTAACAATCCCCCAAATGTTCCCCTTGATGCATGAGAGTTTTACTTAACTGCGTACCAGCTTCAGTTACAGCCTGATTCTTTTTCATGCTGCCTTCGACTCTCTTATCCATAATTTTGAGCGATTAATGATTGAAATGTTATTTAAATCACTGAGCCTTCCTCTGTCAGAATTTGTGACTAACTCAGTGATGGAGAGTAAAACTGAGCAATCTGCTCTTTTTTCTTTCTTTTGAAAAGTGTTAAAATTTTGGGTATTTCTGTTTCCTGCTACGAGGGCAACATCCCCCTCCCAATGAAACCAGAGGGGTATCTCAGAAGGAGTGATAATGTAAACGTTAGCCGCTGGCAGATAAGCGGTGTTGAATAAACTGGATTTGACAGCATTAACAAATTTACTGCGTTGGATTTGAATGCATTAGCTGTGGTGAACTGTGGAAAGGTTTGATAATGTCATGGCTTTCAAATTATGGTCTTACCAAAGTGCTTAACAGATTTGTCTACTGTTTCACATCTGTAAATGACTACATAATTTACACATTTAATGGATGTTAGATTACCTGTCTGCCATTAGACTCTTAGACTACAGTGAATGAAAAACAGAAAACAGTACTTTCCTAGGACATAAACGCTTACTTAACATCAATGACACCCATGTATCATCCTACATGTCACAATACTGTGGCTTTGGAAAATCCAGATAAAACAGATGGTTATACCCAGCCATTAACTATATTTAAGAATTTCTATCTATTACCCACAGAAAGGTGACTTGGAAAAGCTTGTTTTATAGTCATGGCATGTTAGAATGATGTTTAATCAAAACAGTGATGTTGAACATTGATAACTTGGTGAGATAATCTCTGCTGTTAATAAAGGTGACCGTGAAAAAAAGGTTTCTTCACTAAGGCCTCTTCATTTTTCTCTCTTGTCCAGCAATAAAGGAAGTAACAGAAAACAGTGTAGCATTTATTATGTGATTAGTAGCACTTCAAAACCTAAAATGAACATTGAACAGGTTGAACATACGCAGATAAGAATGCATCTGAAAATATTTCAAGCTATGAAGTTTAGTATACAAGTAGAAGTAGACAGTTCTTAGTGACCTAAGTAATTATTATCTTTTTCATAAGATCACTTGAAAAAGCCCCCCCCCCCCCCAAATTAATGGATATACGACTAATAAACTCTATAGAAGGTAAGCTATAACCTTTGAACAGGGTTCCATAGAAATATACTCTATGTCTAATAGAGTATAATAGAGAATTTTTAATATATTTTTCAAGGTAACATGTAAAATTAAAAAGAATATTATTCCTAGTATGAAAATTTATAGGCAGGCTTTCTTTCCTTATTGGTATGCAATTAGGACTCCTCCATCTGTGTGTCACATTGATGCATCATCTAAATTATGTGCATTGATGCATTCCCGATACCATCCTCACTCAGCTCCCAAGCCTCTTGTGGCAGCTTTGCACGCTCCGTTTCAAGACACTTGGGGAAAGTTAATTCAGCCTTGCTGTAAACTGCTGTTAACACTTTCCAGTTCATGGACTGAAACTTGTGCTGGACTTCCCATCCCAGTCTGGCCATTTTCTGTTAGTTAAAAAACCTAAAAGCTCTATTTCAATCTCAAATTCTGAAGCTGTGGTTCTTCTTGGTGGCACGTGGGCAGTGGGTGGCCTCGGTCGTGTGTGACAGCATTGGGTTTGCCACCAGCAAGAGGAAAGAAAGTTGAGTTGTTTTAATGGAGAGTTTTGGTCACAAAAATTGGCTTCGATTTTTGATGGAAAACATTTGCTTTTGTACTGATTATGCTAATCTTTCTTTCATAGTATTTGCCGTTTCATTTGCTTAAACAAGGCTGATAAAGATAGTATCTTTCCTTAATTATACCCTGCCAGCTGATGTTTTTGTCATATGTCAATGTCCTTAATACAGCATATGATAATTTCACTGATTACAAGCCATTGCCTGGTCCTCTATTATCTGAAGGCTTTCTAACACAAACGAGATTTTCAGCTTCCGCAATCTATTATAATTTTGAAAGATGATTTATCCCCTATATTAAACAAGCTTGTAGTTTGTGTAAGTATAATTTATACCAGTATTTGAGGATCTGTTATACTACTTATTACATCTATTGTCAGTATAAAATGAAAAGACCACGGTGCATAAGAATCAGACCATGCAACAGCCTACTGAAAAATCTTATTTAATCAAGTTCAATTTCTGTTAGGCATTTTATTTCCTGTTGTGTATAATTAAACTTAAAAATAACTGTCCAGCAGTTATAATGTGTAACAAAAAAGATAAGTTGCAGTATTGAATTTATTCCTAATCCACTATTTATTTGTAATAATATCTGCTATTTATTTGTAAACAATAAAATAAAATTTAATTGTTCATCGAGATATATTTTGTTATAGTGACTCCAGCTACAGCTTTTAGGACATCATGACATAAATCCAAACATTTCTAAGTAGTTACATCTAAGATGTCGTACATATAATTAATAAGAATGTGGAAAAATAATAAATTGTGAGAAATAATAGCACATGTTGAAGCTGGCAGTCTCAGTGAAAACATCTGCTTGTTTTCATTGCAGTGTTTGCTACACATTGCTAGTCATCTATTTTTTTCCCTTAAATTACATTTTTCTGTAGTAATTTTAGATAATCTTTCAGTGTCCAAGTTTTTATGGGTGTCATTATTTCACGGATAGAGGAAAGAAATACAACAGGGTTGTGAAAATTTAGCACTACATAAAACTACCTATATCTGCCATGCTACCAACTACCACCAGGATGAATGTACCTCCAAACTTTCTTTTATTTCCTTAGTGCCATCCTGAGACTGGGAGACGCACCAACACCTACCAAGCAGCGAGGAAGCACCTATTTTAAGTTGTAGTCATCATCTTTAAGGTGTGAACCAAATGACCTTGAACTTACATTTGGGAGAAGTGCTGATTTCAGATGATGTTTGTGGTATAAATTCCAAATCAAAGACACTTCCTCTTGATTTGTAGTCTTTTTTATAAACTTTTTTCTTTAAAATGAATACAAGATTTTTGACTAGTGTAACACAGATTTCTTCTTACTTAGTATCTCACTCTTTCTTAACCACTTTAACGACCTTGTAGCTGACATGGTCAGTAATCATCTATCCTACTTTACCTCCAAGTGAATGAACCCCAGTACACAAGGACTATATCGATGTCCTTTGGGCTATCTATTGATCTAACCGTAGCAAACTGTTTCGAGCATGAATGACTTTGCTCTGTGGTTTGCCAAAGAACAAGTAGTCCATAAGTGCTGTGGCGTATTAACTATCAGAAATGACATTGCTCAGGGAAAAGAAATACTCACTTTTCTGTTGTGATAAACTATTGTTCTGAAAAACAGGTTGGATTTGTGCTTGTTCATATACATTTCCATCTGAAAAGTAAAACAGCTTTGCTCATTGGACAGATATCTGGTGTACTACCTCTGTATTGGTGTTACCCTCTTACCCGTCCCCTGGCTTGCTCAACATACATATGACAAGTTTGACTTAGTCACACCTCTGTGAAATTTTGTGTTATGACCAACTGATTTAGGTTGTTAAAATAATTACTGATGTAAACATTTATTTCTTGATGTCCTATTATTCCATCCCCTGGTATTCGCTATTAAATCTGTGTTAAAATCGATTGTGGATGTTCAAGTTTGTCTCCAGATGTGGAAGGCTTGTGCATCTTGGCAGCCAGTTTGTGCTCCGCTGCACACACAGAGCTGGTGACAAAAACTGCAGGGGAATAAACTGAAACTATTCTTTAAATTTTTTCAATAAAACACACAAAAAATATAGGAGATCATTGGGGTTCAACAGCTGTAGGCTGCTAGAATGCAGATGTCACCAGAGCTGCTCTTTCGCCAGTCGAGCGTTTTGCTCTCAGCAGCTCTCTGTAATTGTGTATGTGCTTGTCGTTCCCACTATCAGGCTTCTGTCTTTTACAAAATTGGTTCACCATTCACATCAGCATGCATATTGCTCATCTTTCCTACCATTCGTGTTCTCCATCAGCTGCCCCTGCTGCACGCTCTTGGCTGCTCAGCCCTGCCAGCCTCTCTGCTCCCTGGTTTGCTCCTTCTTTCTGCAATACCACTATTTGTCACAAGTCCCTCAGCTTTACAAAGCTAGCTATCATTAACAGACCTGGCCCGCTTGTGTTTAACATGCAGTGTAAGTGAAATCTCTACAGCATGACGGTGGGGGTCTTTTTTACTGAGGTCCTGTCTCTCTCCCTACCAGGTGCTGACAAAGCATCTCTATCCATCTGGCTCCCTTCAAAACCCTTGGCAAGAGCTACTTTTGCTTTAAATCTCACACTTATCTTTACTCAGGAAAAAAAAAAACCTCAACAAATCCAAAACAACCCAAAATAGTGAAGCATTTCCTTAAGGTTATGAACAAATTTAAAAATTTGTTGAACCATGGACAAAGTAAGTGAGCCTGGACGAAGGAAATGGCCAGCAGAATTTTTCTGGGACATTTAAGAGTTTTCATATATCAAGCTCCTTTCCAAATCATGCTATTAGACATCTCGTCCTTTCCATGCGGGACTGAAGACCAGACTCACTGCCTGCTGGAGGACTGCAGAGACCGGGTGAAGAGTGACTTGTCCTATGTTACATATCTGCCATCAGGCAGAAGAGATGGCCATGGCCCTTGCTGAAAGCCCAGGTAGCACTTGCAGGGAACATGAATTTGAAGTGAAGGAAACATGAAGGTGAAGTGCCTTGGCTCAGAGTATAAGGGGCCTCGTGCCATGTCTGAGCTTACCGAGAGTGCAGGAAGCATCAAAGTCAGCATCAAATGCTCAAAAGATGTCCTTTCCCACACATCAAGTCAAACGTACTGTGCATCTCTAAATAAGTACAATTGCAAATAAGGCTAAAAGTAATGAATAGAAAGTAGCTGTTATCAGCATGCTTCATGTTGTACCTTTATAAAGAAATAAATTGTGAATAAAATGCAACACCTACCATTGGAGGTGAAAATGAAACGAGTCAACCATAGATGTTCCATGTTTGTGTGTTGTCTGTAACTGTACAGTAGTAGACTTTGATTCTTATATTTTCCTTCTTTTTCTATTAAACCTGAATTTAAGACCTTATTTCAGGAACTTCCCAGTAATAAATCATAAGAGCTGACTGGGCATTTCTGAGAAAGGCCATTTTTAAAGAGATACAACCTTTATCCAAAGCAGTGGCCTATTGAGTTGATCTTCTTAACGGAAGCCTTCTGTAGTCCACAAGATGTCGGTCACTTTCTGAAAAAGAAAAAACGACCCAAATTTACAATCTGGCTTTTTTTTTAGTTCCACACTGAAATTATGAAAAAAAGGTCTAGGATATTTTCTCAGTATGGAATTATGTCAACTCAAATGTCCATATTTCCAAAGTTGTCATAATGGGCAATTGTTCCCCACTGCAGTCTACTTTTGGGTAATGGGTGTTTATGTGAGCAAATCTTCCAAAAAGAAAAGAAAATCATAAACTCCTGAGCAATACAAGTTGGACAATATATTAATTCTAGTATTTCTCACTTTTTAAGGTCAGTAATGAATGTATCTGGAGAGTCTGTAGAAATGTTTATAATAAAGGGTATTAAGCAACTATCTCCACAATTGTCTCATGACACTACTTTTAAAACCTCGATGGGTTTTTACTTAGGGCTCTTAAATTAGGAAAGGCTAAATAATCTTCAGATAACAAGGTGATAGAAATAATGTGGGAAAAGCATGGCCTTCCAATACTTGCATGCAAGCAAGCTGGCTGAAGGCATGATAACCACACAGCTGCTATTTAATGGGATGACAGTTTCTCTGTTGTAGAAGCATTTCTCAGCTCCTAGGAAAAAAAACCAACAACATCCTGGACTTGCTTGTCCTAAATGCCGCTGTATGGATGGTTATACCTTCCTCGTGAGTCATGGTGGAAGGTTCTCACTGGTTAGTAAATCCCGTGGGAGTGCCAGTAGTGCCCACGTGGCCTGAGTGATCGAAGCCAGTCGGATGAGGAATGGAGTAGGAAAAACATCCATAATACTTTATGCGTGAGGTATTTCAGCTGTACTGGTGCTAAGTTAGTCAGCACCCCCAAACCTTTAAAATCTTAATAATGTAGAAACCTAAATAGAACGAAGAAACTGAGGTCCAGCCCACACATATGTTAAAATCCTCTGTTCCTGCTTAGGTTTTCCTACTAGCATCAGTGGGTGCTGAGGGTGAGAAGAAATGTGTAACTTGAAGCTCAACAGCCTGGTCAAAATGCAACCAGTAGGAACACCTTTGCTCCGTGGGTCCTCGATCAGATGCTGATCTGGCAGGAAGGTACGTTGATTCCTTTTATTAAGTCCAAAGTGCAGGTGAAACTTTTATGTCAGTTTTTAAAAAAAGTTTTTAACATTGCATTCTGAATTAAGCTGCTGGTGAGAGCAGTCAAATGGCAGGCTTTCAAGGGCAATATCAGGGATCATCATCTTGTTCAAATTACAGTTTTTAATTTAAGTAAAACTCTTTTCTTACTGAGAATATTATTGTGTGTTCATATTTTCATTTTATTAGTTTATGTATACAGCTACAAAGTTATTTGCCTGTTACAGATTTTTATTTTATATTTAGCAAATGAATGGCATCTAAGCAATTTTAGATTTAATTTGATCAATATTTAATGAATTATAATTACCATTACAACTCAGAGTTTTGCACTGCTGTATGTTGCTGCATAATGTTTAATCAAGGAGAGAGAGAGACTAAACTATAACTGGAAAACAGCTATCAAGTTTATGTTAAAGAAATGTAGTGGGGTTATTAACTAAATTACAGAGGTCTAATTTAATAATTTTTCAAGTTACCACTTTAAAATTTAATTCCAAGAGCATTTCCCTAATTTATATTTTTAAATATCTGCAATATTTATTTTAAAAAATACACAAAGAGCAAAATTATTTTGTGTTATTAATATTTGAAAGCTCTGTATCACTAGCAGAAATTCCAAGGTGCTTTATCTGGGAAAATGAGAATAACATTTCTGCAGTTTAAAAAGGAGATTTGCCTATTTGGACAGAATAGCACAGTCAATAGACTTTGCTTATACATTACTAAGAGGCAGCTATGTAAATACTGTGGCAATCAGACAAACCTTTCAAGGTTAATGTATCTGAAGACAGTGAGGTCATGAAAGTCCATGAAAAATGTATGCTTAATATCAAACCTCTTGTTCCACAAACTAAAGGCATACTTTCCTCAGAAATGCAGGTGATAGTTTGTATTTAGTAATACCAATATTATTTCCCCCTTTTTTTTGGTTAAGTAAATTTTATGAATTGTGCAACATCTTCTCTTGTACTGTATGTGAGATAGAAACATGTGTAGAAACGAGTTTTGAACAGGAAGCCTGGAAAAAGAAAAAGTTTAAAAATTTCAGTTTCACTTTAAAACAAGGCATTTAAAATATGCAGTTACAGCTTTTGAAAACAAGTTTATGCATAACTATTTAGAATAAATGAGACCTTTTTCTTTCCAGGTGTTTCTGAAGAAGTTAACTCAAGACTCTCCTCATCTGAACCAATGTCTGAAGGCATGGATTAGTTACACGCAAGTAAGTGCAACACACTTCTGGCTTTGCAACGCGCTGCTGGCTTCGGTGGTATTCGCATCTTGTGCCTGAGCGCTGGGCTTCTGCCTGGGCTCTTGCTGTTACCAGAAAATAGGATGAAGATGCTCTTCACACCTTGAATACTGTGTTCAGTTTTGGGCTCCTCACTACAAGAAAGACATAGAGGTGCTGGAGCGTGTCCAGAGAAGGGCGATGAAGCTGGTGAGGGGTCTGGAGCACAAGTCTGATGAGGAGTGGCTGAGGGAACTGGGGTTGTTCAGTCTGGAGAAGAGGAGGCTGAGGGGAGACCTTATCGCTCTCTACAATTATCTGAAAGGGGGTTGTGGTGAGGTGGGTGTTGGTCTCTTCTCCCAAGTGACAAGCGACAGGACAAGAGGAAATGGCCTCAAGTTGCGCCAGGGGAACGTGTGGACGTGGCATTGTGGGACATGGTTTAGTGGACATGGTGGGGTTGGGTTGGTGGTTGGACTTGATGGTTGGACTTGATGATCTTACAGGTCTTTTCCAACCTTAGTGATTCTGTGATTCTGTAATTCACCCACACGCTTGTGGCTCGTGTTTTTTCTGACAGCGACAGATAACTCCACATAATGGAACATATGTTGAAATGCACAATTTATTATCTTTCTCTAGACAATTATTTGCTTACTTCAAGAGTAAAGCTAGACAATTTCAGGCTAAGAATAAGATCTAAGATTTTACCAATGAGGGCAGTTTACTGTGGGAACAACTTAGCTAGGGATGTGGTGAAATTTCTGCTGCTTGAAATCTTTAAATCAGAATTGAATATGTGGCTAATATAGAAATACATATGCTAGTTGAAAGAGGAGTTATGGCTACAGGGAGGAAATTACTGAATGAAATTCCATGGTCTTCAGGGTGTATGAAGTGCCATTTGGGTTATAAAAATGAATCCGCTCTGGTCTTTAAGCCGGTAAGCCATAATCATACAGCCAACAGAGACACCAACTAGCTGTTGATTGATTCTTGCTTTTTATTGATATGCAGAGTGTGTATTAAGTAGAACAAGAGAATGAAGTGGGGAAACTTGTTCTGGGGAAGGCATAGAGAGGAAAACTGTTCAATAAATCGTTCTTATTTTTTTCTGATTTCTTTAATTTAAGAAAAATTTGTTGTGTTTCATATCTAATTAGAAATTTGTTTGGGGTGAGATAATGAATGTGTTGTGGTAAAAAAATCTGTGTTAAACACTGTCAGTTACAGCTAAATGAAAATAAAGGTATTTTTAGCTTAAGAGTAATTTTCCTTATTTGAAGACTTTTGTTCTTAGCAATTTGCTCTTAGCAATTTGGAATGCAGTATGTGGTTCTGGTCACGTGTGGTGATTTACCATATTGCAGCATCCAATTTTATTTGGAGTGATGACTGGAGGTATCTTTTAGCCTTTTTAAAATGTTTTGCTCATAACAAATGAAGAGTATAAAAACCTGAAAGCAAAAGACAAATAGCATCCAAGCCCAAAATATTTATCTATGTAAAGGTCTTAGTATAGAGGTATTGTAGAGCCCAGTCTTGCTTAGTGGTTTTCAGGACTGGACTTTTAATTTGCTTATTTTTGTTCATGTTTTTAAATAATGCACTTGTGTTCTTCTTATTTCCTTGATGTCATAATATTTTTTTTCAATGGGAAAAAAATGCCTGAATTCTAAGATTATTAATAGATGCAAAATACAACTTCCACATCCGACGCTATTCATCACATCCCAAATTAATCATCAGGGCCAGAACCCATTTCAAGCAAAGACCAATAGCTCTTGGGGAAATTAAATCGTCTTTCGGAAAGATTTCATTCTGAAAAGCTAATAATTCAATGGAAATGGATTTTTACAGGAACAACCTGAGTGTGTTATATAATCTTTCTGTAGGGTTCTCCATCTCATACATTAACATTTCATACCACATTTTAAATCAGAATTTGTTGAAAAATAATTTACACTGTTGTTGTGTGTGTCACAGTCCTTTAATGTTTCTGAAGTGATAATAATGTAACTTGGAAACTCAAGGGAACATCACTTAAATCTGATTGAGGCAGAGACAAACACAAAGGAAGGGACAAATACAGAGCAGGAAATTCTCATTTTTGCAATGACATTTTTACCTCATCTGTTCCCTCCCCTATCCTACTTGAGAATAGTGTGACCAACCACTTCCACAAAATAATGCACAATCTGCTGTTCTGTTACCCTTCCCACTTCGTATGAAGATTTAATGGAGAATGGAAAATACATTAAAAGCGTATTTATTTTTAACTTTTCTGCTATAAGTAGTAGATAGCTCATGGCTATGCAGTGAGGGAGAAAAGGACTTATATCTTGTCCTGAAGATGGGAACAAGGGAGATGTACTTAAATGGGAAAGGTTGGTTTTGGATATTTTTTTTTGTTCCAGTAAGTGTTTATAACACTTGCCGCTTTCAAGATATGTTGGCCATTTAGAAATAAAACCCATATAGAATCTTTTTTTTTTCCCTTGAATTATAAAGCAAGTAGTCAGGTGTGCACTTCTGAAAGGAACAGGAACTGAGCTCAGCCACACTGCCATGTGTTGAACGTTGTTTCATGTTATTTGCAGGCTCTGCTGTTAGAGATGCTTGCAGCTGAGTCTTCCACTTGCCTCAACACTAGTAGAGAAGTAATATGCTCCAATAGCCAAAAGAGAGGTTGTTTTGTAAGTTTTCAGAATTCTTTTTTTTCCTGTATATGGATTCTCTTTTTCTAATTATATTTATGCTCCTGGAGGTGCAAGAAATGTCATCATCACCAGGACTCTCACTTAATGGGTCCCCGCGTTTGCCTGTGCCCCCGTGTTGTCCCATGTGCTACATTGCCCTCCTGCGTCACCCCTCAGCTACCTCTGAAGGAGCTGCAAAAGATACCTGGGAAAAGGAAGTCTATCACCAGTAGGCTTGGTTTTGCTCTCGAGGGATGACTCCTTCCACTGGGAAGTTCTCCGCATTGTCAGTTGAAAAGTCCTGCTCTGTTACTGCCAGGATGTCTACTTTGAGATTAAATTTGCTCAATAAACAATGGACTGAATACTTACGAATCTTTTCAGAGTAGTACTAGCCAAGACATAATTTAATCCGTATGTTTCATTGAAGTGACATATTAATTATTGATTATGCTTAATGAATATGCTAATATGCAGAATTCAGAAGGTTTCTGCTGCCCTGCTGTGCTCTCTAGGCCCTCATACATTTTTTAAGAGGTGTCTGTAGGAGACAGCGTCTGGGCTTATGCCAAGGCACCATAATGAAGACCACATACAGAGTTCAAGGGCTGGTGCTTGTCCTTCAGGAACGACATCAGAAACTTGTTTGGTCTGACAGTTGTTCTTGAAGTTTTAAATTAGATTATTCACTTTTTCCCTGTGTAAATGGGGTAAGTTGTTAGTGTTTTTCCATTCAGCTGGGGACATAAAATAAGGTTTGACCTCATTTTCCATTTCAAATGGGGGAGAGAAAAATCAGTGGAAAGAAGTTTAGGCCAATGGTCTAGTCAATATTATATTAAAACTTAAGCAGTTCTTCTGTATGCATTTGCAATGAGATTACAAAAGCCATTAAGGCTTTGTATCTTCTTGCTGTTTTTAATACTCAGGTGAAATAACCAATATGCACAGAGGAAACAAAAAGTTTCTGCTGACGAGGTCTTGACTGTGGTTTTGAATACAGCCTCGAGCAAAAGCTGATGTTTAAATTGCTTCACTCTGAAGAGCCCTGGGGTGCTCTGTAGCATCTATGGGGACCTCAGCAGATGCATTCATAAACCTTTATGGTTGAAACCCTTTATACAATTACACATATTAAAGTAGTGACAATTAATGTAATAACATAGATGAAAATGGGAATAGTCTAGTGTGGCAGGCTTGAAAAAATGTGCTATTGTAAGCCTTCACAAATGTGAGACAGAAGTGTATCTTGAGATCATGTTACCATGGGTGCTCCATGAACTGATAAAATATCAACCTTGAAACTATTAGATTGCAAAGGAAAAAAAGCCCCTTTTTTATTTTTTGAATACTGAAATATTAATTTCAGCAATTTTTCCATTGTTTCTCAAGTGTTAGCAGGCTCTCCCCAGTAAATCATAAATTAAATGATGCTACAGCTGCAAGCCAAGGTCCCATGAGAAATCAAACAGTACACAAAGAGGAGTGCCACTAAAGACTTTACTCCTAACTGTGTATAACCACAGTCTGTGTATTAATGAGTGAGTAAAGAAGTATTATAAAAAGGCAATGTTACTGAGTCACTGCAACAATCAGGTTTTATTATTTATAATTCTATTTCAAAATTCTTTAGAGAGTTCAGGAAGGTCCTTTCTTTGGTCAGAATTAATTCAGGGAAGTGTAAAGTTCATCTGTGAGGTATTAGGATGGGACCATCACTTTTTGGGATGAATTAAGAGTGTGGATTCAGGGCTAGTGAAATCCTAATGTGTTGATATATGAAGCTTCCAACAGCCATAAAAACTGGAAGCTGTAGCCCTGAAACCAGAGACTGCTTGTTGCATCCTTCCTCCCGGTGCATTTGGAGAGAACCTGATGGTTGCAGGGCAATGTCTTGCTGACGTGCAGCAGGTTCATCCATCGTGGAGGTCCAGAATTCAAGTACTCTTGAATTACATACTCTTCCTACGTCTGTCTCATTTCATTTTTCTCTGAGGAAAAGGAAGGATTTATAGATAGGTTCTCACTGGTACCCTCTCTGGGATGTCTGATCCATCTTAGAAGTTTGGACCCAACTCATTGATCCTTATAGGAAGGACTTGTATAGAGTGAACTTAAAGAATAGGTCATCACATTTTAATACATCTTTATGTAACAGGATTGTATGCTATAAGTTCTAATTTTAGTGCAAACCAAAGTACTAATACATAGCATAAATTTGAAGAGAGATTTTCTCCCAAAGCCTGGAAATGCAACTGACAACATCTGTTAGAGGTCTCTATAGTTTGTAAAAAAGAAAATAACATTATTATAAAAGAATAGGCTTCAGATAATCCGAAGATCACAAATTTTTTCCATAGCAAAGGAGCAGATACAATTCCTCTTTCAGCCAGGGGAAAATATTTCCTATTGATCCATCAGTTGTGCAAAAAGAGTGATGAGATTAATTATTTTAAACTGGCCTAAGGTTTCCTAAAACAGTAGAATAAATTTTTGTGTAACAGTAGGTTCTCCTCTTATCTTCAGATCTAGCAAAAAATCTTATTCTTTTATGATCCCTAGGCACGGTCTCAGGGCATATGAATGCACCACTTCGAATAATCTCTTCTGCTGCGACTAGAACATATACCTGCCAATACCATACTATATCACAGTATGGTATCCCACACTGGTGTATCGTATATGATATACCTTACATCGTATTCCATAGTACGCTATGGATATCTTTGAAGGGAAAGTATGTTTTCCTGGGGTTTTGTGCAAAGATGACCTACATGAATGATTTTGCAGAGGATGCAGAACATCTTGCACCTTTGCTGACTCAATATATGCTTCTGAAAGAGCAGATTTGTTCTTAGAGATTGTCATTGAAAAAGTAAGGATTGTCCCTGCTTCTGGAACTGGATGCCTTAAAAAAGGCTGTCCCGAGAGGTTGGGGTAAAATGCTGTTATTATCTATGTTAATCACAGAGGCATTAAGTCAGTCTACACTAGCTGATGAAGTAGCGCTCTCTACCCTCAGGATATTTTCTTTTCTTTACTTTTTTTTTTCTCCCCCAAATTTAAAGTGGGATATGTAAAATGGATTGCCAGAAACAGGTAGTCTGAGTAGAGGCACAAAAGGTGCTACATTGAACTTGGTTGAAGTGAAAGGCTTCTGCCTTAGAGGTAAACAAGAGTAAACTCTGCATTTCTGTGGTTGCCCTTGGGGGTCAAATCGATAAGTACTCTGTTTTCCTTGCTTGAAGTTTATACTTTCTGTAGGAATGTGATTTTGCTTTCAAAAAACCTTAATTCTTCTTCCTTGGGAAAACAAATTTCATCACCAACCCATAAATAATCACAGGAAAAAATAATAGCAGCCTAATTTACATCTAACCTTTCTTTTTAATGATTAATGGATACTATTTATGTAAACTGTTTCTATATTCCAGCGTGAAATGAAATTTAAATTGCAAATTTTACAGTGGTGTATTTTAACTGGTGACCCTTTCCCCAATCACAAATTAAAAAAACCCAATTACATTTGTAATAAAGATGCTAATGCATTTCTTGGTTTTAGAGCACGTAAAGTTCTTGCTGCCAGCAACTTTATTTTCCCTGTCGATGAGCCAATGAAAATGTATTTTGCGAAGTGCTCCAAGATAATGTGTATGTGCGCATTTAGGAAGTTAGCTAAAGAGTAATTTTCGGCAGATCCACTTTGCAGCAGTATTCATGGTCAAGTAAACCTATTGCATGTTGAAGGCTACGTCGTCTACTATTCGCCACAGTCAAGAGCAGCGCTTTGAGGGAAAGTAGGTTTTCAACACATCTGAGGCATTGAACCTTCGCACTAGGCAAAGGGTTCTTCAGCAGCCGTGGTTACTCAGTCTTTCAAGGCTGGTGCTGAAGATGCTCCTCTCTGCCTGCCTGCAGAGGTCTAAGTGCTGCACTTGGCTTGGACTGCCCTTCATCCAGGAGTGGCAAAGAGCAGAGCTGCTGGCTGAAACACGGCGCAGGTCCCTGGAGACTGGCTTTCTCTAACAAACAGCTCTCTTGAAGTTATTTGCGTTCCACAGAGCTTTTGATTTAGGGTCTCGGAGGCAATTCGGTTCCAGCTGAAGCATACCTATTAAACAGTGATCTCTTTCTTTTGCTTCTAACTGCACTCAGGACCCTCTTTTGGGATTAAAATGAGAAGGCATTTTTATAACTCATTGTCGCTTCATTTGAACTCTCAAGGAGGATACAGAAGTGGGGGAGAGGAGGGAGCTGGAGTGTTTTCTCTGTGCCTCATCATATTCAGGACCATATTCAGCTGTGACTTTCAAAGGGCAATACAGATCTACCAGCCCCCTCTCGAAAAGCCTGGTGGCCACCACGAGCTGCACAGACCCGCTAAGATGCAATTAAAGCCGAGGAGTTGCAAGGTCCAATAAACTCATCCCATCAGTTTGGGGATCTTGAAGGGAATGGGGAGAAACAGGGACTTTCCAAGTCTGTATGTGGGAAAAATTACACCAGAACGGGGTGCACTTTGTTGCTTTAGGGTTGCTGGTCTTGTGAAGGGAACATGGGCAGAGCTATTCAGCTGGATGTATTTTCATCCCCAAGACAGTAAACTACACAGAACCACATAAAAACTACTTGAGAAGTCTTTTTTTTTTTTAATTGAGAAGGTGGGTTTTTTCCGGGGGGGGGGGAGCTTTTTTCTATTTTTCTAGCAACGCACTGTCAGAAAAGTGCAGGACTAAATGCTGTCTTCGTTTGTGTCTATACAACTATGGGGGAAAGTAGAAAGGTGATAAGGAAAAAAAATTAGAAAAGTATGCAGAAAGGCAGAGTTTCGGTACTGCATAACGCTGCTTGCTGACAATGACAGGAGACAGAGCGAAGCACTGCTCATGCACTGTTTGCTGGGCTGTGTGACCAGCGGTAAGAAAATATCTTTTTACTCCTAGACTGAGCAAACTCGTTCAGTGAAACATGAAATGTAGAACACCTGGGTGTCATTTTAAGAGTTGCTTTGCAGAATAAAAGAGCACTTTAATAGTAGGTATATAAACCTTCTTAGCAATACTTTTGAAAACTGTGACAGAGATGAACCCAAGGAATGTCAAGATGTAACTTTCGCCTTGGCTTCTAGGAGTACCCAGTTGTTCCTGACTGTGACAGATCTCTTGGGAGAGGGAGCACCATTGCGCAGTGGGTATCCACACGATGTGGAGCTGTGGCTATACTCACCTGGCCAACAGTTTAAAAAGTGCGATCACCTCACCTTAACGTGGGTGAAACTAACTACTCAGCATCGCAAATGGCTTGTAAGATGCCTTTGGATGCTGTAGAGGACTCTCAGGAGCGCTGTTCCTGGAACAGGCTCTGGTGAGTGCAGTTACCAACGACCTGAGTGCGCCCCAAAGATGAACTCGGTGCTGCGTGTGTAGGATGCAGAGTCACTGCACAACGACTGGGCATCTCTTGTGTTCCAGACACCCCAAATCTGGGCTTGGGGACCCTGGCTCTAAATCGGGTGTGGTGATCTTGGTGTAGCATGTTAGCATTTGCGTTTGTGGTTTCTTAAGTCCAAGTAAGCCCCGTGTTGGTGCTTTTGCTGGATCGTTGGCAGGTACACTATGTGCACTTACTGCTTTTGTAACTTTGCTTAGCTCTTATCATTAAATTCAAGAGGCCTGAAATCTCAGCGCTCACTGTAATCGCTTCTACCTGTGACATGATATAATTGGTTACCCTGACAATTTATTAGCACCTAACGCTGTCTTTGTATTGCCACCAGCCTTGAGCTCTGTCATTGTGTGTTTTTTAGAGTTCCCTGCTATTGTTCTGGCCAGTGAAAGCCCACCTGACCTTGCTTCTTTGCTTAATGTCTCTATACGAAGACCAACTTAGTGGGATTTCTCTTTGCTCGCAATACTATCTTATTACTTATTTTCTCATTTAATTTTTATCTGAAAGTATTGTGTAGTTACAGTTAAAAGGTTAGGTCCCTTCAGTAATTCATTTTTACCACTTATTGTACAGGTGACCAAAGCACTCCACTCAAGTGATAAGAATTCATACAAAGAGTGATGTTCTTGCTGCCCTTCAGAAACAGCTTCTGCGTAACATAAGGTTCAGATCTTTCTTGACAAAGAGGCACCAAATTGATTTAATGGACTGTTATAACCACAGTCAAGGCTTCAGATTAGAATAAAACCACTTTTTCCACCCTCTGTTACTTCAATGCAGAGATTAGTGCTTTTACTGAACATGAACTTATTTCTGATGATATTAGAAGTAATACGACTGAGTTTGTAAGTGAACATGGTTAAATGGAGTCTATAATACACAAAAATGAAAGTTTAACTATTTCACCTTTTCTTTAATGAAGATACTCAGGCAGGGTATTAGTCATACTGCTTAGACAGCTTTAATATAATACATCACTGAAGATGCTGAACTTGTTAGCTAGTTGATTGCATGGTTGTGTCAGTGCTAATCATGACTGAAAAATAATTTAAGCAATATTTCTAACTCTATTAAAGAAGATATTGCAAGAACCACAAAATCCTCATCTGAAAGGCAAATCCTGTGTGCTGTAGCCCACTGAGAATCTTTCCAAGCTGTGCACACACCAAAATGTTTGTTGTGCTGCTAGATGTGAATATTGACTTTTAATTTACCCTTTAAAATTAAAATCAGGAAAAGAGAAAACCTTTTCTAAAGAGTTTTAGCTCCTTCTTATTTAACGAATTACCAGTATATGCTTAAGAAAACACCGTGCAACATCCCTCTTCCATGACTTGTAATTCACCTGAATGGGGAAGGGAAGGCTCTTGTGGCAGGTTTATTTTTATTTTTGCTTTTTAGCAAAACTATTGATTTTGTACAATCTGTTCTGTTGTGAGAGCAGAGACTGAAACCGTTGCCTATTTCCACCCCTTCTAAGTAAATGTTTTGAAGGCATCATACTCTCCCTCTCTATAACCCTATAAATCTTGCACAGCTTTTAATGCAAGAGGGGGGCATCGCCCTTCCCCATCCTCACATGCAGCACAGCAGTCAGCCTCTGTTTTAGGGAGGGAGAGGAGGGCATCCCTGCACGCACACCGGGGCAGACACTCTCTGTGAAAATGACCCATATTTCTATTTTATTGCACTTAGAGGCAAAAAGTGGGGGCAAAAGGGGGGTCCCTATATTTAAAGAAACGCTCAGTCCTGCCTGAGAACTGGGTTTGCTCTAGACACATCAGATAGGATGAGTTACCTGAGGTGGATGGTCTACCTGGTCCCTGGGCTAAGGTGGGAGGACAGCGCCTATCTGCTTGGATGCAGCTTTTGACAGGGCATGGAGGTAGGTGTAGGTGTTGGGGGAAGATTTCTGCCATCAAGGATGTGTTCAGGAACAGCACTGTTCCAGGGTGTTCCCTTGGGGAAAGTCAGAGCAGATACCTGGATCCCAGACTGCTTGTAGTTTGGGCATCTCTGACTCTTCTGCTTTTTTGCTGCTTTCATCTGCAGCCCAAGCATGCCCCGCTCCTCAGCGCACTGCTCGCCGGGTGTTGTAAAGCATCCTGTCTCATCCAGATAAGACATTTCCTAGTGAGGGAAAGATTTTCTTGTGCCGTCCTCAGGGTATAGACTTTAAAACCATTTGCAACCTACCGAATTGCTATTATTTTTCTCTATCATTGTAGAGAACTTTTGCCAAAAAAGCCCACCTTCTTTTTCTTTTTTATTACTAGATGTGATTTTTCATTAAAAATTTATCTTTTTAAAGCCCATTTTAAAGATCTCATGCTATGAAATTGCATGCCACACCTTCCATTTAAATACATACCATCACCAGAGGGAAAATTATAGAAGGACATGATGGAGACCCAAACCGTGGAGATTTGCCTGAATTTTGCTATATGTCTTGAAGCAAGTGGCAGGTCCAAGATTGCGGTTGGAGAGGTCCTTGAGGCAGTTCATATTTACATGTGGGATCATTAGCACTCTCATTACAGATAAAAGTATACAGCTGGGTGGAAATGAGATCCTTCACATGACAAAGAATTCCCTTGGGAATTATGCTGATGGTGGTGGGGAAGTGTAGAATCAAAAAGTCTTTGATGATTCAGGTCCATGAGCTTCCTATCAGTTTAGAACGGCACTCACCACTAAAGGAATTGGCGGAATCGTCTTCTAAGACAGTTGTGTGGCTGAACACAGATGCTGAGTCCAATGCCTGGCTTGCAATTTGTGGAAAACCCTAGATCACACATCCCTCAGATGTATTAAACTCGGAAGCCGAACTGATATGATTTGGGTTTTTTTGTATGATTTTTTTTTCCTGTCAAAATTAAAGTTATGCTAAAGCAGAAGCTTGTCTTGTAGGCATCGTATTTCAAAAACTTTCAAAGTCTCCGAAACAAAAATTAAAACATTAACATGAAAAGCATTAGAACAACAATAATACAATACATTATGTTTAAAAAGCCAAGCACAATAACAGCTGCATCATTTCAGGCTTCTTAAGAACATCTGTGTCAGTGAAACAATCTGGACAGGAATGTTTCAAAAGGATAATTTTGAATGTATTTTGGTCCTATTAATTAAATCATCAGCTTAATAACTCTGAGGAGGGATGTAGGTTGTTGAAAACCTCGATGAGTGGTGGAACTTGCTGTTCCCTTGTTTCTAGGCCTGTTTAATTTCTGCTCAGCCTGACTTATCAGAATGTCAGCTGGAAATCAGATCTCTTGCAGAAGCTGTTTTATTACTGTTTTGTTTTTAAGCAGACATAAAAACTGTCAGTTTTCTGACATTTTTGGCAATTGGGGGCATGGAAATTTTAGGTTGCAATGTTTCTCTGCACAAAACCTTAATAAACTTGACGTGATTTTCCATCTCCTTTTTTAAGAGCCAAACTCAGATGTTAACTTCCACAAAGAAAATCAGAACTTGCCACTTTTTTTTCTTCTTTTTTTTTATCCGAAGTATCAGATCCTCAATTTCTATAAACTGGCTTCAGTTTTGCTGAAATATGTTTGAACATTCATCTTGTTCCATAGCTTCGTTGTAAACCACATAGCACAAGTGACTACAGATTGATAGCTTAATACTAGCTATTATTTTTATTTGCTAAAAAGGTACCAGTTTATGCTCCTTTTGTTCATAGTAGAATAAAACTGGAGTTAAACATTGCTTTGGCCAAACAAAATTCTATATATTCAGACTTTGAATAGCCTGTTTTTCCCCTGTTTCTGTCTTTAATTTTGCTTTTGTTCCTTTCTCAGTCTGCAGTAAAGTAACACCCTCAGCTCTTCGTGGGTAAAAGATGATCCAGGTGTTTGGGTCATGCTAACTTTACTGACAACCTCAGACAATGAGGACTACTGGCTTTGAAACGGGGAGGGGTCAGTGAGTCAGTGAGCCTTCTAGGGGGAATTTCGGTGCTGTCCTCAGTATTCCATGGTTTCCCCTTTTTCTTCTTTCTGTGCATTGGTGCATTTTCACTAGTTTTAGTGAAATAATTCACGGTGATGTGAAATTACTTGGTGGGCATTGCTTGTTAAAAGGATTCAGGGTTATGGATATCCTTGCAACCACACTTTTTAAAAAAATACTAAAAAATACTAAACTACTACTTTTCCTACTAACAGGTCTAATCACATAGGACTTTTTCTATTGCGTTTGTCTTTTGTGAATAGATAAATATATCTATTGTGAATAGACAAATACTGTAAAGCTGTATACATACAATTAGGAGGCAGGACTTGGGCTTTAGGAACCTTCCAGCAAGCATTTAGTTAGCTGCACAAAGAGGTTTCAAAATAAACTTGCTTTTTGTGGATCAATTAGTCCTAATGAACCTAAGACAAGAAGCACTCCGTATGCAGACAGAATTCAGCTTTGCTGGAGCAATGAAAAAAACCCCTTGGAGAGGGATGCTGAGAGCTGAGGGGACGAGGCAGGAAGGTTTAGGGGGAAATTGGGTCTGGAAAGAAACAGAAGAATTCAGTGAGGATTCAGGTGAAAGAAAAAGGATTGCTTGGACGGGTGGGACTGCAAGGTGGAAGGAAGGGATTTCATTTCCCTGCTTTCTGCCCATGCAGCCTTCTAGTTGTACATGCACTTGAGTCCCAGGGATCACTGCCTTGTGCCTCCCAGGATGCTGAGAAGGGACCCAGAAGAGCTGTAAAAAAAGCAAAAGGGACAGGGGGGAAATCTGTGGAGGGAGAGAGAGGAAAACAGGGTAAGACTGGTGGGAAACTCTGGAAAGAGTGTTCCACTCCTGTCAGCTGGGGGGGCAGGACATGGTGGCATCTCACAGAATCACAGAATCACTAAGGTTGGAAAAGACCTGTAAGATCATCAAGTCCAACCATCAACCCAACACCACCATGCCCACTAAAACATGTCCCACAATGCCTTGTCCACACGTTCCTTGAACACCTCCAGTGATGGTGACTCCACCACCTCCCTGGGCAGCCTGTTCCAGTGTCTCACCACTCTCTCAGTAAAGAAATTTTTCCTAATATCCAGCCTGAACCTCCCCTGACACAACTTGAGGCCGTTTCCTCTTGTCCTGTCATCTCCTGGGGTCCTGGTGTAGCTTTGCTTACATGTCCCGTTCTTTTCCCCAGCAGTAACTGGGCTGGATGGACAGCTACGAGACGAAAGGGCTAGGGCTGCCAATCCGCGTTTCATCAGCTAATGGAACCCAACTTGTGATTTACATGTTATGTACTCAAAATAGGTTGGCTGGTGCATGAAGCAAATTCATGGATGAAGTAATTTGACTGACCTCCTTAGGAATGAATTTAACGAGTTAGGTTTTAGCACATAAAACATTTGTGAACTCTGATTTTTTTTAATTGAGTTTATATGTTCTTTTAGTACTTTTAAAGTTTTTCCTTCTGAAACGCAGCAAAAATGCATCAAAAAAACCTTCATCTAAGCCTGTGAGATAATCTGCCTATGCTGCTTACTCCTCATATGTAAATGATAAATAATGATACTTACTGGAAATTCAAAACATGTACAAATCAACATTAGACTCATCACTTGTATTTTCTTACTGAATTATGAATCCAGCAGAAATGTTCTCATAGCTAGTACCCTGAAAACTCCCATAATGAATTCCCATGATACAGCGAAGATTGTTGTCAATAACATAAAAAAATGTGTTGTACCATCCTGTGAACATAAAATGGAATATAAAATATAACAACTGAAAGGTTGGGAATCATTGTTCTTTGGTAGTTGGTTTATATTTTATAACTACGGGAACTAAATCAATATCATGATTCTTTATGCACAAACACTTCCAATCTTGTTATGGAATTCTTATAAAATATTCAATAAAGCAGAGAAAAGACAGTAACTTGAAGGGTTCAGGTTATTTTCTTCGCTCTGGGTGGAACATTACTTTAGAGGATTGAAAAATATCCCACAGCATTTTTCCACAGTGTTTCATGCAACTTTGTGTCTCAGAAATAGGAATAAAATCCAATAGCTTTATGTAAGCATGTTAATCATGTTAGTGAACAAATATTTGTAAACCCAGTGACCTTTAGTTAAATGAGGCGATGGGGTTTGGGGGGGTTATCTGAGCAGTAAGAGGTTGTAAACTCAATCTAACAAACATTATTTGTGCAGTCAGTTGTCTTCCTTAGAGCTCCTCAGGGTC
This sequence comes from Gavia stellata, assembly GCF_030936135.1. NCBI lineage: Eukaryota > Metazoa > Chordata > Aves > Gaviiformes > Gaviidae > Gavia > Gavia stellata. Next base: position 2,568,815 of record NC_082603.1, on the reverse strand, counting down.
TGCAGTTTGCACGATGATTGAGCTTAAAGGCTCTCGTGGGTACTAGGGGTAGTGTCCTTCAGGGTGAGACATTACACAGCTGTGTTTCACTGCCACACATGTCTTAAAAGGCTTTCACCCTACGTCCTGATTTTGCATCCTTAATTGTCCTCCCATCTCAGGCCTTGTGTTTTAAAATCCAATATTGTGATTAAAAAACCAACCAAACACCCCCCCCCACACCTTTGTATTAGGACACATTCTTTTCAAACTTACACATAAATTTGCTTTAAATACATGCTTAAAATAAAGCTTTTTAAAATGAATGTCTATTGCTCTACAGAAGAACAGAAAGCAAGTTTTACTGTGAGTGGGAGTCTAATTTGTCATCAACTATCTTAGGCCCTTAAGAATATGATTTGTGGCCTACAAGAAAAATGGAGTTGTTTCATGTAGTAAAGCTCGATTTTTTACTTCAAAGAGCACATAAATTTGTAGCTGCTTTTCTGAATAATAGAATTTCACTTTATTCAGTTATTTACATTTTATATTTAAGCTTACCGTTTAGTTAGTAAATTAAGTTATTTTATTTATTAACCTCTTAAACAGAATAATTCTATTTCTATTTATATTTCCATGCTATTAATTCCAACTCTTTATGTTGGAAGGGGAATCCTGAGGTAATCTGCTCCTTCCCTCACTCAGAGCACAGCTAATTTTGAAGTCACTTTAGCTTGCTCAGAGCCTTGTCCATTTGCCTTCTGAATATTTCCAAGGATGGAGATTCCACAACCTGTCTATAAAAGCATGAGATACCGGCCCATGTCCAACATTTGTAACTCTTGGTCCAACTCTTCTCCTGAAGAACTCAGTAGAGCACTAAGGAGGTCATGAGAACAGCTGCCTTATACCGAGGAGGATTTGGTTTTGATGGATAAAGCAATACAGGGAAGATAAGGCTGCTAAATACCATTTATGTTGCAAAATGAATCCTTTAATTGAGAAATCAAGTGACCTGTTACGTGGAAACTATTTGTTTGTTGGAAAAGTCTGTAAAGGACTTTGTGGAGGAATTTATTAAATCCTGCATTCATGAAGACCAATAGAGTAGTCTGAATCTTTCTCTGTTTTTTCCAAATAGAAATACTTCCTTTGGAAATGATTCATTGCTCTTTTATACTTTCTGAAAAAAATTATTGACATTTTTATCCAGAGGGAGATTCTTATTTTGTCTTTTGTATGAAGGCACTTAGTGTTGTGCACATGAAGCATTTAAAAACTATGAGCCAGGCCTGCCCCACATGTCTTAGAAAGTTGTGATTTTTTTTTTTAAAGGCTCTTCTTCTCTATTGTCTTCTCTTTTTTGCAGCCTGATCAATGTTTTCATATCTTTCATATCATGTCAATGTTATAAATTCAACTGCTAGTGCTGGAACAATTTCTCTATAAGGAAAGCAGAGAGACTGACATAATCTCATGGACTCCAAGAATGGAGGAATTCTGGAATATGTACACATGCGAAATATAAGCAACAAAATTTAAAGAACATGACCGTAACTCTGTGTGTACAGTTATGACAGTTTCCAGTACAAGGAAAGCTTCTGAATTTTAGAATAAACTATTATTTTTTTTTAACATTTGAATAAATACTATTTGCTCTTTCATTTTCTTGGCATTACAATTTCAGGAAAATATTGTAGAAAGGTAAGATGGGTAAAGATCCGCCAAAGGATGATTGTAGTATTTTTAGCTAAAGACTAGTGTTCACAAAGGTGTTTCAGATATGGTTTGTGAGTAGAAGTCACAACATGTGTCTAGACTTGATCTAAATGAGCCTTTGGGTAGTCAGGTGAACTATGAATTTTCTGATCTCCATCCACCCACTCCTGTCTTCGGATGTGTTTCAGACAGAATACATTTTACTTTATAAAACCACTAGATTTGATTAATTTATGCTGGTATTGACACAGGAATGAAGCCCCATACCCTACAACAGCTATTGCAACACAATGCATGTAAAGTAGCGGTCAGTTCTCCTCTCTGTGCTGGCTTTCTCCTGATCAGTGTCTGAAGGGCTGCTATTTTGATAGTCAATGCTTTTACAGAATTAGCTCTGGTTGCTGGAATGATTTCAACTCGCTGTGGCTACGGCAATTGCATTCTTTGGAATTAGATTACAGAATTTTCTACTGTGAAAGACGCAAAGGCTGCAGACTGCATTGTTTTTGAACTAAATATAATACTATACTAAGTACAGGTTTTCTCCAATGCAGACATGAAGGTTCCAGAAAAATCAAACAACACAAACCCCTCCATGCATCCCCCATCCAGATTTTATGATAAGACTACTTCTTTTTGTAGCTTCCATTTTTAAAGACCTGAGAAACAGGAAGCTACTGCCTTAACAAGAGTGTGGATTTCACAGATGAGCTGAGAAAGTTTCTCAGCTCCCTTGCACTCTGTTTCCTTCACACACTTTGCAGGACTCATGATTTCTGAGATAAAAGAAACCTCACCTCGTGCCTTCTTTCAAGTAATGAAACCTAATTAGGATGTCTGTTAAAATTCTAAGTGTTAGCCAGATGGCAGAAGTCTTCTAGTGCCAGTGGATTTTTTTCATTAAGAATTAATACCATTAGCTTGTAAAGCATTTTTCATTTAGACATTGTTAGACGTATTACAGAAAATAAAAATAAAAAAAATAAAAGAACACATAGGCATTGCTATAGTTTGATTGCTTCTCATTTCTCTTTAATTCACAGTTGGCTACTACAAGGTCTTTACCCTTCAGCCCCCCACAAAAGATGGAACAATATTATATATGTACTTTATTATCTTCCTTTTTAAAAAACCCCAAAATCCAACTCTCTTCCTGTGAAGTGAATCGAGACAGTCTGAAATCCTTCTTTGTGTGTTCTCAGTTGTGAAAACCCACTTTGAAGGAATCCTTTGGTTCTCATTTTTGGGTGTTTTGTTGGTATTTTGGGTGTGTTTCTCTTTTTAGCTGTATTCATCACGTATTCCTTAGGTTATATGATAAAAGGGATCTCTGGGAAGCAGTTAAGACAGGAGTATTTTTAATGCATGCCCAGCTTATCAGTATTAGATTTCCTCCCTCTCTTTAAATCATGGTTTGCCTCGTAAGCTTTTATTGTGTAACATTTTATTTTTAAAACCAATCTGATTCTCTTAAAAAAGTGTTCATCATGGCTAGTTTTTATCACAATTGCTATAATTATGCAGGTAAACTGGTTTGCCAAGTTGTCTACTTTTTTATTTTGTAAATGCTCCAAAGATCGTGGCACCTTCTGAAAGCCTCGAACAATTTTGATGAGAAGCATTTGCGTGTCCACTATAAGGTATCTGCAAAGAGAGGCTCAATAATCAACGGGGGTCAGTAACGTTTCGTACTGCTGCATTCATCTGTGAGGGGTTGTGTGTTTACATCCGTTGTCACTTCTGAAAATCTTTGCCTTATTATATGTATATTATAATATGTGTTATATTAGTATATAATTTCTTATGAAACTTTTAAAAGATAATTTTAACAGACTAGCAAAGGAAGTATTTATTTTCACCATGGAAATATTAACAACATTTGGATATTTATTCACAGCGAGCAGCATCTTATTTATTGCCGTGCTAAACTGGCCAAAGTTGTATTTTGTGCTAAAAAATTAACTTAATAGGTACCAAAAAGCAAGACTCAATAGCATAATGATCAAACCCTTTAAATGTTGAGTTTTCTTGAGAAAAAATCTTAAATTATTTAAAAACCAGATGTTTTCCAGTATATCTGAGTGCTACTGGCCTGAGACCAACCGTCCATTGGAAAGGAATGACTAGAAACTTTCAATCATACCTTTTCTGTGAATGAAGACTGTGAGATTATTTGAAGAACAGTGTTAGTTAGAGAAAGATATCAAAGATCTACACCATATCACTTTATCTTTTGCGTATAATACTCATGTTGGTGGTTTCTGCTGTAACTGGGCATTAAGAGCGTTCTTTGCTACTTTTTCCTGATGCTATATAAATGTTGCCCAGTCAGTAATTTCTAGACACCAAAGACACCAGTAGCTGGTATCGGCTACCCTCCGCTTCTGGAGTAAAGAAGCTGTATTTAACTGTTATAATTTAAGTTAATATTAGTATTTATTTAATTAATTATTAATATTAATCACTAATATTAATATTAGCATTTAATTTGTATAATTGCCCATTTTCTTTAGCTGCTCAGCAACTCTGTTGTCGAGTTCTATCACAACTCTTGGATGAGTACATAAGGTCTTTTTGGAACTTAAAGAATGGGATTAGATTCCCTCTGTTTTCAAAGCTAAAACTGTTCTGTTTAAGTGTGACTAAAACTCATGCCTTGTTCCAACTTATTTCTTTATGCTTTTATTCCTCAAAACTCGTACCCTGCTAAAACATAACTCTGAGTACTTGAGCAATAAAACCAGGACACTGTGAAGATGTATTCAAGCAGAAGACAGGTGCTTTCCTTTTATTAATATATGTAACTTGTCAGAAGTACAAAGCTACAAAAATTGGTTTACTTTGATGTATTAAATTGTTTAAGAGAAATATTATGCCAGCAATTTCCCTTCACCTGGCCTCGAAAGAAAGTAATGTCTGATGTGAGTCTGGATAAGAAGGAAAGGCTCTGTCACAACAACCTACAGCTCCAGAATTCACTCCTTGAGATTTGTTCGGATTGGGGAATTCCTGTTGATCATGTGCACTTCCGTATCTACAAGGTGGAGTAACTCTACCTTCTGTGAATTCTGCAGCAAGGAAAACACTATCCTGATCATTAACTAATGACCTTTTCCTGTTCTTTCAATTTGATGCAGTATGGCTATAGGTGATAAACCTTTCCCCAGCTTCTGCCTGTAACAGCTCCTCTCTATTTATTGTTCGCTTGACCGTCTTAGTTTTTAACAATGATTCCACCACTGTATTGTACAGGGGAAAATATTGCTCTCTGATGGAATTAAAGGGGATCAAGAACTGTATGAATGAGCCAATCAAAGCGAGTTAAAACTTTGAAAATTGGTCCTGTGTTCATCTCTGCTGGGCTTTGCCTCTGACAATATGAAAGGAAATTATAAATGCTTGTTGAGACAAGTGTTATTCATGTTTGCCACTTGTGCCAATTTGCTGCCTGTACTCCTAATTAATCATTCCTTTCGGCTCCCATTTAGTTTCTGACAATTGCTAACACATGCTTTGAAAAACTGCACCCTATAGACTGACACTGTTTGTGGGTGTTTTCTGAAGGAGAGGATGTGGCCATGGTAATGCATTCCACAGCACTGTGAAATGAATTCCCAAGTGCTTCAATCACTATTCTCCGCTCTAGGCCAAAAGCAAACGTTGTTCTTACTGAATGAGATGAGAGTTTCATTTACCAGCGATGTGATATTAAAATACCAAGATTCCATTACACGGGATGTATTTAAATGAAATATTAAGAAAATGGAGATTGTATACCCCTCTGCACGAAATAAACCTAGTTTGAAATGAAAGGTGTCCGTGCTAAATACTGTTATCTTTCCATGGTGTTAGATCGCTGCTTGCCTTTTGTGGGAAGCAAGAAGCAAGGGTGGTGACCCCCTTTTAGTGTGGCCTCAGCAAACATGAATGTGATTATACAAACAGGAGAAGTCTGCAAGGCTCTTCCCTGGCTGTGTGCAAGAAAGGCACGGGGAAGAACAGACACTTCTTTCCTGTAAAAGTCTTTCAAATTATACTGTAATCAGCTGAAATACCTAAATAGCCTTTGGAGCAAGGACTGGAACCAGGCAGGGCTCACATGAATGTGTCAGCCACTACTTTGCCAAGTCAGGCTCCAGCTTGCTTGCTTGCTCTCTCTTTTTTTTTTTTTTTTTTACAGAATCACAGAATCACTAAGGTTGGAAAAGACTTTGTGCCTAGTGATCTTAAAGCTTTTTTCTGTTTTGTGTGGGACAAGGTGAAGATCATCTTTCCTGGTCCCTTAGCAGAATAGACTTGATTTCACTTGGGCAGAGTAGGAAATTGAACACTCCCATTTCTGGGTAAATGACTGTAGTATATAGTTGTTTTCTGTGGTTTGTTTTTTTATTTCTTTTCTTTTTCCTTCTTTTTCTTCTAGGGTCACCGACAAAAGTACTTCTCCAGTCATGAGTGAAGGCGCAGGAGGAAGATAGGGTTTTATTTCTGTCCTCAGTTTCTTATCTACTTCTAAATAAGGGACCGCCGAAGCTCGTCGGATTTCGTCCAGAGCCTCTGAAGGTCTCACGGTTCTCCTGGTCTCCCTCTGGGTCCCGCATCCCATATCTCAGTGCAGTGCAGTCCAGTGCACACTCCACTCCTCTAAGATCTGGCCCTTAATATTTCTGCCTGTATTTCAATACACAGTATCTTTTTATTTTTATTTTTTTTAGAGCATAATGTATTTTGGGAGGACCTTTATTGGGGTTTCTGTGCTGTATGTAGTGGCATTGGTCAATCCCACGCTATGTGCTATCACACATTACTTGAAACAGTAGGCTTGCAAATGGGTAATTAGTAATAGCAAGTGGATTGTTTCCCTAATTGATTTGCATTGTCACACAAATGAATGTGCGTGTTCATGGAGCTGTACAGAGGTAGGTGATACTCCGATATGACCGTTTCTGAAGTGATGGACTTTTCTGTTGATCCCTCAGGTCTTGACTGTCGTTTGCAAATACATAGTTAAGGCGTTGCAGAGAAAACCTAAACGTGACTCAAGCGTAACTATGCAATGTAATATAATAAACATAATGTAAAAGCCATGTCTGCCGAAGTCTGCAGAGAGCTTGAGAGTGCAGCTTTCAGTGTGAGGTTTCCTGCTCACTTCGGTGGAGCCTCATTCATACCACAGTGGTAATTTTATGTTCAGCAAATGGCGATGTGTTCCATGATAAATTTTGTTCTCAGGAGACTTTCCTCCTTGTGCTTAAAATTTTCTTCAGAATATTATTTTTAGATAGTATTCTCATAGAAACCAGACTCATCCCAGATTTATGCTACATTCAATTACTACTGATAAAGATTTTTAATTACAATATAATGATCTTGTGTATAAGGTACTGTTTAGGGATGTGAGAGGCCTCGATTCTATTGCCTATTTCGCCATGGACCTGCTATTTACTCACAGACTTATTACTTAATTGTGTCTATTTCTCCTCTACCTTTCATATGCCTTGTCTCTCAAAGACCGTAAATGTTTTAGGGACTGGGATTTTTTCTACTGCAATGTATAGAGCAAACACTATGCAACCCCGATCTCACCAAGGGTCTTCAGTCATTACCATGTAACATTTATAATACTTATGATTCATAATATATTCCAGATGAGCATCCTAAAGCCCAGTTTTGAAAGTTAAAGCAGTTAGCAATTTCTGAGATAATTCAGATCTTAAAAAAAAAAAGATTTCTCTGTGTTCCTCTGTTGACGTTCTGGTAACCCAGCTCCCAATCCTATGACTTGTCTGCAAACCAGTGCATACTCTTGAGCAGCTTTACTTATGAGTGGAGCTGCTCGTGTTTGAAATGTTAAGTGTGTGTGTGAGTTACTGAATTGGAATAAAATATAAGAAATTATATTTCTTCATTGTTTTGAAATGCTGGTTTCTGATCTGGCGTACAGATCTTCTTTGCCACGTATAGAAGATTTCTGATTTCTGACCCTTACAGGAATGAGTTATTGCATGTATGATATTCTTACAACCAATTTATACTAGCCCTCAAAAGCAGGCATTTTTGGTAAAAATACTGTCATGTTCTTTGCATTAGCTGCCTCACTGTAAGAATACGGAAAGCCATGTCATTTCAGGCTTTCTTAGTGTCTTTTAATTATGTGCAAACCAAAATTAATGAGCCAGTTCTCTGCATGTGAAAGAAGTCAGCGGTTTTCGGATATTTCTGTACGTACACTTCACAGATCCTGACTGAGGTTAGGAAGCTACTGTATCACAAATTAATCTCATTCTGGAGGAGATGTCTAAGAAAATTAGGTGTTTACTCTATGAGAGTGCCTCTTTCTCTTGAATGTCTGTAGCAGCAGCGTGGGCAACTAACTCAGATGAATTGCCTGGCGTTGCATGAGACGAACACCCTTCTGATGGGCTACAGGAGAACTCTGAGAGACTCAGATCTGGGTGCACAGGAAGGATAAAGGAACCTACCTCCATAGCTCTGAGGACAGTTTCTTTCTGTGGGAGCACCCAAAGTCAGAAGTTTTCTTGTATTATGAGGAAGTTAGATACTGTGATTTAAAATAAAGGAATTTAAAATATTTCAGATTCTGACTTTTTCTCAATGAATTTGGTACACTGGGTGAGGCAGGTGAATATATTTAGAGGTTTTTCATGTTTATAATTACCCCTTTTTCTGGTCTGGATGTGGGCAGTTTTCTGAAACAATGGAAGAACCCTTGTAAACTCTATAGTGTTGTTTTGACATGAAATATTACAGATGGGATAACCCTGAATATAACTCATTTAGAGGGCTGGGGCTTTGAAAAAAGTATGCAATTTCTCCTCAAGAACTAGTACTTAATGTAAGACTACCTCATGAAGCCAGAGATAGTAGTAACAGTCTATTGAATACCTGAGAAACTACCATCATACAGGTCTGGAAAGTCCCCAGTGAAGGGTCACTTGGTCTGGGTGGCACTAAATGATGTATTTCATGTCATATAGATGTACCTCTTGTTTTCTGTGATACTAGTAAATGGGTCCAATGAAAAACCAGATTGTTTGTCCCAAAGCAAATTCTTCTTTTTAAATATTTGCTTTCATCTTGCATTGGAACAAAAAATTTAAAGTATTTGTAGGACGAATAGGCCTTTAAAGGGTCAGCTGGAAAACACTGGGTTACAACTGCATCAGGTCAAGATTTGGTTTTGACTCTACGGTAAATCTTTACTTTCCGTTGTTGTTTACCCTCTGTCTTTGAAGTTTGGGCAGCTGAAGGTGTGAATCGGAAGGTTCACGTCCTTGGTGGCCTTCAGGAGTGTCCTAGGAGGTCTGATAATTTGCTTTCAACTGCTGGTTATCAGCAGATGTTCAGCATGGAGGCAGGTACCTCTGAAATGCTTCTGGAGATTCCTGCTGCAAGGCAGAGCTAAAACTGCTTAATCACCAGGTTATGGAGGAACTACATCCTTTTACAGTGAGCTGGTAACTGGCTAACCACACACACGAAGGTATGTTTAATTGCCCTCCAAGAGCAGGAATCGCATGTGGACATCCCTCCCATGATATTGTAGCTATTGCTCCATATGTGTTACTCATACAAAGCATTGATGAAAGTTGGCCCTACTAGCAAACCCAACAGATAAACTAAAGTTTACGTAAGCTGAAGCTGCAAGTAGCAACCTGAGGGTGATGGATAGTGCTTGATGTGCAACCTGAGCAGGCTGGGATGCAGGAGAGGCTGTACTAGGGGATCCAGATAAGGCTGAAATGAGGAAATCTCAGAGAGGTTTCCCATAAAACAAAGATAAGGATGAAATGTCTTACATAAGCCACCTTGTCATGATATGAAAGAGGTTAAAGAACTGGTAATGAGCAGGGTGACCTTAGTTGAAGCCTTTTGGAGTTTTATGTCATTCCATTTTTCCCAGACACATGTGGCTTACCTTTAGAGTTAAAAGTCGCTACACTGAACATGCAACTTTGCTTGGGTTCAGTAAATCTGTCCAAGCTGTTCTCTCTAAACCTGGCTGTGGTTGTTCTTTGGACAAGTCAGCGGGCTGGGACCTCCCAACTAAGAGTCTGCTGGCATTTGCTTGACACTGACACGATAACACCACCACAAGAAGAGCAACAACCCCCATGGCTGTCGCTGGTGATCACCAACAACCATGGCAAAAGACATTAAATGGTTACAGCACATCCCAGGTGCAATTCACTACGGGATCAAAGAATGAAGGGAGTGTTTCAGCTCGGGATAATCTGACCTCAGATAGATTTGCTTTGATTGTCTTAATGGATTTTATGTGTTTCGAGCAAAAATGATGTTTTGCCATAGGGAAAACACTTAGTTGGAGAATCTCCGATCAGTGCAACTCACAAGGAAGCTTCTTCTTATAATCAAATACTTGTCAAGCACACTTCACACATCTCTCACAGCAATTAAAGGAGCCATTTTCCTAAAGAAAGGAAGGCGTTTGGTTAGACATTATTTTAAATATAAAATATGACATGTTTTGTCAAGAGTATCTTTAAAATGACAGTCTTGCTTTATGCTCTGATTTTCTCTCTGTGACTGACTGGTTAGAACTGAAACTGCTTTTAGCGAAAAATTTAGCATGTTTTTAATTAGTTTGCTATTTGCCTCTGACATTTTGCTCAATAAAAACGCCTATAAAATATTTTTTTCCTGCAAAAGGGTTACATATCAAAATTCAGACACCACCACGGAAAGGTGTAGTACATTTATGACCTTGTGTGATTAGTGATCTCTGAATCTAATCTTAAGGTACTTTAATGGACTATAATTATCTACAGTGTATAGTTACTGCCTTTCCTGAGATTGATTTAAAATTGCCTCAGGAGGCAAGTGCTGTGTAATTATCTGATAAGAGCTAAACTTGATACTCTGACTGGAAACTTTTGGAAACACAAAAATAAATATAGTTCAGGACAAAACTTACTGCTGGCCAGCTTCAGAAATGAAATCTCTTCTTGCAGGCTGTCTCTGTAGTGACAGATAAAGAAGAAAAGGGGAAAAGCTTACAACCGTTTTCAAGATATCAGCCTAATTTAGAAAACTTAGTGGAAGATGGGCTTGCCCTCTGCCACAGATGTTCTTACAGAATCATAAGCAGAAGAGAGGAAGGTGGAGGGGAGATACGTGTGAACTCCTCTTACCCAGATGCTAGACAATAGGTTTTATAATAAAAAACCCAAGGTGCTCAGGAGATTGTGTTTATGGAAATTAGCAGCTGCAGGAAGGGTGGTAGGTTTTGCAAACATTCCGCAAGTTGTCCCCTGACTCTGGGAGTACATGCTCTGTGCTAACAGCAGAGTTTCCAGAAGAAGACAGCCCTCATTCTAATGTGACATTCTCTCTGGAGTCTATGACACAGCTAGGACCAATGCCATTGCAGAGCATCACCAAATTCATCACTTTTTAGTATTTAACGTATGGTGCTGGAAGCACTGCTGAGTGTAGCGTGTTCTAGGAAAATCAGAACATTCAGTTGCTTTCAGATATATTTTTTAAAAATTCAACTTCCCTTGCACTTTTCCTATTATTTCAAAAGTCTCTTTGTTCTTTGGACCTGTCACAGCAGCCAGAGATTCCTTGAGAAGTTTGCTGTCAGAGGCACGATGGGACAGTAGACTCTCTTTAGGTGTTGACTGCAGTAAGAGTTTGGAAGTTTGTATCAAATTAATGAAACGTCATCTCAAGGAATAATTGATTTTGTTTTTCTCTAAGAATATGAAGATACATAGATCCCATCTGCGCTGGGACAAGGAACAGTGGACTTCAGGGTGAACTTCAGGATGCTGAGTTCTTGATTTATGCTTTTTCCTTTCTTTTTGCTTGCTGTTAGCCTGGCTTGGTTTGGGCTGAAATGCTGCGTTTAGGAAAATGGGGTGTGCTGATGAGCTGCAGAATGGGCCAAGCTTTTTCACGTTCAATCCCAGTTACGCCTCATTGTCCAAAATGCATTGACAAGAGTTTGTGCCAATGGTAGGTGCCGAGAATAGATGTGCTGTGCTTCAAAGGCTTCAGGAGCTGACAGAAGTCAAGCTTAGGGCAGGAACCCTGTGCATGTCCAAGACCATGGTTAAAGGTGAGAGATACAATAAGAGACCACATAGAGCCTGGAATTACAGAAATTTCTTTTAATCAAACGCCTGCTTTCTGTGAGAGCACCTTTCTACTCCTTTTAGGTATTAGTGATTTATCTGCTGGGTTATCTAAATAGTTAATGACCATGCGATGAATAAAAACTAATCTATCTGCAAATCATGGAATATAAGGAATCATTGTTTTCAGGTTCAAACCTGTGGGCAGCCCAGCTCAGTTACCTGTCTTTGAGAGATACCAGTACACGATGCACTGAAGAATGATGCAATATTATCTCATGGCAAAAAGGAGGTCTTCTTTAAGCTGGATGATATGTTGGTTATCTCCTGCAGTCTTCTAAAAGTGTCAGTGATAATTTTGTAACACAAAAGCCGTTGTACCTTCCACAATGTAACTCAATTTTGGACTTTTTTATGTGGTGTGAAGGTAAATCAATCTGTGAAATGGAAGTTGTTGGTTGCTTAAGGATCACTGACTGTAGCTAGGTCACAACCGATGTAGACAGGAGGCAGTCCATATGTACTTAACGCTTCAAAAAGGTAAATTTCTTAAAGTGAAAGAAGTTAAAAGATAAAAATCAGTTGAAAGGAAAATTTGAAAGAGTAAAATGTGACTGGAGTTTGGAGCTTGGAGGGCCTTCCCACCCAAATGCCACAATTCAGCAATTGGCATGAGGGGGGGAAGAAAAAAAAAGAACCACTTCTAGCTTAAAGTCCATTCTAGTTCAGTGGAGACGTGAAGGAAAAGATTAGAAATAAAAAGAAAAAAATGCAACACAAAAAGGGACAAAAAGGAAATTAGCTGGCAATATGATATGGAATCTAAAAATACTGAGAACGAACCGTGCCTGGCAGAAGGATTTTCTCATGTAGCTTTGGAAGAAGAAACCTTTGCAGTGTTACAGGCCCACTGGTAGATGAAGATGATAAAATCTCTAATAGTGATTCAGAAATGGCAACCCGACTAAATATTTAAAAAGAACAACCCTCCACATCAAAGTCCACATGTCATCTGAATACTTCCAGCTTGGTTAGCATGACATCAGTTGTGGATCTAATACGGTATTCAATTAATACAGAATGAGAGGACAGGAATAGAATGAACACCAGAGAGCATGGTTTATGGAAATAGGCTCTTGCCAAGCAAGACTTGTTTAATCATGATAAGATTATAAATGTAGGTGGTAAAGGAAGTGGTGACCTTGATATACTTAGTCCAGTAGACTTTTGTAAGGCGTTTAACCTAGTTTGCATTACATTCCGTAAAAGAATTAGTAATACCGTCTCAGGGAAGTTCACATCAATTGGGTTAAAAAATGACTGACTCAGCTGAAGATGTAGTTACTGCAGAATAACCATCAGATTTTTTTTTCTTTTTTTTTTTCCTTCATAACTGGGGTCTGCATGGATTAGGAGTAGGCAGAAGCTATTCAATGGTTTTATCTAGAAGCAGTGCAAACTCATTGCAGATAAAGCATAGAGATGACAGAGGGCTGATGAAAATAGTAATAGTAATAGTTATAGTAAATAACGAGGAGACTTGGGAATGATCTAGATAGCTTGACAAGTCAGCCCACTCAAAATGAGTTTGTTTTAATATCATCAAAGTAAGGTCAGGCAAGGTTTGTATCTTTTTTTTATAACAATTGCTGTAGCTGGAAAAAAACAGACAGTGTTCAGGTGTGTAAGTCCTTCCTAAGCTCGTACATATAGGACCAAGGAATGAAAAGCAAACCTATAAACTAGGTTCCCTTCAGATCAGTGAATACCATTTAAAAAACCCACAACAAAAAACCCCAAACCCCCAAAAAATCAGAAATAATTCAAGGCTTCTCAGCAGCCCAGGTAAAATGTAAGCTTTTGATGAAACAGATCCCCAGCAGAAGGTGGGTGGAGTAGGGCTGGGAGAGGTCGGATGGGGTTTCGGGGGACTAGCAGGTTCCATGGGACCCCTGTGAAGGGCCTCATAGCAGCAGGTAATGTTTGATGCTCGGTGGCATTTTGCTGAGGCACTTGGAGATAAGACAGCGATGGCAAGGTGTCGTGGGGGCTAGTCCTGGACTCCCAGCCCACCTCTGGGACTGCTTCCTTTGGCTCCGCTGTCCCCCAGAGAGCAGGATGCCCGACCACGGCTTGCGCAGGGTGCCGGGCAAGGTTTCAGCTCAGGTGTGACGCTGCTGTTTCACAGGGGTCGACTGCTGGGAGCACAAGTCTGATGAGGAGCGGCTGAGGGAACTGGGGTTGTTCAGTCTGGAGAAGAGGAGGCTGAGGGGAGACCTCATCGCTCTCTACAATTATCTGAAAGGGGGTTGTGGTGAGGTGGGTGTTGGTCTCTTCTCCCAAGTGACGAGTGATAGGACAAGAGGAAATGGCCTCAATTTGCACCAGGGGAGGTTTAGACTGGATATTAGGAAAAATTTCTTTCCTGAGAGAGTGGTGAAGCATTGGAATAAACTGCCCAGGGAGGTGGTGGAGTCACCATCCCTGGAGGTGTTCAAGGAACGTGTGGACGTGGCACTGCGGGACATGGTTTAGTGGGCATGGTGGTGTTGGGTTGGTGGTTGGACTTGATGATCTTACAGGTCTTTTCCAACCTTAATGATTCTGTGATTCTGTGAGAGTTCAATGAGGAAACGTCTGACCTCTTCCCTCCTCAAGCTCCAGACTTCTTAGTGGGGAAGCTAGCGCATTTTCCACTGATGCGCAATGCGGTTCTGTACGCTGGCTGAAGTTTTCACTGCGGTACAAATCTAAGCAGAGTTGCTAGATTTTTGTTCTAGATATATAATTTACTAGCTGTTTTGAAGCAAATGTCACTTTCTTTTTAAATTTATGAACAGCTGGGGACCATGAGGCAGCTGTTTAAGGAACTGTATTTACTTTTAGATGTAAACAAAATATTAAAGTGCCCTCCAGAAATCTCTGTGCTCTCACAAACATCTCCTACTCTGTATTATTTATATGCACGAGTGTGTGGGTCGCTGCAGCTTGTTTCTGTCTGCTACATTAGCTCTCCCTGTGTGACAGGCTCTCTCTAGATAAAGCAATCTGCAGGGAGTGGCCACACGCTTGCTGGAGGGCCACTCCAAAGATGTTGTTACAGAAAAAAATTTCCTTTTTCTTTCCTCTTCAATGAGGGAGGTGAAAAAAATCTCCTTAAACATGAACTTTTCTTACCGGAAAAAATTGGTAGATTTTCCACATGAAAGAATTAAGGAAAATTAAAATTGGCATTTTGCACAACTTGGAAGAACGTGACGGAAAGATGCAACACTGATAAACTGGATCCTATTCTCCTTACTCATGCTGAGCACCAGCAGACGCGCGAAGACATGCTTTCTTTCAACCTATTACATATAGTCGCTTGCAGCCTTAAAACTCTCCCTGAGTTACGCAGACTTTCCTGCCTACCAGGGTGATTGCCATTGACCTCTGAGCCGTTCCCATTTATTTTAAAAATACAGAGAAGAAGAGACTCTCTCCTGGGAGGTTAATTAGAGTGTTCAAGGTTTCTAGATTGCAACTCTTATTTTCACTAAATTATTTCATGTACAATTGCCTCATGACAGTCTTTCTAAGGTCTTTCCTTGGGCTTGTGAAAGGGTTTGATGGGTAAGAGATGGGTAAGATGTGTAAGAGACATGCGGAGGGAGTGACTGAGAGTGACGACCTTATAACTGGTTCCAGAGGGTTTGCTTATGCAGGAGTGGGGAATTGCCCATGAGCTGCATCTGGGCACCCCTGGGGCTTTCCTGACTCACACCACAGGTATTTTGGCCTTTCACCTCTGCAAGAACGAGCATGACATTTTAGTAGGAGTCAACTTTCTCAAAACGTGGGGTTTTTTTTAATCCTTCCAGCTCTGGTTGAGATCAGAAGAAGGGTATAGGTGGACACCTCTCTATGGCATTCCAGTGCTTCTGGTTCTGCCCATATGCGGAGAAAATGAAGAGGGATGAGGGTAGTGGGGACTTAGTTTAATGAGGGGGCTAAACCACTCCTCCTTCATCAGCACTGGCATCTTGGCAGGTGGGCTGGAGATAGGGCTCACTCAGATGAGCAAATGGGAGATACAGGAAGGCAGGTGGGAATCACAGCACTGTATGGGGACCACAACACATCCCAGGATGGGGCCTGTGAGAGGCAGAGGGCTTGAGCCTCTCCTATTCAAAGGCCTTCATCATGCAAATAGCAGGAGCCTAACCTTCCTCCCTCCCATACCTGCCTGTTACATTATGGCTGTGTCCATCTCGAGTGGTTTGTATCTCCATTTGGACTCCTCTCCTGAAGTGATTGACACGCGTCTAGTAACGATATTTACTCTCCAGATAAACTATCCTTACAACCTTGGTGTTCTGAGACAGCCTAAGTTTCTATTGACTCAAACACATTATAAATTTGGTTTATATACATATTATCAGAGGAAAATTTTGATGATTACATGACAAGATGCCAGAAAAAACCTAAACAATCTGAGACCTATGAAAATCAACAGTATGTTCTGAGAAAAATCAATAAGTAATTTGCCCAAAGAATCCCAAAGAGAATGCATGTTTTTTGAGACTTAGAATAACTTTTGCTTATTGATTCCTAAAATCTCCTGAACAGAGAGGAATTTAAATACAGGGATCCTGCACCTCTGGAGTTCAGCGGGAGGAGGATCAGGCCCTGAGCTGGCAGCTTTGGGATTTAGAAAGGTATGCTCTGCTGCTTAATGAAACTGTTTAATTAGAAAACTTTGTCACAGCCTGTATGTGGCTTGAAGGCAGTTTTATTAAACAGGCTGAATAATTCTTTCCAACCATTAAAGCTGATTGGTATTCTTAGCTTTGAAGGGAGAGAAACACAGAGAGCACCCATAATGAGAGCTGGACAGCATTTGGAGTGTTGCCTTTGTAGGGTCTGTTTGAGACTTTGTCTTTTGAGCAGGTACTTGTGGCTTCTTCAGGCAATTTGCCACCTTACAAGGCAAAATTAAACTGAAATATTCATTCAAACTACCTATTTTGACAGGTTTTGAGTCAAGACCATGCAAAGCCAGAGCTAACTAATTTCACTCAATGTGACTGTGCATGTAACCGTGCCTACTTTTAACCAGTTTAAATCTATGTTCACAGTGGGTTTTTACTTTCATTTTAAAAGCTTCTGGTTCTGTTGGAGAATGGACCAGCTATTGCTAATACAGTCTATGTTTCTGAGTGTCTTTCTTGAGAAAAACAAAGGAAGCATAAATTAAGAACCCAATTTTTAAACACAATTTTAACACAATTTTAAGTGAAGAAAAACCTTTCCTTTTCAATGTAATTTGCTTGTAAGTATAATACTCACATTTTGCATATTTTCCCTTATTTACACTGCTGGATATTAAAGGACAGGAGGGGCTGTCCACAAGTGAGAGCGACAATCCTCTTACTCCTAAAATGTCAAAGGAACAATCTTGTATTGTTTCTTAAGTTTAATTTTTTTTAAAATGTGCAAATGTATCCAAAATATTGAAAAGTCATATGAAAAGAAAGTGAAAAATTAGGGCAAACACACTTTTCTCTGTTCTTAAAAATGTCACTGTTTGCATTCCAGTTCTTCAACTGGTCTTCCTGACTTAGCATGGCGCCTGATCTAATTTTACTACTGGGTACCTCATATCATCATTCTCCAAAACTCAGGCTCATTTCCATCACATCACAGGACTCACCTGAGACAGAAACAGGCTGGGATATCCCTCAGTGTATAACAAAGAAAGATGGTGTTTAAGGGACAACTGGGCCAAAGTCAAAGTGATAAAGCGGAGACTGCTGCATTTGGATTTATGAAAGAAACTAACACTAAGAACACTAACAGCACTAACAGCTTTGATATATTTAATGCATTTTAGATATTTTTTTTTTCAGGACGTCTGCATCAAGATTTGAGAACAGACTTGCCTTAGCAATGCTAAGAAACACAAATAAGAAGAGAGCTCCATAGCTTCAGGATCCCAGCTCACCCTACAAGGTTAGAGGGACTGGATGCTGCGCCCCAAATTTTTATCTGCCCCTCTGTCACACCAATTATCTTCTGTGAGTCCCATCCCAAGATTATTCGTGGGTTTATTAGTGGGGAGCGTATTTTCCTTTAACATCTCACAGTGGTATGTGGTTCAAGACAGAATATAGCATTTTGTGAAGTAAATTCAGGGGGCTTCCCTCTAAACACATGTGTGACTTTTGGAGATAAAGTTTTGCACTTCAGTAGGGTTCCTCCCTTACAGGGCAGCTGATGTGGGTAGAATTTTGAATCAAATCGCATTCATTTAAGGGAATAAAATTTTCATTTTTTAAGATATTCCCTTTTATAATGGAAACCTCATATTCTTGGGTTTGAGGAAATAAGCCACAAAAGAACCCTTCAGCAGCTGTTTTTCACTGAAACACTTTAAACAGGTAAGAGTGGTTATTCTGAACTGGAAAACAGACTCATTTACTGCAACTACTATTACTACTGCTAACAATTCTTTAACTGGAAAATAGGGCATGAAAATCTTGTAGCTAAAGCCTTGCAGATGAGGCACTGCAGGCACTGAAACCCACTTTCTGATGGAAGAAGTTTGGGGGGGAAAATAGCTTTGTGCAAGGTAGGAAGCTTCTCTTGGACTCATGTAAATGTGTTCAGATGGAGACAGTATGCTGATTTTTGAGGACATTGCCTTGGGAACACAGTAGCGCTGGCTGAGGCGCTCCTCCTGCTTTTGGCAGTGTTATTTCTTCAGCAGAAAAAAAAGGTGATTTAAGAGGATGGATAAAGCTTCAGTCTGTAGATATCTCCTCTAGCTACTGACTGGGACGGTGCTGCCTTTCTGGTGCCCTTGCCAAGGCGGTGCCGGTGGAAGAGGTACCTCTGCCCACTGGCTTGGGGCTTGCCCGGTCGAGGTGGATTTCTGACGGTGCTGCACCACCTCCGGGAGCCGCTCCCAGAGGCCAAGTCAAACTGCTGGCTGCATGATCTGGTACGGCTGGGCACGTGCGAACGCTTTGAAAGAGAGCGTGGAGCTGCTGCTGATGGAAAGCCCTACGGTGGGCTGTGCCACTCCGCCTTGTTCACGCTCTGCTTATTTCTCCTTGATTTTCTCCATTCCTCTTGATGCATCATGACATACGAGCTCGGGGAGGGAGCGGATGGGTTTTTACAGCCAGTACCATTTGCTCTGTGTGCTGGAAATTGCCGGATAGGAGTCTACATATCTGCTTTTACACCTTTCACAGACCAGCGTTTACTTGTGTCACTGCACTGAAGCCCCAATCCAGCGAGGCATTAAAGAATACGCTGACTTCAAAGCGTATGAATAATACCATTGAAATCAGGCGGTTATAGGAAGAATATGCTTCGCGGATGCTGATGAGCAGCTCACTTCTGGCAGGTTGACACTGGAGTCCCAGGGTACCGCGATGCCCCACGCTCGTGTGGTGTACAGACATCTCAGGCCAGCGCGGGGGGTGCATTGCTCAGTGCTGGTTTTATCCACTCGACATCCGTCCTCTCAGGATTCCACGTGACTTTTTTTTTAATCAATCATTATTTACCAGTGCTAAAACTGTCCAGACTTAACAGTGAAAGCGGTCTGCAAAGGCAAGAGCAATCCGGCAGAGTAGCTGGCTGACAGGTTTTCAGACTGCAAACCTCTAGTGAAAAATCTCTGCAGCTTGTTTCCTCCTCTCAGTGAAAAGATTTTGTCATTTTTCTGAGGCTCTGTTAGAATCTGCCTACAATTGTCATAATTTTCCTAACTCATTACGAACATTGGGCTAAGGTACCTTACAAGGATGAGGTAAATGGCAATTTCTCTTGCCTACCCAGCTCAGGGTGTTGTAAATGAAAATATCCGTAGTATTTATATCTATTATGTTAAAATCGCTGCCATATGTTTCCTGGTGCCTTAATAACAGCAGCAAATCAGATATGGGTTGTTTTTTCCACAGTGCTGGACATTTTCATGCTTTTGTGTTATTTGTTTTTATTTTTTATATTTTAGTTTGTGCTATTAGACCAGGCTCTGGCATTTTGCTAAGTAAGAAAGGAAGGCTGCTGATTTGTGTAACACCTGTCATT
The DNA here is from genome assembly GCF_030936135.1 of Gavia stellata. NCBI lineage: Eukaryota > Metazoa > Chordata > Aves > Gaviiformes > Gaviidae > Gavia > Gavia stellata. The sequence goes on along the minus strand of NC_082603.1, from coordinate 2,548,917 downwards.
ATTTCAAAGCAGGCCGACAGCTTTAATAAAACCTTTTTGCAGGGAAAGAAAGAGCCATATTTCATGGGGTCCAGTGGGAAAGCAGGCATCTCCATTCTCCATCACATCCTGCCTGCCACTGCTTAGCATGTGGCGGTGCTGAATCAATAATTTCCGCTCTCACCACCTCCAAACTCTCTTCTCTCGGCGGCTGGGAATTTAAAAAAGTAACTCCCAAAACAGTACAGTCTCTTCCCTGGTCTTTGCATGCTTGTTAGCTTTCTTCTTCCCCTTATGTTTTACTGGGAATGCTATATGCAGTTCATTACAATAAATGCTTTGCCACATTAAATTTTCTCCAATATATTTTGGCAGCTGTGTAATAGTTAGATGGTTTCTCTCACTGTAGTGTATGAGGACCTTAAATTATGAATACATTTACCTTCAGGTTTGGGGATTTTGGGGTTTTTTTTGAGCTGAGGGGACTCTTTGGTATATGGGGAAATGACGCTCCCAGGTCTGAGTTCTTCAGGGAGCACAGTGGGAATTGGATGAAGTTGGTTGTGATTAAGAAGAGCATGGGTACCTGCAACAGAAATATGTTATGTGCTTCAGCGCTACAGAAGCAAGCAGCTGGAGGAAGGAGACCGTGTTGTACCCTGAGCTCTCCACGTAAGGTGCAGAAGGTTTCCCCTCCTTCAGGTCTCCCTGAACAAACCCCCCCATAATGAGGTATTGAGGCCATCGTTTGCGCCTCTCACTTGGGGCCGGTAATCAGGAAATCACCTGAAGTCTAAGGCCATAGCAATGGGGGGAGGGAGAGCACTGATTTAAATAAGGTTGTGTTGATTATAAAGGAAAACTCAAGGTGTGAGTTGAAGGTGAAAGAATGTGAGTTAAGGTCTCCTCAGCTCCCTCATACAGCCAAGCCCTCCTTGCTCATTTTAAGTAGTTAAAGCATTCAGAGTGCTGAATGGACTGAAGTATAAAATATTTAATGAAGTTTCCCAATGATATGCAATAATCATGACGAAGAAAAGGGGCTGGATCTCACTCTTTGAGGAAACCAAAGAGTGCATCTTAAGTTCTTTCCATCACCAAGAAAAAAATAATCTTAGCTTTCTGAAGTATGTGGGTGACATTTGATGTGTGGGTACTGACAGACTGCCCTAGGAACTAGGGAACGATTTTGAACCAGTGCAGTTCAGTCCTGCGCGGTGCTGAGTGTTCCTGCCTACACAGCAAGGTCCAACATTTTAATGGCATTCAGACATTACGCTTCATTGTGTTATAATTCATTGTTTATGCTAATCTATATTGCAAAGTCTGCTTTTCAAAAATGACCTTAAGCACTTAACATTTTTTATGTTTTTAAATAATATTATTTTTTAATGAGACTATCTAGGCACTTAATTCCCTGTGCTTTCCAGAAAAGACTGAGGAGCAGATGCAAAGCCAGGCTTGAGAAAAGAAGGAACAAAAGACTTTTCCTAGGTGCTCGGAGGGATGGTGCAGGGTTGGTGCAATGCAGGTTTGTGGGAACCTGAGCCACAGCGCTGATGGTGGCCCTGAAGGGAAGGTCTCACCCTGCAGTATCACAGGGGACAAAGGGGAGAGGGGGCAGTTTTCTACCAAGCCTTGTAGTTGCTTTCTGTCCCATTTGAATTGTCTTTATTTTTAGAGAGGTTGATTGTGATAATTTTTAGTCAAATTTGACTTTTGAGGTTGAAAGACCTCTTTCTGATTCTAAGACTAGACTTATAGAAGGGCTACGGTAGTTCAGAGCTTTGAGAGGACTCAGAATCTTGCCATGCCTGTGAACATGACTGGCAACATGAAGACATTTTGATAACGTCCATTTTCCATTTACTCTTATGGCAGGATAGAAAGCATGGTAATGTCTAAAAACTAAACAGAAGGCAAGGGATAGGCCTGTATTTTCTGTCATGTTTCATGTATCAGGTTACTAAACCACGACTGCAATCTAGCTGGTTGAGTAGTATGAATAAATGACTTAATAGGATCCGTACGAGTTCAACTTTTATGTGTTAGTTTATTTATTTACAGACACTGAATTGAATTTTGGGCAAGGGTTCAGGCCTCTGCTAAATGTATTCACACATACTTTTGTTCAGGCTTTCTCATCTTTCCATTGCAAAGAATCAAAGTCTACTGGTGCTGTGGGATCTTGCCATTGATTCAGGACGTGGTTTTCAGTAGGGCACTGGGAACCTCTATTCATGCTGATTTCCTGTGTTTTCCTATTGAACCTTGAAGCGATGGAGGAAACCAAAGGAGCTGTGGTTTCCTCCAGAATCTCCACCATTCAGAAAAGACGGTAATAAGGCAAAAAACCAGAACTCTTGTTCTTCCAACCCTGCAAAGTGCTCTGTCAGCACATAATCGCAAAAAATAATTGAAGGATTTTGTATAATGCACATTTAAACATCATATGACCACCACTTTGGAGATACTATGCCTACAATATTTCTTTTCAGTACTCCCTGTGGGTATTTTGTACCACTTTTCAGCTAATCACATCAAGAAATTACTGTTTGTGCTGGATCCTATGCCAACCTATGGAGGGAGCTCCGATGTAGCTGAGTGTATAGCATGGCTCATCTGCATTTCATCTGGTGACATGGGCCATATGGTGATCCCAGGCTGCAGCACACACCAACAGCCCAGCTAATACCCCAGGTCCCTGGTAGACTTATTCCAGCTACCAACCCTACCCAGAGATACTGCTGCATTTTTTATTACTGTGGTCTTTATGACTGCAATCTCACTGCTGTTTTTTTCAAGCATCTCCATCCTAATGATCAACCTGGTAGTTTCACCAGGGGGAATGTTCGTTGCTCGTTGTTGTGAACAGATATATTCTGTAAAATGCCCAACAAATTAACAAGTTACTTATTTATGTCTTCTGACACAAAAGAAGATAATCATGACTCATCTTTACTACACAGTGCTCGTCCTTGCTTTCCACCCAGGCACATACTGGGACAAAGCCGTGGTTTTTGCAGTGCCTGATTGTTGCTGCCAATTTCCCACCAGTGACTCGGATAACTATACTGAGCTGGCCATTTCAGGGTGCTTTATGAGCTATAAAAATTGAAAACCTTGGCTCTAGGTTTCCAAAGCTTGGTTTAGATACAGAAGAGACCTTGCGGTAACATAACCATTAATAGGTTTGCAGAAAGAAACAAGCGGCGCAAGTGAGCACTAATGAAGCACAGTCTGCTCCAGTGTTTGATTATTAGAGGTAGATGGTGCTGTTGACCAAGAAATCATGCTGCAGAAGCTGCGGAGCTCCAGTTTCCTGAGCCAGACGCCCACAGACGATTGCAATAATTATGGTTCTCAGAACTCCTTTGAGATCAGCAAGTGTTATTCCGGGTGGAGACGCTCCCAGAATTCAAAGTAGCGTTATTATGATTTTACAACTAATAATATGTGAGTGTGGGTTTGGAGGAGCATAATCAACTTCACGTGCACCTCTAGGTATGTATGAACAGCTCAAACCTTTGGTGGGTACAATCCTACAAAATCTTCTGGGAACAGTCTCTCCCAACATGTTGGTGTGGAAATTTCAGGTTCCCAGACATATCTGGGAGATGCAGAGATAAAAACAAAAGCACAAATTGTTACACAGAGGTAATGCTATTTCTGAGGTGCAGAGTGGCTCTCTACTTGGCATTAATTATATGTTGTTTTACAAAAAAATTAGGGGTGCTCATCACACTCCAGGTTTCATTGCACATGTTAAGGGTGCAATAAAAACCAGTCCTTGGCTGGTAGGATTACTACTGAGTATGAGTTTATGAATAGTGGGGAAAGGGAGATGGCATTTTAAATGTGAAGTTTGCCATTCTTAGTGGCAAGTTACACTCAGTAGAATAAAAACTATGTCTTTACAAAGAGCTCAAAGGAAACCAAAGCTTGTATTTGATAAGCTGCATGGGCAATGAATACCGTTCCTGATACATGATTCACAAACCAGTGCAAGAGTCTTCAGACTGTCATAACCATCAGGAAGGTCATTCACGCCAACAGGAATGTGCTTTGGGGCAAAGCAGTTTATGATTTCAGGCAACACCCTGCTGTCCCTGTGTTCAACTCACGTTGACAGAATTGGATCAGGTACCCGACTAAGAGCATGCGTAAGGGACATGGTCAAGGATATGCAGGTGGCTGAGGTGGGACCTGAACCTAGAAGGGTCCTTACCCTTTCATAAAATAATCTACCTTCGTTTTACATATGCTCTGTAAGTGCTATTTTTATGGTTACGATATTGCTGAGCCCAAATGTTGGAGAACAATGAAACCTAATAAAGATGCTGGGCTCTTTTATTTGTCATTAGATTCTGAACACTTTAAGATTCACTTGGGTCACATTTTGAAGCTTTTCATTACAGCTATCAGGGTTAGCAGTGCCATTTTATAAAACCAAGACTGATCTATTCACACATTCACAAGATTCCTGAAACTAAAGCTTTAAGAGCCAGCTGTCACAAAAGAGCTTGGTGCGGCCAATGCTGCTGAGGAACGAAGGAGTTCTCTGCAGATTTGTGTGAGCTGAATCAATATCAAGGGCATGTAGCTAAAGACTGTGATTTTATTCCTCTGGTTTTTTGGTTGAGTAAGTTCTCTGCAAGATACACCTGAAACCTCAGAGATTTTTTTCCTTTATCTAGCCCTCCTTTAGCATGTCTCAAGATTTTTCAGAACCAGGTTAAAAGTATAACTGAGAAAAAGCAAAAGTTTTCATTTGTAATATAAATGTCTCTAAAACAAAAATGCTTTTATAATTCTTCCTTCACCTTTCCTCATGTTCTTCATGTTCCATACTCATTTTAAAGGTGCAGGGGAGAGGAAGCCAGGGAAATTCAACTTCAAATTTGTTTCAAGGTTCTGTGAATTTTCAGTCACTAACCTACAGGTGCCATTTTAGGGTTGCAAACTCAACAAAGAAATCTGTAGCTTCTAACTAAATGCTTTTCTTGAGCGCAGTGTTATTTTTCCCTAGACAATAGAATTATTCCTACTGGGGTTTTTTGTCATCTTTGTAGTGTTTGTGTACGATATCTCACTAAATATGATCTCAGAAGAGTATCTACAGAAAAATATTATTATCAGGTAAGAGATTTATGGTCTCGGTAGCCAATTTATGATGGATAAGTAAAATGAAAAGCAGAGAATAATGGGAAAACTCACTTATTCTTACACTGTCAATAAAAGAGCTATACGCCAGATTCATGTGATACAGAGCAAATATTTATTCCCAGTTAAAACCATTTTGATTGACTGTAGTTGATCAGTATTCCTGGTTCAGTTTTATGGTTTGCTTTTCACTTTTTCTTCTTTCATGTATTTTCTCTTAAGCTGTCTTATTTTTTGATCAGTGTATTTGGTAACGGCTACCTCACACCACCTGTTTCATTAGGCTGAGCAGTTCTTTGGTTTTGACACCGTCTAAACCAGATGGACCTCAGCTGCCATGAGCTGCTGTAGACCTGTGTTCCCATTTTTGGGTTGATAATCATAACATTTCTAAGATAACCCTCTGATTTTTTCTTTTTCATATAAAATTAGTAAATAAAAAAATTGATATTTTACTGGTAAATAGATCATTGAAGTCTTGAGGCTAGTTAAGAATCATTAGTATTGAATCTCCTTTTGATAGAGGACCAGCACAAAGATTTTGCTGAGTCTAGAGACCTTAACTAAGAGTTATATGGTCTCTTGGCCTCTCTACCCTTTGGGAAGGAGTAGTTTTTGCTCTCCTGTTGTTGATACTTCAAATTTTAGGAGATATGGTCATGGTCCAGGAGCATACTGTACAAACCCAGGACAGAACTGTTATCCCCATCCTAGGGGTCAGTCTGCTTGTGCTCAGTGCAGGCACTGTGGCCTTGGACCAGACCACTGTGACGAGATCTGTGGGACAAAGCTGGGAGAAGTGGAGGGGGTTTCTCCACTTCTGCTCAGGGCTTGACTTCAGCTCAGGTCCTCACCCTTGGTCCTTGCCTGAGTTATGCCACAGCTACGAGGGTGAGGGGGCCACACACTGCCCTGAATCCGACCTGATCTTGGCCCATGGACTTGGTTACCTAGCTGGATCTTGGACCTGCCTTATCCCTATGGACTTGCTCAGCAATCTGGACTCTTGGCTGACTCTGGCCACCGTGCTCCCTGACTTGTGTGACCACCAGAGAGCGTTTTGCTTCTTATCAATTATTATACAAATAATCAAATTATACAAATAATTGCTGAAAAAGCTGTATTAATCCTTTAAACCATATCAAAAACAACGCTTCAATGTTAGTCTGAGCTAGGGCCCAAAACCTGCCCCTTTATCTTCACTGGGAAGTGTGTGATCAGCTCAGATACGAGCTAAAGGCAACTGAAAGTGCTAATATATGACCTTCTGTTAAGGCTATTAACAGTGTCAGTCAATTTAGCACAGATCTTGTCTAATATTTCCAGTTAAGAGTATTTCATGTTGAAAACTGCCATGAGTCTCGATGACGGCTGGAAAAATAGTAATGATCCTGTGTGGGCTTTTAAGCAGAGTTTATTCTTCAAAAGAGAAACATTTTAGGCTCTGATGGTGCCACCCTGATCCTGGGATTAACAGTGAAAGCAAAACAAGTTCTTATTTTGAGGTTTAGCCCAAAGAAGCAAGAAAACTCAGTTCAGTGATCTCTTGACAATAAACATTTCAGAGAAGATTCACATTTAAGGATTTGAATGGTGGATGTCACTGATTTATGAGAATTTGCAGTTTTAATTTTTTTGAAAATCTGAATGTGGAAAGTGGGTTTTTAAAGGCTAATACCTTTCACTGATGGCCTATTTAAAAAAATAAAAATAAAATTAAACGAGTCACTTAATTAGAAAGACTATAGAGGGGTGGTTCAAAACTGTATTTCTACCAGAGCCTAAAAAAGGCTGTTTATCATACAAGTACCCCAGGTTGCAAAACTCCCATTTTATGAAGCAATATACAATTAATACGACCTTAAGGATTTGTGCTATAAATCTTGATGAACCTTTAATGACAGTGTGAGTGTTACAAAATGGTTCGGTCTGGGCACATAGAACAAAGTGGGCTGAAGACAGGACACACCGGAGGAAAAAATCTACCTAGAAAATTAAAAAGGGAGGTATTCTTTCCTCTTTCCCCTTGTTCCCCTCTTATGCCCATGCCTGCATACAACATCTCATGTCTTAATTGATTTATATACAGGCAAACATCACCTGGATGACTTACTTTTAAAAGAATTTTAATGCTTGGAAAGTACTTAAACAGAGAACATCTAGATTCATAGCTGGCATAACTCTGCACAGCTCTGCTGAAGTCAGTGGATTTATAATGACTTGAATACTTAGGAATCAGGTTTAAAATATGCAGCTATGGAACTGTAATGTTTCCTATTCAGTAAAAATTTTCCTTTGGGTAAATCTCACACTAGAAGATAAAACAACTCTTCCCTTTCACCAAGAAAAAAGGGTGAATGGTTAATACTGGACCTGTCAGAGAGGCTATGTGTCTCCTGCATATGGACAGTGTGGCTTAGGAAGATCTTTCTGAACACCAGAGTGTGGGAAACAACTCTGTGCAGGGAACAGAGGTTTCTATGGAAATCTTTCTACCTTACTTTAGAGAATGTTATGGCAGAGTTTTATTTTATGTCTGCAGTGCAGTTCCATAGCTGCCTCCTTGTCTAAAGAGACGATTTGTTCCCGTCTGCTCCTGGAAGAGACGATCTGGTTCTAGGAAGATGCAAACAAGTAGTTGACATGTAACAGGAGCCCATACACCACAGTCTTTGCTGTGGATACTCTGCAAACAAAACCCCAAAAGATATTTTGGTGGAATCTTTTGAATAGGTTAATGTTTATGTGGGGAATCATACTTTTCAAAGAGGACAGTCAATCACTTTCCAGGTGGTGACAGAGTTGGTTGTGAAGGTCCTTGCAATGGTGTCTCCAATAGGATCCAATTAGACTCCCCAAACCTGCCTTGTGGTCCTACGTGACTGCTACAGTGAACACAGGATCCGCTGCTATTTATTACGTTAAACTAGGCACAAAACACCCCCTACCTGCTTTAGCTACATAAAAAAGGACTGGTCTGTGTGACCGTTCACTCCCGACTCTGCAGGAACAGTTTTTACTGACTAATTACAAGTATCTTATCTAGGTACAGTTCGGTCGATTCTGTAGCAGCAGCTGCCTGGGGTTGATGCTGGGACTGCAGAGTCTCCAGCTATGATACTAATCAAGACATTTAAGCTGAGATTGGTCTATGCACAACAGGACTTTCCTGGGGGAATCTCCAGGACAGTCCAAAATCCCCTCCTGGAGAGCTCCTTTAACACTCAGTCAAATGCTTCCCTGTGAAGCTGGCTAAGACTTTAGTCAATCGTCTCGTCTCAGTACAGTCCATTGACTCAATTTTGTCTCATCTCAGGCTCTCTCATCTATGCAGAGATGGCGTGTGGAAGTCCTCGCCTGCCCAGGTAATTAATGATCAAGTGTGCTGGGATTGCACAAAGGCACAGCCTTGATGGCCAGCTACACGAGTGTAACTCGCATTTTCTCCTTATGACTTAAATCCCATAGATTAAATTGTTTGGTGCAGACTGGGAGATGTCCCTCAGTTATCCTGTGGCACATCAAACCCCCCCTCTTAGGGAGCCCAAGAAAAGGGCTGATGGCCGCAGCCAGAAAAAGGGGCACTTCCATCTTTAACTTGAGATCCCAGCCACAATGGGATGAGATGGGGTGAGATGACTAAACTGAGAACCTGGCCCAAACCGTGCAGCTAGAGGAAGTATCACATCTGTAACACCAAGTTTTCCCTAACAGTAAGTCTTGAGGAAGTCTACTTGCTGCCTTGCAATGGACTCCAACCTCACCACTGGCTCTTGGCAGTGGAGCAAAGCCAGAGGAGGTGTTAGATCTGGAGCAATTAAGATGTTCAGGATCATTTCAGGGTCAAGCATATGAACTTTCATGAGACTGTTTTACGTTAAGAGGTATCACAGAGGTCTTTGTACCAAAGGAAAAAAAAACCACCAACCCTTTTAAGAAACTTAAAATATAATTTGTGTGCAAAATACAAGCAGCATATATCAGAAGCAAAACTCAATTATCCACCACCAGTAGCCCCCGTGCTTGTGCTGCTTATCAGCCCTTCCAAGACAGTTGGCTAACAGCATCGTTTGGGAATTTCAAGTAATACTCAGAATTCCTTTGAACATAACGTTCCATTAGCTGCAAATTAATTGGATCTGAAGGTCAGTGTGAAGTGGATTACCACAGTAGAGGGAAGTGGCGAGTATACTGCTCATTTTTAGTACATTAGTAAACCTCTCCTGGAAACAATGGCATTGGAGTATTTCAACATCTGATGCATCCTATAAGTCTTAGTATTTCAATAGTAGCCTGGGCCTCCAGTATCAATGAACGGACGTTTGGAACATTTACAAATTGCTTTTCATTGTCCCAGCCATCTATTGTAGATATTCTTATTCTACTTTAGAGTGAGTAGACTGGCTTCCAGCATTTGCTTGATGGCACTTCAGAAGCCACGTGTGTGTATTTTAATAAAATACACAGCATGCATACGTATTTTAATATGCATATTTTAATAAAATACACAAAGACGAATTTAAAGAAAGAAGGGGGAGAATGAAGGTATGCTCTGAAAGGACTAGTAGAGCGTAGCTAAAGCTCCTGATTTTTTAGCTTAATTTTAAGCAAGAAATGCTCAAAATCTTCTGAGCTTTCCTAAGATTTTTTGTAGATCTCCATCTACATATTTACTATTTTTCCCTTGTTTTCCGTTTAAGGCTTCTTTTTGTTTTTTAGCAGTTTCCATGAATTTGTATAAACAAGTCTCCAATTCTTGGCATTTCCACTCTTAGTTTCATCTCTTCCTGTTGTCTTGTTTTCAGTTAGATCCTTGCCATCAGCTTCCTTCCTCCTTTCTTTTTATTTCATTTATTCTTTGTTGAAATAGAATATTACTGGTTTACCACAATGGGAACTGAACAACAAATAAATCCCAAATGTTCAGCATGACTCCATATAGTTTTGTAGTATTTTAGATTGTCAAGTTGCATCCACATACTCTGTGCACGACTGTTTTTAATCTTGACCATCCTACTACTTAATTTTCCTAGATGTGAGATCAGGAATGTGGCCTTAAGCAGCTAATTAGAGATATCTAGAATTGAAAACATGCATTTTGCTCACATTTTCTTTCTTATTTCTCAGACCTGGCTGATACACTCGTTGTAGGGGGAGGAATGCATGCAGCCTGAGAGCGGCATCAGTAACAAAGTTTGCACTGAAAGGCTCAAGGCCAGGACGAAGGTAAGTGCACTTTTCAGAGCGCAAACCAATTAGGGGATGAAAGGTCATGAAGGGTTTATCTTTGTGAAGAACTAATGCACACTTAACAAGGCATCTGACTTCCTCATGTTTTCCTGAAATATCAGCTGTTCCATCGCTACCAAGTCGATCCAAGGCATGGATTAATTAGCTTAGAGTTTCAGCTTGGCGGTTTACAAGTTTGCAGAATTTCATAGACTTCCACAATGCCCAGCAAGAGATGGGGATTCTTGCCGTTTCTATGATTTCGCTGCTTCCCCGTTGATTGAGTGTGTGTAATCATCATTTTCTGATATGCAAAAATTAAGAACAAATGCAGCCTAGTGCCTACACTCTGCGATAATTGATGCTGGTTTTATGGATTGTATTTTCTTTACTGAGGACCTTCTTGCTGAGCAAATTTGAGGAATGAAAACACTTGCTGAGATTTTATTTCTATGGCAATTTTCTATGTTTTCTTCCACTAGCAATATCATATTTTTGTTTGTGAAGGGAAGAGCTATTGTTCATCTTAGTTATTTGCCTCTTAGAGCTGAAGCAAAAATAACTGATATTGAGGACACATTAAAATGGAAGCAGGTGGAAAAGAGCAGCTCCTAAAAAAAAAGATTAGAGAAAATTTTACAGACTTGTTTGTGGAAAACTACTGCAAGTTATTCCAGAAGACAAATGATGATTTATCTTGTTGGGATATTTGGCTCTTTTTATCTTGATGGACATCTTAAAAAGTTAAAACACACTTTTAAGAATTCTGTATATTTGCATTACTCTGGTAAGTACAAGGTCCAGGTTATCTGTTATGTTGGAAATGTATAGCAGACGGCATCTTTTTTTCCTGGACATATTAGGCAGATGAAGAGATGGGATATATTGGAAAAACTTGGGTGACAACCTGTGTTTTCTGAGCTCCTTCTCTAGGAGATCAATCAGCTTCCAAGCCTCTTTTTGTGCCAGTCTTTAGGAAAGCAGATGATTCACTTTTGGCCCTTGGGAAATGGGTGAGCAGTACCAAGAGGAACTGGATTCAGTCTGTGCAGGGGTACTTTTGTAAAGTGAAATAGCTGTGGCTTGTAGCTGAAATTTTGAATCTGAGACATCATTGTTCTGGCCTCACTGTTTGCTGGAGTCTGCTTGGGAGGGGATGCAACCAGAAATATCTCATTTATTCCTTCCGGAAAAAATAGACTCATCAAGTGTAACCGTATGTAGAATTGCTCACAATAAAGTGAGTAAAATGCAGTCACTGCATTTGCAAGATGACCAACACTACTTGCAGCAATCATTTAGCTAGGTGTGGCCCAGAAACATTAGTCATAAAGTAGTTTTCATTCATGTAAATAGCATTTAGGCATCAAATGAAACTGAGGGTGAGTCTACAACATAGTCTGGTGGTAAGCATTATTGTAAAGATCTAAACCAATTTGCTTTATTATTAGCTAGTCCAGAGCTCACCACAGGCTGCAAAAGCTTCCTGAAACCTTGGGCAACCCACACTAAGCTGCCTGCAAATATGCATCTTCACCAAGGTCTCCCTTGCTTGGGTTTTCCAGCCTGGGGTTGGAGATGCCCGCTCTTGCACCCTTGTGCTCCACCAGTGGCACTCCCATGCCGTCTCCTCTGCCTGGGCAAGGCAAAACAGGTTGGAGATGTGCTCTGGCCTTGCTGGAAGCTCCAGGAGGTTGTCTGCGCAACTCAAGCCTTTCCAGGATTGCGCAAAGCAACACATTGATTTCAGGTTTTAGAAAGAGAAAGAAGACAAATTGAAACAAAGCTGTTCACCTCGGCACACAACTCTATGCCACGCATGGAAGTGAATTGGAAATAATCTCTTTTGTCAGCAAGTCTTGCAGGTAAGGGGCCTTCAGATGCTCATCACAGGATCGGTAGATAGTATTTATAGGTAGATAAATGGGATAGATGTGTTTATACAAAAAGCAAATAACCTGAGAACTGTGAAAACCACACTACCCTAAGGGTAGCTACTTGGCCAGTATTTATTTTTTGTCAGAAGCTGAAGAATGCGTCACTGTTAGATTTCGGTGAGAAGGAGATATAACCCCCCACGCCCCACACTTACACTTACAGCATCAACTGATGCTGTAATCATGAAACGTGTATGAAAAACGTAGTCCAAATGCCATTATGATGAGCACTCAAAAAGGGGGGGAATGTACTTCCTTAGGTTATTAAAACAGCTGTCCTGAGCCTAGGAGACAAATCATGTCACTGCTCCTCCATGCAAGATCCTCCCTTGGCAGCCCAGCTAACTTCAAGGCAAGGAGGATATTAGATAGGAGTAGCAACAAGTTTGTAACCCGTAAGACCTGAAGGTCCTGTTATAATGCAACTGTTTTTGGTATCATAGCTATGTGAGAAGCAAAAATACATTTTGGAGACAGTGACTAATTTTCTTGTACCTGCTGTTAAGCTGATCTTTTTTTTTTTTTGAAGCCCAAGCTGTCTGCTGGAAAAACTGATCTTACTGGATCTTTCTATTTTTTTGGTTTTGCTTTTAAAGTAATAGAAATGGTCAAACCTCAAAATTTCCATCACTCTTTAATATTTCCATAAGTTAAAAATATAATTTCGAACATAGCTTTTTATTAGAAAATTTTAGTTTCTTCTAATGGCATTTGCACAAAATATAAAGAGAAGTTTTAAACTAAAATTTATTTGATCGTTTTACTACTATAAAACAAAATTTATTCAAAAACTTAGATTTTAATGCCATGAAGAAACGATTTTAATAACAACCTCACATCTTCAGACTCCGATTTAAGCAATGGGACGTCTTTAATTGTCACTCTATAACAGTCTGTTAAGAAAAGAGTGATTGATGTCCTTTTAATGTTTCTTAATTTTTTCTTAAAAGTAAAATAGATTTATCGATATTCATTGGGGCCCAAGTTCTTCCATTAGGTATGTCTGGAGCTATTCAGAGATCTCAGATATAGCCATAGCTACATCTGTTTTCCATTCCCTTGTATTTAACCTTATTAAGCAACCTTAAAGCCATTGGGCCTGACCTGGTATTACTGAACTAAGATTATCTCTTGAATTCCTTTTGTAAACCATGCATTAACGAATCGACAGAAAAAGTAGCATTTTGTTAAAGGCAATTGAAAGACAACGTATTTCCATATTTCTGTTTTTCATGCTTTACTGTTTGAAATGCCGTTGATATATTATTGTCAGTGTTTGTACCTTTTCTGTGTTTTAAAACAATTTAAGAAGAAAGTCTAATTAAAGAAAAAACCTGTTGGTGATAAGAAAGAGGAAAGAAAGGAACAGGACAGTTATTCTGCAATGTTAATAAAAGCATAATGCATAAGTCATAGGAGGGTTTTTTACTCTCCCTGAACAGTTTTCTGAAATGTTTATATTCTCAGAAGTTTTTCATTCCTATCTTTGAACCTGTAGTCACATAACCAGTTTATTTTTTTCCCCAGCAACTGGGTATTCTAAAATGGCTCTTGAATACAGAAGAGAACAAATTGGCAGTTTGGAGTCTCTACATTAATTCTGATTGACATTTTTTAAGAAGCCAGAGGGTACATAGTATATCTTTCCACAGAGCTGCTGGGAATATAGTTTTGCACCTTAAATTCCTTAAAGGGACTTTTTTTGCTGCTGTTACTCAAGAGAAAGAGAGCCAAGGCTGTTTTGTCTGGCTGCGTGTAAAGACGACAGAAAATGGCTAGCTTGTTTTAACTTTATTCAGCTATCGAAAATGATGCTTTTGGGCATTTTATATCTTGCTTTATGCACCTCTGAGATAGCCTTCACTGACCATCTCACAATTGTTCTGTCCTTCTCAAGAGGGATTTCAGGCATTGATGTCTTTGTTTCCCTACAGATCCCATTTTGGGGAATGCCGTCCATGGCACGACAGCAGCACAGGCAAGGGCTTTGCTGCTGTAGCAGAGAATAGTCTGAGGCTGGATTAATTATTCTTCTTTTGTTCCTATTACTTGTAATGAAATAGATTGCCATTTAAGTGAAATTATCTTTCAAAGGTTTTTTTTGGGAAGACTTTTCTTCTCTGAATTTAAAAGTGTTTCATAAGAAGGAAAACAAAGACAATCTCATTAGGATCTGTGAAACTTGCACATATGGGGAGATTTAACACCTTTTGAAGTATTGTTTATGATAGTGATATGTATTAACCAATTGTCTCGTACTGTGGTGTGAACAATGAGATGAGTCTGGAGTCATAGCAGGGAAGGATGTTAAAAGCTGTGGTGATACTTGTTGATAAATTTGCAAGAGTTGCAGTTGGCTGTAGTGCTACCCTCACCCATATGCTTCACTGCAAATTAATGTGCTGAGTGCCTCTTCCACCCACCCCCCTGTCAGAACCAGTCTGAGTGCTTGGTTTGAAAAACACAATTATATTTGAATTTTCTGTTGTACCATACCAGATTGCCATGATGTATAAACTTAACAGTACCAAATTTTTTACAAGTTATAAAGGTAGAGCTCATGTTAGAAAAATCATCTTCCACAGATTATCAAGGTTATCTCCAAACTTTGGGGAAAAATAATAAAAATCTCCAGCTCAGTGACTAATGCTTCTATTAGCCAAATACACAAAGCAAAGTGTGTCTTAAATTGTGTGCTTTGCTGAAAATTCAAGAAGTGATGTCTCTCCTGAGGCCTGTATAATTCATATAGCACTTTAACCTGTGATTAATTACAAAGGGAGCGGAAACTTTGCTCCTTCCCACTTGTGCTTTCATCAAAACCGAAAATCCTAAAGTAAATCTCTGCTAGGCAGTAAGAGACCCAAGTGACTTGCTAGGCTGATTAAAAATCAGCCATCCTGCTGAGTCTTGAAACAGCACCGGGTAAAACGGGGATCTCTGGAACAGAAACATCTACAGGAGATCAATGCTGTAGTAACTAACTTCTTTTTGAGGGGAGAAATGACACTGAAAAAGCAAAAGAAGGCTTCTGCACAAGTGCAAAGCTGATCAATGGGAGACAAGGTAGGAGTTTTTGATGTGGGGATATTTTTTTTTATTGAAGGTTATGAGCTTCTGATGTGTTCTTGTGTGAAGGTGAATCATCTGTGAGCAGGGAGTTGCTCTTACTAGCAGCCCAGAAGTAAATTTTCCATGGCAAACCCCAACAAAGTTACTTGAATTACTTTCCTCCATCAAGTGAGCATTCTGCTGGTTTTATGTTCATTTGTGGTCCAGATGCTCTCACAAAGTTTCAAAGTTATTAGAATAAGGCGAAATGAAAGGATGGGGCAGGGAGGGCAAGAATGAGGTTTCATTCTGGATTTTTGTTTGTTTGTTCTGAACCACTTCTGTTCTTTGTCAAACTATTTCAGCCAGACGGTATTTCAGCCTTGCATGGTGGAATAGTTATCTGCAGATCAAGAAAGGGGGACCAGAAGACCTATCTTCTTGTGAATGGAGAGTGGGCAGACCCCAGTCTGTTGACTGAAAAGGAAAATATGGGAGTAGTTTGCCTGGCAGGTGGTGTACACAGCAGAGATACTCTTGGCAGATCTCTGAAAAACAATCAATAATACCTCGGGGAGCCCTGACTCCTTTAAATGTGTCTCACCCAACATAGCTTTTCTTTGCAAAGGATTAAGGTCACCGAGAGCACACAAAATCGCTGTTTTCCATTACTTCCCCATCACCAGTTTCCTCTCCTCCCAGATTCTAACAACTTCATTACTCTCAGCAAGAGGTGGGAGTGGAGGACTATAAAAGTGGGGGTTTGGGGGCTTGTTGCTGTCATTAGACGGTGACTGAGCTGCCCCAGCTGTCCCTCTCTCCCGTGGTCCTGCACATGCCTTAGGGTGCAGCTGGGCACTTAACCAAAAAGTGTAGTGCTCGCTCCTTTCAGCAACACTCAGGGAGCTGAAAAAGGAGATGAGAGAATTCACATAAGCAAAATAAATAATAAAAGTAAGTAAGTAAATGGTTCTGTGTTTTAGTTTTTGGAATTGCATGAGGAGAGAAGCAGCTGGGGCTAAGCAGGGGAGGGAGAGAGTCGTAATCAACGTGCTCATTTTTCAGTAAGTTCCAGATGCAGATCAAGAAATGTGAAGTTTGTGCTGACTAGGAGACAAGGGCCCCAGCTCTCATCTAGCAGAGAGTAAATTAAAAAATAATCATGAAGAACAGCAATTTCTCTGCAAGCGTTCAATGGCTTGCGTGTTCTTTCCATTGTTATTTTCTTTCTGTGGATGAAATGGAATGGACTGGGACTTGGTCTGGGAATATTTCATGCACCTTTGTTCCTCCAACAGCCCTACCTTGCTCACTGGGCACGTCCCCTCCAGCTGACAAGCATGAACTGGAAGTGGAGTTTTCCAGGTGGTGTGGCTTAGGAGCAGTTGAGGAGAGGATAAGCAAACTCCTAAGGATGGAAGTCCCAGGCAAGGAGATGGAGAAGCAGCAAAGACTGCTTTTGCTCTTTTGGTGTTTCCATGGAATGAGGGAATTCAGTTTGGGGGGAATGGATATAAGCAATATTTTCTCATCTAAGTAAATGTTGAACAAATCTGAAGAAGATTCTCAGACCTGTCCTAGTATTATCCATATGCCAAGCACCCCCAGCGCTGAATCATGGGTTCATTTCAGTGTAAGGGCAAACATGAAGTCAGTAAAGGAATCTTCTTCTTTGCTGCCTAGTTCTTTGACTAACCTCATTTTAAATATAGTTGTCTTCCCTATCGGATATATCCTCTGTCTTACCTGACAGATAACTGAGCTTGGAAATGCTGATAGGCCTATAAAGAGCGTAGCTTTAAAGAGAGATTGCAGGTTCTTGGCCAGTTAACCGGTTCTTATTTTACATTTCCATTGCACCATACATTACAACATAGGCTGCTCTTCAGTGTATCATGGGAATGCAGAGAAAATATGGGTAACTTGACTCATGTATTTAAAAGCATATAGAAAGCACTGGCTCATTCCATGTGTGTTCCCGTTTCCTCTTTTAAATTATTCTCAGCATAAAGCATGTATTTACATTCAGATCAGAACTATTCACAAAAGGCATGCAGCTGTGGAATGTGTTACATATTGTAATTATAAAGATATATTTATTCCTTTTTCCCTGTGAATAGATTCTTGTATTGATTTGTTCCTACTTCTGCACACCTACACTGAGGCAATGGGGAGAAGGTTGATTTTATGTGAAATGACTTTAATTGCCTTATCTCTGGGGAAGAAATACAGTCATTGAAAACCTCAGTTACAATTTTGTAACAATTTTTCCAAACAGACTTAGACTAATGATCCAAAACACTTCTCTTCTTAATTAAGACTATGGTTATAGATGGTTACTGGGACGCTTGGAAGGTTTGGGGAAAAAAGGAAGCCTAGAAAGTTCAAGGAAAAAAATGTAACGTTGAGCAAAAATTTTTTAAATCAAATGAAAGCTATAGCTTCTGTAAATTGTTTTGAGAAAAAGAGTTATCCAGCAGATTCAAAGCCATCTAATAAGTGAAAACCTGGACAAAAGCTGGAGTTTTACTTTTAATCTACAAAAAAGAGCCAACAAAGAGTCAAAAGACCAAAAAAGAACCAACTCAAATCCCAGATCCCACAAAGAGATCTTTGTGGAACATTGTGACCCTCAGCCTTGACTCTTGTTTTCCTGGACATAAATGGAGACAAAATCCAATAGAGTCAGTAGATGAGGCCAGTAAGGCAATCACAAGGCGTGTCAGTTGAGGATTAGCTACATGAGCAAGGACTATTTGTAGGCTTTGAACTTTTTTTTTTGCCTCTAGCACCTCCCTTTGAGGTAATGTCACAAAAATTGCTCATAGGTTGGCAAGCTTTGGACATGCTGTTTTGAAAAGCAGTAATGAATGTTAAGAACATACATGCACTCTGTTGGTGATTTTTATTGAGTTGGCTTTTTTTTATTTTTGAAATATGAGGGCCTCCAAAATTACTGCAGCAATAGGGATACTATTATTACAAAGTTCTTAGTTGGTAATATAACCATTATATTTCAGTTTGTTTTAAGAATAGTTAGAATATGCATATTTTTTAAAAAACAGAGGGAAGGAAAACCAAACCCTGTGTTGGACCTGATATATTGACCTCTGAAGATTTGAATCCTCTACAGACATCCTGCAGTGATATTGAGTGGGGAGAGCTGTACAGAAATGCTGACAGAGAACCTTGCATCAGATAAATAGATCAATTTTCTTGGCAGAATAACAACATTTTTCCTTCTTTGATATGGGGCAAATGGAATTGCTGAGCTGTGTTCTCAGTTAAGATTAGATACATATTTTGAGCCCAAAGCTCCTCTCTATCAGAAGTTAATATTAACAAAAACCACAAAAGCCTCTCTCCTTTAAATACTGCTACTACTACTATTAGTGTTTCTGTGTCTATCTGAAAGTAGAGCATGAATGGCTCTTGCTTTTTATCCACAAAGAAATGTGTTCAGCTTTTTTACAGGAATGGACTGCAATGCTTCGATTCACAATGTTTGTTCTTCTGTGGTTTAGATGAATACAGCACAGTCGTTTCTTAAATGAATGTGCAAAGATTCTCTCTCTTATAACCCCAAGAGGAACGTGTAACGGTTCTCTCTCATCTCAGCATCTACCCAAGCCGGGTGTTCTTCCTTTCCTTATCTTGAGTTTTCTGGGATTTTTTTTCTCCCTTTTTTTTTTTTTTTTGCAATTATCATAGGCACCTTTTGGCTCAGATGGTCTAGTCTTGCATGAAAATTAGATTTTAATTAATCTCTTTCAAAAATTTCTGCCTGTGTGGATGATGTCACGTTTCCATTATCTAACCCTTAATAACTGATTATAGCCTAATTGAATGTACTAGAGGAAAAACGACAGGATGTCAGGATATAAAGTTCATTAAGGAAAATCAATTTGCAAGGCTTTAAATTGCATTAAGGTCTACCCTTTAAATCATCTAATATATTTCTTCCTGGTTTGGGAAGGTAAATAGGCACATTGTGGAAAAATATGTGCAAGAAGAAGTGGTAGACTTCGTGGGTAAATTAAATTGCAGATGACTGAAGATCAGACAACAATTCCATTATCAATGACAAGCTGCCAAGGTACTCAAAGAAATACTTTGCCAAGTGCCTTGTATTTTCCATTTCTTTGTCATTTAAAAATAAATAAATCTTGCTTGTACGTTGGACCGAGATGTATCTCATTTTATTAAAAAAGCCAATAGAGAAGGTTTAATGAATACTAACTGTATTACTTGCTCTCCAGGATGGATTTGGCAGCCCCTTTACATGCCAGACCGGATGTTTTCATCTTTTTCAGGTCTATAAACAGTAGAAGCTGCTTATAGTCATATTCTTGGCATCATCATCAGCTGGATGCATTTTGATTAGTGTCTTTTGTGGTACTGAGTCAATACTGTACCTTTGTGAATTGTTTAATAAAAGCAGTCAGTGGAAGACAACCTTACCTTGGTAGTTAACTCTTGACAGTTATTTGAGGATGTGGTGTTACACTGGTGACAGTTTATGTCCCATGAAACTGGTGTGTTTCTGTGGGGTCTCAGGGCTAGCTGTATCTGCTCGTGGCTTCCTGGATGCCCAAGGGGGACAATTTTGGAGCAATTCTGGAGAGGGAAGGTAAGGATGGCAGCTGGACCTGTCTACGCTACCTTGCATATATTGGTGTGACCTGGCTGGTATTGGGCCATCTCTTGCTCTCTGCATGACCTCTGAGCTTTAGTACCAGGCAACAATGGTTTTGTTCAAAACCTACAATAAAGTGATAGAAAAAAACCCATGATATTACAAGCTAAATTAAATAAGATTCAGTCCTGAAACAGAGGCCTTTCTCCCTAGCATCCTGGTTTCTTCTTGATGGTATTTTGGGCTGGATAGCATAACATGGGTTGGTCCATCTAACTCTTCTCCTCTGGCCTTTGTCATTCACACATTCCCAGCACCGCAGTGGAAGACAAAGGCCCCACTTCTGAGCGGGACTGCCCTCTGGGGTCATGGCAGTACAACCAGGCAGCAAGACCTGTTGCGTGACTTCCGCCGCTTACATGGTACATGGCAGTCTTTGATGAAAGAGTATGTCCCCCAATATGAATCCAGTACCATGGACATGTTCTATATCTGCAATTCTTTGTCAAAGATCTGATTGTTTACCAGAGTTTGCCGTGGTCTTCCCGTCCATCAGTGGGACGGGATATCTCAGTATGCAAAAACAGACCCGCAGTCTCCTGTTTACAGTGATTTTCAGGTAAGATAATTAATTAGGACTTCAAAGGAAGAAGATGGCATGCTTAGCATAAGTTTTAAGTCACATTTTGTCACCTTCCCAGAAGTTGTTTAAAGAGTGGAGAATTGGTACAGTATGTCTTTCTCTTTGAGATGGTTTATACAGAGTTTTTAATTACATTGGAGATCTCTTAAATGTAATTTTGTATGATGGCATCTGGTACAAACTGGATGCCTCACTTTGATCTTCCGTGGAATAGAGGTTGACAGTAATCTTCAAATGAAGAGTAACATCAGCAGAAAAACAGAGATGAAATTAACATATTGGAGCATAGCTTTTCTTGTAATCATCACCATATTAAATATGGAGGGGAGTATTCTGAAAATCAAGTTTGCATTTTGAACAGCGTTAGTGGGGCTGAGTTGCCCTTATTAGCCATTTTATATTAAATTTGATAAGAAAGCTGATGCTGACAAGCACTGGAAATGTTTTTTTTAATCCTGTTTTTAATAATTTTAGATCACCTACTAAATATCTTGTAATATTTTAATGGCTGTCTTATTCATAGTAAAAAAAAGGTGAACAAATTGAATATAGAAAATAAAAACGCAATCTTCTCAGCCTTTTGCTCCTTGTAATGGTACCAGAATGAAAATTATGGTGCATCTGTGTTTTGCTTTACTTTCAGTTTGCAACCATATTTTTGCATATTTCGTATGACTGCAAAAGTATGTTGCGTATTTTTGCAATGAATTTGCACTTCAGGTACTAAATTTTGGCCAGTTTTCTTGTAAATTCCACATGACTGTAAGGCCCTTTAAATTTTTTTTGCAGGATTTTAGAACATTTCCAGTGTCTTCCCTAGGTGTAAATAAGATGCATCAAAATATACAGATGCTCACTTTTATGTGTTATCATCCCACAGATGAACTCACAGTGAATATTTTCATTCTGAATATGTTCAATTTTGTTTTTTTTTTAAACAGATACATATTTGGGAATGCTAAAGAGGGAGGAGGTACTTTTTATAATTCCTTGTGTTTATTGTGAAAACATCTAAAAATTCCTACAAACATTCATTGAAGTCTTTCTTCATTGAAGACTTTTATTACTAAGGAATATAATATATATTTTGTGTGCCAAAAGCATCAGGTTAATTTTGTCCTTACAGTAGTTCCAGGGGAGTCACTGAAGTCTTTCTTTCAGGAGACAGATGCTGCTGGAGGGTTTCTGTGTTTTCCTGGCACTGATTACGCCCTATTGCTGCTTCAGTGAGGAGGCATCCAGAGAGAAGAGAAAGGCCAACGTCCTTGCATTGATAACTCTTCTATTCAGATGGATGGAGGTGGGCTTTAAATATGCTTATTGTACTTAATTATCATTTTTTAATGTTCTTTAATTGAAAATGTAGATTGCTACAGACTGCTTCATCAAAAATGCAATCTAATTTGGGGTAATGCTCTTTGTTCAACTAGAAGAATACCATTGTTGAAGGTTGGGGTTCAGATACTTTGTCAAAGCAGCATGTTGAAAAATAATAACTACCAACACTGCGCTCAGTCCTCATCGGTGCAATTTGGACCTAGCCCACAGCCTGATGGAGATGTCAGTGTGCTTTGAATGATGCCTTTAGTAAACCAGCACTTATATACTCTCCACCCTTTACTTGCCTCCTCTCATCCCAGTGAGACAGTCCCCAGTCCATGCCATGTGCTGGGGACTTGGCTATTACTTCTTTCCTTTGTGTTTTAATGGCTCTCTCCACCCTCCTTGACTGCATTTGCAGGACAACAGAGCAAAGCAGAAGAGGGACTCGGCGATGTGTGGTTTCAAAAAAGCATCTATTTGTCACTCTTTGCTATGGCGATACCCTCTTTTGGGTTGACAGAGGGGGGAAGACAAATACTATTATTATTTTTGTGTAAGCTCAAAACACTAGCTATTGCGCTGCCAAGAGGAAACGGCATATACTTGTATTCCTGTACCTTGAACAGGTTCGTGAGGCGTGAGGGTACCTGATAATTTGAATGCACATTAACCCTGGCGGTATCTTTCTTTCTTCATGCATAGCAGAGCAGAATCCCCGTCACTGAAGACAACTATAAAAATATATAAACAGGCAGCCCAAGTTTCTCATTTTCATAAGAGTTGGGGGCATCTCTGGAAAATAATCTTAGCAAAAAAAAAAAAAAAGATGGTTGACTTGCTATTTGCAATTGAGAAATTTTGTCATGCAGTGATTGTCTATTGCTTAGCATGACAAAAGGCTAGACAAATACAGGGCAAAACTGCAACAGAAAAACAGAAAACAGTAAGAAATGAGTGGGAAACCAGGTCTTTGTTAGATTTGGGCCAGTGAGTGGCATGATAAGAAAAGCCATTGTGTATTTTCTATCGGGCTGAAAATCTTCTGCAATTTAGGCAATGAGAAGCTCATGTGCCATTGTGCTGGTACTGCTGTGGTTATGCTGCTTGTGGATGGCAGAGAGAGGGAAGCAATCTGATAAATGATATGTAACCACCTGATGCATAATTCAGTCTTGCAAGGGCAGTGTAGGAAAACAGTATGATATCTAGACAAATTAATCTGTCTTAGGCCTTGACTATCTAAAGGCCTTCTCTTTCATTGCCAGTTCAGTCACAGGTATATATGTGATTATTATTTGAAATGGGAAGTTCTTTTCCAATAGCTGTTTTTGAAAGATGCTGTCTCACAGCAAAATCACTTTAGTGAAGTATGCTTTCATTTTGAAGTACAATAGCAACTGTCAGTTAGAACCATCATTTGTTTTGCTTTGTTTTGTTTTGTTTCTATTATTTGTGTATTATCATTTCAGGAAATAAATTTGTATGTAAGCAGTCAGTGCCAGTAGTCTGAACTTTCATTTGTCATTTTAGATGTTGGCACCACTGTGGTGCATTACGCTCACCAATCCCAATCATAACCAGCTGGTTAATAACAGCTGCGTAAAGTTGGCTGTACTCACAAATTGCGACAACTTAATAAATACAGAGGGGAAAAGGAATATTACGGCACTTTGCAGGAGACCGAGGCAGGGAAAGGTTTGGTCCCCTGCCCACAAAGGCATCTGGGTGCACTGATTGCATGCACCGGGATCCTTTGGAGACCCTTGGCCAGCTCTATAGGTGTCAGTCTACATACCACAATTAAAGTCACACAGCAACTGCTGGTGCAACGTGTACTGGGGACAGTGTTTGAGGTCAACAAGCTATCCTGAAAAACCTGAATTTGTGATATCACAACTCTGGCCAGTACTGAAGTTGACTGTAGACTCCAGTAGAATGGATTAATGATAAAAATTGAGTGTGATATAACATATATATCATATGATATAACATATATATCATAATATAATAATATGTGTATTTTTATTATACAGCATATAATATAATAATTATCATATATCATAAAATACAATAAACGATAATAATAGTGATAAAACCCGTGTACCTGTTAGGCCTCTGGAGCGATTTCCATTCCCTCTCCCTTCCCCAAATATAACCCTGAATTCGGGCTTCCATCTTTCATGCTCTTGTTTTATTAGGCATGAACCCCTTGCTATGAACAAAGCACCGAAACCTGCCCAGCTTGCAGTCTGTAGTCTTTCCAGGAGGGCTATTTTATTTTCTTTATTTTCCTCACACCTGGGTAGGGGAGGCTCCCCGCAAGAGGAGAAACAGTTCAAACGTGAGTGAACTGCATCCAGGGGGAGATGGCGGGGGAAGAAAGAGAGATTTCGGGATTGGTGTTAGGGATTTCTTATACAAAAATCGAAGAGTCAATAGCTTCTGTTATCTTTGGGACTAGACGTGCAGAGAGCGTGTCTGTGGCTCTCATTCCTCAGGCTATCGGAAGAGGTTATGTATATTCTCTGCGCTGTGGTGACATACTGAACATCCATACATCTCATTCATGTGTCATTGCTCACAAACAGGGTCATGGCTTTAACATCCAGGGACAGAAAAATGTCCTTTTGAATTAGTTCAGTCCTTATTCTCTGGTTTTTATCAAGTTCCTTCCCCATTAGAAAGGTTTTTTTTTTCTGGAAACAATAGAAAACAGCAGATAAGGAAGCAGGCTACAGCAGATGTAACCACTTAGTTTCTGTCAGCTAGACAAGTACGCATTCTTCCTCCCTAATATAATGGCAAAAAAAAATGTGAACAAAAGCGTGTTTTCATTCACTAAGTTCCTTCAGTGCTGGAGCTGATAAAATCTTAAACATGCATCCAGAGACAGCAGCAATGGAAGAAGAAAAGGGACTCTTTCTCAGTGGATACCAAACAAATGGAAAAGGAAAAAATCCTGACATTACCCAGCGCCGAAGCAAGGGTGAGGAATAAACGGGTTAGAATTCAGGGAAGAAAGGTCTTTGGAGGGTTGTTAAACGTGATGCTGTGGTTTAAATTTCTGCTCAGGAAGTCCCTGAACTACAGACTGCCAAAAGCTGGGAGGGAATGATGGAGAAAGGATCACTTTCTTCTCTTTTCCTAATGCTCTTTCCCCAAATAACTACCAGTAAACACATAATATTGGACTTAATAGACTTCTGTTCTGTCTCCGGGTGGCTATTTCTCATATTGGTAAGCAGGTCCCCAGATGCAAAGCTGGGACAAGCATCTTGAAGGTTCAATAGCAGCACGACATGGAGAGAGAAGGGTAGGAGTGTTCTCAAATTTTCTTTTTTTTAATCTTCTTTTTGTTTTCTGTATACACTTCTCTTGTCTTTTTACAATGTCTGCTATAGGAAGTAAATGACTTTAAACAATCAGCCTATTCAGTAAGGGAAGTCTTGATATTATCAATTTAAGTAGGATTTATGCTTCTAATCTGCAAACATTAATATCCATTTATACTTAATTTTACAGAGCTGTCAGCAAAGTATGCTATGAGGGAACTAACAGTGTGCATTGTTCACAGGTTTCAGTTTTACTGAAGAATATACCCAGAGAGTATTGATAGGACCCAGTTAAGAGGTATGGAAGGTTTGGGAGAAGAAAGCAGCACCATTTTTGCAGGTCGGTGTAGGTGGGGACTATTCCTTTCCCACCTGTGGCTCACGACTCTTTCCCAGAGAAAAGGGTAGTCAAAAGTATTGGTATGGACGAACTGGTTTTGCACTGAAAAAAACCCAACCCAACAAAAAAACCCCAAACTTTTTTGCCACCTTGCTTTATTACTGCTTTATAAGGCATGTACCTAAAGCATGAGGGCATCGTGATGTCTTTCTAAAGGTGTCTTAAAATGGTGAAGCATTTCTAAAGCCAATAGTTTATTTTTCACAATATATTTCATGTTCATAATAAATGAATTTGTGGAATTGGCATGATTTCCATCTGCTTTAATGCTCTCTTTTACAAGCCCATAGGAAGAGAGATTTCCAGAGTAACAGTCAGATACTGTTTTTAAAAAAAAAAGTGAAGAAGTTACTCAGTTTCTCACCCATAGTATATTTATTTGGAGGAGCTGAAACTTCCTTATAATCATATTAAACCTAAATTGCTCTTTGTATGGCCATCAGGACCGAATCCATATTTCTAAAGGTTTCATTTCTGAGGGCTCTGGAAATCAGATTTTGTTCTTTGTGCACTGGAATACTAATAAATATTGCATATCAATTTTTAACTTTTCTTTGTTTCACTGGGTATGGCTCATAAAAACGTCTCTTACTCCACTTACTAATATACAAACTAGGAGAAGCAACATTAAAACAGAGCACATAAATACAGCAGAAATGTAAATTAAAGAATTCTGGTAACAAGACCTGCCTGAAGAAATCTGTACAGACACAGTAATATATATTTCCTCCAAAATATCTTAAAGATCTTTTGCTCTACCTCCTGCACATTATAAAACTCTCAGGGAATTATAGATTAAGTCCTGGAATACATTTAGATCATTATTTCCAATGACAACAATGCAATTCTTTGAACAGTGTGCATTTCATATACACAGAACAGCAGTAGAATAAATAAGGCATATATTGCATTGGAAAAAAGCTACATTTCATGATTCACTTAGGGTTTGGCAGAAAAATAGGAACAGGTAGATGTCCTCACAAAATGATTATGAGCTGTCTGCTGAAGATTCTGTCAGTGAATAATTGCAAGCAATAATTTTGTTTTCTGTAATTTAATATAATATTATACATGTATATCAACAATGGAGATAAACAAATCTTGACAAGGCACAGGCCTCAGTTAAGTGCCAGTTTAAGGGCAAGGTTTCTGTTTGCTACAGAGCTTACAGAAACACTGAACAGTACCTTTTTCCTCTGAAGAGCTGATGGGCATCCTCATGGAGTTATGTATTATTCAGTACTTGAATGGGCGAGCACAGCTAATTTTGGCAGGTCTCAGGTAGCTTCTTCAGGTCTCACCTTTTGTTGGCTCCTTCTTGGTGATGTGCCACTGCCAGTGAGGGCTGGCTTCTCAAAGCTCCTAAAGGCTTTTGCTCCATCAGCTCTAAGCTGGCTTTCCTTGGCAGTTCCCTGGTTAGGGGTGTCCAAGCCGGTTGCATACAACTGCCCATTGATTGTGCAGGTACCAACACGCTCAGGAGCAGCTATACAACCCATAGGCAAGAGCAGCAGGAATGCAAAAGGACCCTGAATAGGTGTCATCTCTGCCACTGCTTGGAGCTGTCGTCCTTGGCACATCACAGACCTTGACCCAGGCAGAGCCCCTGGGTGGGGATGGGAATGTCCAGACGTCTGGGGACAGGGAGCGCTGGGGATGGCAGTGGTCTCACCTGTGGGAGGGATGCTCTGCTTGGGAGGGATGCTCTGCTGGCTCACCAGCGAGCAGATCATGTGCCATCAAGGAGGACAAATGGGAGATCGACAAGATCTTCACAGTCACCCTACAGAAGCACGTACCAGAGTATACCAGCATTTCAGGGAAGGATGGACAACCCTCAACAGAGCAATGGTCAGAAACTCCCAAGATGGCAGCGACTGCAAATTTGCAGTTTCCCACAAAGCAACAAATCCCCTTCTCTGACTGTTTCTGCAGTTACAGAATAGACAGAGGGTCTACAGGTATAGGGCATTGGAAACAGGTGAAGCAGATGATGTCTCATCACGGGAGGCATGAGAGCTGGCTGAGCCTTAACCAAGGGTACATATGAAGAAAGAAAAGGAAGATGATAGTTCCTCGAGGCTTTCTCCTGTGGGGGATGAAGGCACCTACCTATGTTCCTCGAGGGGCAGAGGTGGTGGAACTGGAGGAGATTCCTATGGCTGGAAGAAGGCCAACGTTGCACATGTCTTCAAGAAACAGGATCCAGTTTCACTTCAGTCCCTCAGAAGGTTTTGTCATTTCCAAGAACATGCTGATGGCTGGATTTGTTTTCAAACTCAGGTGCCTTAAGAATACATTGTTCAATAACAAGATACTCCAGTGATCATACAGCAGAGGGGTCCTCATGGGAATAGGATGTGTCTAAGTCAGTGTAGAAGTGACAAGTCATAACCTCATTTCACTGATCATTCCTGTCATCCAAAGTTCTTTATCAGCTGTAGATGAGACAGGTACGGAAGGCTTGAAATTTGAGACTGGAAGTGGGCGTAGCTATGCCATGTCAGAACTTCATGTCCGTTTTAAAATGGAGAAGGGCTAGGAAAACGTGAAGAAAATTCATTAAAATGGATACAATACAGCTGATACGCTTCATGCCTGCTTGCTTGGGTGTCATTAGGTATATGTTAATCATTAGGATTAAGGTTCATTAGATAGCATTAATGATATTGTCTATCTATGGGATCAGTGAGCCATGTGGAAGAATGTCCTTTAGATTGCACTGATGACTGGAGTAAGCACTGAACCACCCCAAAAATCTGTATCTGCAACATTTAGACCATTTGGACTGTTTGGCCTAGGAGCACTTTTGGTAGATCTGGCGAAAGTCTAAAGTACCAACGACTGCCCGGGATCAGTTGAGTTTCACTGCACAAACTAGAACAAACAAAAAAACTTAAATTCAGTGGTGATCAAAAAACATTTACTGTGGAAGCTTTATGAGCAGGAATTTGTTCAGTTACACTTCTGTCATGCTGAAAACAGCTTGCTCTAGATTAAATTAATTTTTTGGGTATGTGATTGGGAGTCACTGACATGAAATCAAAAGTGGTAAATATCAATAGCTGGATGTTGGATCAGTTTTCCTAAGTTGGGCAGCTTAATTACCTTCACCCTGATTTGAAGAGCTCACCCTTAATAACTTTTTGGCTGTGTATCTTTATAAATCATGTTTTCACAAATCTTGATATTAAAAAAACCTTCATAATAAAGTGCCTCAGAAATCTTGGATGCTTTGCCAGAATTTGTCTGGCCTACTTCAGAGATTAGTCTAATTTAGGTGATATTTGATTCCCCACTGTTGATGTTGTGGGTTTTTTTTTTCTTTTGCTTCTTGTGGAGATTAGCTTTGTATAAACATGTTATCCATAACATAAATCAAAGTAGCTGGAAATAGTAATATAGTATGGTCATGTATATTCATGGTTGTTTGATGAAGGAAAGACATTAACATATTTCTAGATTCTCTGTCATTCCCTTCCATTTATTTTTCTTAAAAGAAAAAAGAGAAAGAAGGAAAAGAAAGAAAATGTTCTAGTAAATTCATGTATTTATGAGAGTAAAATTATCAAAACAGGTACGGCAATAACTCACTTTTTCTCTCTAATTTGATGATTTGTAAATTAATGGGAAAAAAATGTTTTTCTGGTTCCATCAATCAGTGATGTAGCAGATTCTACTCTTATAATTAAGTGCAGGTTTTCCTTCTCCCGTTCAACATGGGGAATTTAAATGGTTTTGAAATAACCACCAGCACCACTTTGACAAGCGGGAGCACCTACACCGGTGTCAGAGAGCTTGCAGCAGTTCTGCACACATTGTCAGATGGATTTTATTTTTTCCAACCATCACCTGCCAGTACTGTTCATATCGAATTTATCATCTGTTGCTTAGGATTACAGCTGAGAGACATCCCTTCGTGCAAGCTCTGTGTTATAAAGTCTGTCATTATCCAGGTGAAGGGAAGGACGGCATCTCATCTGGAGAATTTCACCCAGCAGGCATTAACATGCGCCCAGCCTATTGCTGAGTGCTCGTCTTACCCTGGGTCCCTTCACTGATTTTTATACTTAACAGCCATGCCAGAGGTAAGTATCTCATGGTGTTATGCCCTCTCTGCTCCTATAAGGTGATGGAATTACTGGTCAGTAGTCTTTAAAATTAGGGTAATTCTTCCTTCCTCTGTTTAGAAAATCTCAGTCATTCTGACCAACTTGACGAAGGTGCCCAGAAGGCCCATGGTCTCCCTCGTATCTGAGGATCGCCTGTGAGCTGGCCCAGGGCTTTCCCTAGGTCAAGGGGAACACAATTTCTACAGCCATAAGGGTTACACACAGGCTAGTCTCTACCTTGGGCCTTGCACGTACCATGTAATAGGATGCTAGGCTGTGCAAGTTGAGGTCAGCACCTCCTGACAAGCTGGATGTACTGTTCCTGCACAGAAAGACATCAGTTCATGCTTGTGAGGGCTTCTAAGGAGTCCCGCTGGAGAGAGGGGGAAAGGGGTTTCACTGGATATGAATGTTGAAATGACTTCAATGAATGTTGAAATGATTGGCTTAATGACTGACTCAAAAAATCTCAACAGACCACCTTTCAGCAAAATAAAACTATAGCTTCCCCACTCCTTTAAATATTTTATACTTAATCCAGATGAAAATGTTTTTTTTTTTCAGTAGCTTTGGCTCTGTTTGAGGTGGAGTGGGTCAAAAATTAGATTTTCTATTCCATGTAACATCTGTGATTTGACAAAAAAGGGGGAGAGGTCATTCATTCATTTTTGAATGAAAAAATGGAGTTCTAAAAGTTTTCCAAAGAGTGGAAAAATTGGGGGGGGGGGGGGGGGCGGGAAGGAAGCTTATCAATAATCATGACATTGTAAAGCCTGGAGTGAACTGGAGGCTGGCGTCCAGCTTCTGGGGATCCCTGCTCAGCGGTGGCTTTTGGCTTTCAGCCCCTCTCTGTTCCCACGTTCTCCCCAGCACAGGGCGGAAGCCAGGAGACCCAGAACACGAGATTTCGGTTTCTGCTTCGGTGTCAGAGTACCTTTGGACTCTGAGAACATGACAGGAGCTCTCCAGGTTTCTGCAGGCTTCAGATGTAGGAGGGAAGCCCTGATTAGACCTGAGGTTCTTTCTTAAGGCTTTCATTATTGCATTGTTGTTGAAAAAGATAAATGAAGTGAGGCTTAGCACTGCAAGCTTAGATAAGCATGAAGAAAGGAAAAACTGACAATTACCAGTTTGATCTAATACTGTAATAATGTAAGAAACTGAATTTAATACACACTAAAACAATATGAGGCAATGGAAATACTATAATTAAGGAAATAACTTAACACATACATGTTTAATTAAAAACACCATTTATCTAAGAACATGCACTCTGTTTTGAACAGTAATTTGAAATCACTAAAGCTCTAGTTGAACAATATAATTTTCATTTAATACTAATCTTGGACCTGCACATTGAAGATACTCAGCACAGTGGAAATTAGATTTCAGTGAATTGTATAATGGTTTGTCTCTTGGATCCCAAACTGTGAAAAGTAACGTGGATCACGGAAGCCCAGCACATAATTGCCCTTATTGCATAATGTTAAAGTTAGCACTTAGCAGTGTCCAGCTTCTGAAATAATATTGTCAGGGTTGTTACTTGTAATCTCTATAGCTCTGAAAAAAACCCCGAATTTATTTCCAAGATGGAATTTTGAATTGTCAAATTCCTTTTATCTTACCATTTACTTTTAAAATTATGTTCACTTTGAATAAAACATAGTGAAAAAGTCTAGTTGCTTTGCGTTTCCTTTGATGTTTTATACAGTATATTTATAGAAAGTGGAAAAAATAGTATAGTAATGAAAAACTAAATCATTCTTTTAATGGTCTTCTCTTTTCTTCTGGTTTTTTTTTTATTTTTTTGCTTTGTTGTTGTGTGTTTTTTTTCCCCTTAATAAAATATTCTGAAAAAACATGTGCATTTTCCCGAATGCTTCCAAAACCAATGGCCAAATAAAACTTGTCCATGCAAACTCAGGTAATATGAGAAACTGAAAATTACAATTTCAGAATGCGACAGGGTGTGAAGGGAAGCCGTATTGATGGAATTATGATGTTCTGCAAGGCATTTTTGATCAGTTCCAGAAACAGCTTGGTGCTTAACCACTTACTTAATCTCATTGCATTCGTTCTTTTCCTACTTTTGTGGATATTTTTCTCTTTGTTTCTATTAGAATTTTGGAAGAATTTGAAAAAGGCTTATAGAATTAAAACCTTTGTTTCAGTGTTTATAAAAGCTCCTAGAATGTGATGGTTTTTCTTTCTAAATCATCAAGCTTGACCTCAGATTTCTTACCAGAAAACTTAATCCGCTTACTGAAAAGAATAAGACATTTCACTGGCTTTTCTTTTATTGGAGTTTCCACATGTCCCCTCTCATTGTCTCAGCTGGGCATTTAAGCTGCTTCCCGTATAGTTGTAAATGGGATTGTAAACATTGCTTTCTGATCTTCAGGTTTTAGATATCCACAGTCATTGCGAAGCTATGTACCTTCCAGAGTCGTATTCAGTGCAGTGATGGAGCCGGTGTCATCTGCAATTCATTCTTTCTTGTCCCCTCCTTGTACTTAGTGTGGGAACTTTGAATTAAATATATTATAGCAACCTTCCACATGTTTGTATCATGAAAAATATAAATGAAAGATGGAAATGCTCCTGGTGGTGGCAATCCTGGGGAACGAGTATTCCACAGTGTCAGACTGAGCAGTGTGAAATACTTTCCTGCATGCAGGAGTCTCCCGTTGAGATGTGAGAACAGGAATTCCTACTGTGGTGTGTTGTTGGGTAGTGAAAATTCACTAACTTCTATCCGTGCCTATAAGCATCTTAAGGTAGAGTTGGAGTCTGACTTCAGTTCAGTGCTTTTTGGGAAGCTGGTGTGCAAGAAGACTTTGATGTATTGCAGTAGCGCCTACTTCTGATGATTTACTCTGTCTTGGACTAGGTAATCCCTTCAAGGACTGTCTCCTAGATTTCTAGGAGATAGCATTACTTTCCTCAAATTGGGAGATAACAAACATATTCTGCAGCTGTGTGTCACTCACATTGATTTATTAGAACAAAACAGAGTCTTAGCCAGCAGTGGTCATAAAATGCACACAAATTGCTGTACTTTAGGTGCCTCATTTACATGAAAATCAGTTCCTTCTGAGAAAGATTCTGTATGAAACAGACATTTGAGCTTTCATAAACTGTGTTTTAATAGATCTGAGGCATCCAGGAGTCCTTTTGAACTGTACAGATTGGTTTTTGTCCTCTGTTGTGCCATGAAAATAAAGTGCATGGGAGCTGCAGACTTTCATGTTGGATGCTACGCGGAGAGAAGGTGGGTGTTGGAGCCTTTTCGAAGGCGGGTGTTGGAGCCTTTTCATGTACAAACCAGGCACTCTGGGCTTGCCATATGGCCTTAGGCAAGTTGCTTATGTTTAAAGCTGATCATTGGTTTTCTACGAGAAAATGCCAATTTGAAAGTGTAAGAAGGAGCTTCTTTTGATGAATTTCCTGTTCTAGTGTTCAGGTTTGTTTGATTTATTCGACAAATGGCCACATCTCTGAATTCTTTCAAAACTTAAAACTAATTTTTACTGGGAAGTTCAAAGTAGAATAAACCAGAATATCAACAAAATCTTAAGTTTGTTAAAATTAAATGTTTCAGAAGATCCAATCCCACTTGAGGGAATTTTAAGTCTGAAATATCTCAACTTCTGCTTTTTGTCCCAATTCAGGATAGATTTTTTTCCAAACTCAGCTATTATTGTAGAGCTGGTGATGTGTTTTTACCATGCTCTTTTTAATAATACTCCAAGCTCAGACTCTCCCCAGATTAAATGATTGTTTCACTGTAGAGAGAGCAGCAGATGTTCTAAATTCTATTTCTTGTTGAGACTGTATTTTTTTCCTTGTCATTTTTTTGGCTTCTGTTTCTTTTTTAGCCTTTCTCTCTCTTCCCCACCCACCCTCCCCAGCTTCAAACAAGTCCAACAGACATGAGCCCTCAACATTTTCTTGATCAGAAAAATACCATCCCATTTGAGGACTTCACTGTGGCACGGGAAAATACTCCATTCAATTGAGACTTTGCTGAGTTTTCACTAAATTGCATGGTAAGACTCCAGCTATTTTTCAGCTGGGGCTCAAATGTCTACTGTAGCTGCATGCCAGCTAAAACCTCTGAGAGTGCTTCTCACTGCTTCCATACAGTATGGCCAACCCTTGCCTGGTTCTTACTGAAAATCTGCTGTCTCTGTTCCCATTAAGCTGATTATTTTCATATCCCAGTTATTCAGTGACAAATAAAGTTGTAGATCCTTCTTTTTACTCTATAACTTCAGGTGGGGCTGATGAAATACCATAATCTGGATGGGTCTGATGAGGAAAGTCTTGCATTTGTTTGTATTTGAATGCAATAAAGTAGATCTGTTTTAAAAAAACACTTTTTTTCTAATTGAGTGTGTATTTGAAAAGGAACATAAGTGAGAGGGTAAAATCATTAAGAAGTATGTGATCTAAATGACTGGCATGTGGGAAAACAGATTTTCTGTAAAAATTTAATTCATTCAAATAAACATGTGCAACCGAAGTCATGCATATCAGTGGCAGCATAATACCCATGAAATCACTGCTCACCATAACCAGAGCAAGGCAAGGCCCTGCAGGACTCCTGATTCACTGTGCACGGGGAGCATTTCAGGGACTGAATTAGGTATGGGAGGAGCCCAAAACAGCTTCCAGAAAGTTGGCTGATTATCTGGCCTGAAAAGCAGCCATGATAAAATAACGCATATTTAAATGTTTCATATTCTTCATATATTCTCAAACCTGATAACTTTATCAACACCTTTCATATACTTTATGCTTTAATTACTTCTCCTAGGTGCTGGTTATTAAGCTCACATATGTTTAAATGGCCTGAGCGCTCTGCTGCCTGGTCCATCTTAGAGAATTGTGTTGGGCTAATTAAATGGTTTGAGAAATCCCTAGTGTAGTTGCTCAAAGATGGACTATACCTGTGCCTTAATGTTAGTACGAGCCTGTAATTCACTGAAATAAAGCTAATCTATTTCAATGAGGTCTATAACGATTTAAGTGTCCAAGCATTAGGGTACTGTACCAATTTAGGAAACTGGTCTTTTAAACTAGATTAGTTATATCAATGTGTTTATCCATTTATTTCTAATTTAACCATTGCCTCTAAACAGAACATAGTGATAGGTAACGACAAAAGACTATATGTCCCAAGAACCACTTCTCCATTTTGGGTATTACCCAGGAGAATAACTGGATTTCTGTTTACTAGGCTTAAACAGCATCAAGGAATTGCTTGTTTATTACAAACACCATTGAGAATCTTATTTGGATTGTTAGCAAGACCATCACGGGTGAAATTCAAACTGTTATCTCTTGGGTGCTTTTTCTTCTTTTCATGTCCTCAGGATAATCCCTAAATCTGAAAGCATTCACATTTTGGAAAAAAACATGGGAGTAAGAACAGCTGATAGGAGAACATTATTGCAAAACAGTTCTTGTTGGAACAAGCTGAGACATGCAAAATAACTTCAAGAGAGTCTGAGAACCAAAATACTCACTTCTGTTGAATCATAAAATGTGGACCTAGTAGAGACATTTAGCTTTGCAGCACTATCCACAGCCAGCCAACACCTCAGCCCTCCTCAGATAATTACTTCCAATTCTCTATCCATAAGGGAATTTGATTTTATCACTGCTTTCCTTGCTAACATCCCCCTCTGCTCCAAAGTTGCTAACCACCATTTCCTCTCAGATTGTCAAACCGATTAATGTAATTAAGTTAAACTCAGGCTGCCACCTACAGTTGTAGGTGGCAAAACCATTTTAAGGATTTTGCACCTTTGGTCCATCACAGCTGACACAACATTGCCTTTGCTGAGAAGTCGTCACCATCTTCCCTTGGAGGAAGAAAAGCCAGCATGAGCGTCTTGAGCTGGAGCTGTTGCAGCTCTGCCATTTTGTGCCTTTTGTCTGTCTCTCTCTCTTCGCTCTCATTTTGAGCAGGGGGTATGCATAAGACTTGGTATGTAGTTGATCTGCAGAGGTTTAGTGACTTCAAAGTTTTTCCTGCTAGCTAAAATAACGCTGCTAACCCAAATAACTGTGAAAGAAAGGACATGGTAGCCCATGAGCTGGCAGGTCTGAGGGTCAGAGACCTTTGGCAAAGTGGCTGTGGTAAGCAGTGGGTGCCTGTAGCCCCTCTCAGTAGGAGAAGACACGGGGACATTGCCTCACCTCCACCGGGGCAGTGAGATGGCTCATGTGCAGCCGACCCAGTTGGGGCAGGAGTGACCTCTAGCATGGAGGCGATGATAAACACCTGGGCATCAGCTTCTTCCAGAAGAGGACATCCTCTTCCCACTGAGGAATAAACTATATGGGTATCAGGAAGCCTTAGAGCAGCATAACTGGGTCAACGAGATGCATGGGAAACTAGTGTTTTGAGGATAGCAATATTATTAAAGTGATGGGAACTTTGTGTCAAGAGTAGCTCGGGGGGCCCAGGTGGTGGGGAACTTGCAGTGGTCCCTAGTTCTCTTCCACTCATATTTAACCTATAAAAATACTCTCATTTCCAGCTGTAAACTTTGATATAAAATGGTGAAAAATAAGTTTAACAGCTTTCTGCAGTTTTCCGTTGGCTTCCCATCTGTCAAGTCTTTCTTTTATAGTTGAGCTAGCTAGCTTATATTAGTCATTTGGGAGGTACTGCATTGATTTACATTACAGCATGTCATAAACCAGTATGTGATGAATCTAGTGTGCTAATAAAAGCTAATGATACAAGTAGAACAATATAAGGTGGGACAATGCTAATGTTATACCTTTCTGAGAACCTATAATTAAACCTTCCTCAAGCTTTCTACTACTCTATGTGGGTTTTCCCCCCCATTTACATATTATTTTTAAAATGGTTTAGTATTTTTGCTAAATTTCTCAACACAAAGGAGAATAGGGGTGCATATATAATTTTAAATCAGGAATTTGTTCTATATGTAACTTTTCAATTGTTCTAGCTACAAAGAAAATTCTCACTTCCATGGAAATCATTGCTGGTTTTCACTAGCTGGAAATCTGGTCCTCTTTCTTATTGATTTTAGTATTTAAAAAAAAAAAAGCTGTGCTTTCTCAACAAGAAAATGAGAGAAAGAAGTTCCATCCTGAACATGGAAGTAATTCTTAGTTCCTGTGTGTTGATACAGTGATGCACAGATGTCCTTCACATATTGGGTCTGGCAGAAGAGAAGCTTAGCAGAATTTCAGGTGTCAAGAACAATTAGGTGTTAATTAAATTGATATATTTGCTTGTCCCCCAAGGTCCTCTACTCTACTTCAATGACAAAACACAACAAAAATATCGGGGCACTTTTTTTTTTCCAGCTGCCCTTATGAAAAAGCAAATACTTTTTCAGTTGATCAATGAGTGAAAATCCTCTCCACCTCTTGTGATAAAAAAAGGAAGCCTCTACTAAGCCACTTTTTCTTGGCCATCTTGTCCTTTGTGCAGAGAGACTCTGCTGGAGGGTATTCATGATATGCATAATCCATGAGTACTCGGCATTACGCGAGGGCTAATGACCACAGTATATAGTTATCATGTAACTAGGCTGAGTGTTAATATGTTCTTTACACCCATGATGGGGAAATGTTGGTCTCTGTTGCTTTACTGAATGAGCCAGTCTTTGAGCTGCTGTCTTCTTATTCTTTGCTTTTCTTTTTTTCCTTAGGGATTAAAATCTTTTAAAAAGGCTTTAAAAACCTTTCATTATCAATATTTTTCTCTTGGGTTGCTAAGTACTACCATCTGCAATATTTCTTTTCTATGTTTTTATTTTTCTTATCTTACGTGGTATTAATTCAGATATACTTGCAAATCTTAAAATTCCACTGTGTCCACAACCAAAATGTATTTTGGGTCACAAACAACTGAACCAGTGGGATGCAGGTTGCGTTTTCATTTTCCTTTATTTTATGACATAGTAAAGCACTGTTACTGCTATTAGAAAGCAGATTAGGTCTCTCTTATGCATCTGCAGAGAAGAAAGGAGGTTCCTTTTTCAGTTTGTGCAAGGGCTATGCATATGTGCAACTTCTGTGTGCAAGGAGCGAGGGAAGAAGTTGTGAATTGTCTCTGCAGGGTAAGACTAATATTTAGATGGAGGAAGTGATATGTTCCTGCCCAAAGCCGTAAGAGAAATTTTCCGTCTTTAAAGCAAGTGATCTCCCCAGCAATGGTGCTGTTTTGCACCAATTCCAATGGAGAACGGTGCCAGTTGATGTTGGAGTGTGCAGGAGCATGCAAATTCATATATCCCCTGAGAACTTGTAGATTTTTAGTAAAGCCTGCATCAGCCTTTCCCTCTCCACCTTTAGATGTGAAAATAGTCAAATATTCTGCTGTGCATCTTTTCTCCCTCCTTTCCTAAGCAGCTATGTGGCATAGGCTCCCCCACCAGCGCTTTGCTTGCTAGCTTATGCTAGAAAGGTTAATAATGGAGAGAATGTGTGATGAGCCTTAGCTAACAGATTTTCCCAGAGAGAATAAATCAGAGCAAGTCTGCTTCTCTGCAATCTTTTCCATTGAGATTCAAAGCCCGGGTGGCTGCTTCAATTACTAATTATAAGTTACATTCAGCCATGAAGGGAACAGAACAACAACAACCATGTGACTTATGTGAATAATCACACTTTGCTGCTCCAGCTTGAGTTTGGATTGCTGAATACTGATGGACTGGAACAATGTCTTGTCTTTGGGTCAAAGAAAAGGAGAAAAAACTGTAAACGCAAAAAAAAAAAAAAAAGAAAAATGAAAAAGAAGAAGGAAATAAAAATGTTGAAGAAAATGAAAGAAAGGACAGTTAGCCTAAACCTGCCTGATGATATTACAAGTTGAATATTAGGCTAAATTTATCACATAAATGTGAGTTCACCAAGGGTTTTTTGGTGGGTTAAGAGTAGTGGAAGAACAGGAATAACACAGTAAGTTTTCCAGGACTCCTCTCTTCCTTTATTTTGTTTCCTAAACTTTGTATGTCTCATTTTCCTCCATCTTGAAGACTCCCTTCTGATCTCCCACTCCTTATCTCACACTAGCAGCTTAATATTCTCCAGTAGTTTCTTTTCCAGTCCTGCATTGTTTCCACCCCCTCCTGGCCACTGTCTCTATTTGTTTATTCACCTACTTCTGTTGTGACATGTGAGCCCCCATTATCTTAATCTGTCCCAATTTTCATCTTCATTCTTTGACTCTCTACTTTCATCTCTAATTCTGTGTCCCTGTGGATTCATCACCATTAATCCAAGTCCATAATATAATTACAGATTCAGCTTTGCTTTCAGCTTGCTCTTCTTTAGCCACTATGGAGACTTGGCTTATGAAGTTCCCATGTCCTTCCTCTTCCTTTGGACCCTCATCTCCGCTATCATTTCTCCAGTCCCAACTACATCATCCTGAGCTCAACCCTGCCCTTCTGGATGTCTTTTTATGAGTTTTGTGTCAAGTAGAGATCTTATTTCTAGCAGAAGCTCAAGTACCTGTTGGCATAGCAAATAAAATGGGATGTACTGAGTTCCAGCAGAAGGTGGGAGAAGATGTCTTGGCAGTGCAAGACAGACTGAAACCTCTTTTATGGACAATGACTTAGGTATTCAGAACTGTGACAAAGTCAAAACACTTGGTCCCACTTATCTACAGGGTTTTGAAACTGATTAGCTTTGCAATTTCAAAGTTGTGGTGTTATAGGCAAATCAAATGTCAGAGTAACAGAGGTCACTGCAAAATTTTGCCTAGGACATTTAAGGGGTAGCAGAGTTGGCAAAGAGGTTGTTAGGTAGTGTCTTCAGTGCTCCAGCTCGAAGCCCTGCTTTCCATCTTGAAATGCAGTTTTGCACCAAGATTACAGGATATGAGATTGAATGGTTCACAAACAAGCAAATTTTCCTTGCTATCAACCCTGGTGATGGGGTGGTAAACGCTGGCAGAAGAGAAGAAACAAACAACGTAAAGTGCTAATTAGGCCTTGCTTTATTCACCCAAAGAAGTCTGCAATGTTAAAAGAAACCGAAGGGAATCAGGACCCCAAATCCGTGATGGAAGCTGAGTGTCTGACTGCTTTGAGATCCTCTCAAAGCCCCAGGCTAAGATTGCACAGCATGGCCAAGAACAATGGAAACATTGAGTCAGTTCGGCTGCTTTAAGTACTTTCTAATTTACACACTGTAAAGAGGACTGTAGCCTGAGACCTCTGTGTGGTTTTTTTTCTGTATAAAATTTGGTTTTCTTTTGTGTTCAACAAAATGGAATCTTTTATCAGAATATTTGAAAAGGGGAAGGGATGGACAAAGTGATCTGTGAATAAAGATAATCAGAAACACATGAAATCATGCAGGCATAAGGAATCACGGCAAATTAATAAGCAAGACAAGTTTGATATCCCACAGACAAAAAATATCTTAAAGTGATCAACTGTCCATCAAATATTTACTGCTGAGAACAAATTACAAGGTAAAAGATGGTCAAAGGCCACCAAAATAATGTCAAATTACATCAGTAAGGGAGACCTCAATTTACTTTAGTGTCTGATGTTTAGGAGCAAACACTGATGAAAGATAAAAAGCTTGAAAATCTTTATGAAAATCAGCTCTGTACAAAATTGCGTTCTCTCATCTGTGTGTTTGCATTAGGATTAAGATTTTGGCTTTTCTTTTTTTTTCCCTTTCTTTTTTTTTTTTTTTTTGGATCAATCATAGATGTAAGAACAACCACATCAGCAGTTTTGTCACCAGAGAACTGAAGAAAATACTCAAACATGTACTTAGTCTCAGCCTCGATGATATTTGAGGGTAGATAAAAAGCCTTTTCAGTGAGAAATTTGATGCAATTAACCAGCTTCCGATTTGCCCTATCAGCAAATCACATATTTGTGTGATGTAGACAAATGCTGACACACAGCTAAGAAAGTTTACTGAGTTTACTGGTAGACTGAACTGAATAGATTAAAAATGTTTTGTTGCAGAATCTGTAAAATAAGCCTGTTGATTAAAAAAAATAATCTCTCACATATTACTCAAATAGCATAGTTCAATAGATGAACGTGTAGAGATCTAGCAAAGGTGGTTCATTAATACGGCAGGACTCATTCCTACTTATCGGTAACAATTAAGTGCCATTTTTTAGTAACATTCTTACTAATTTGATTCGTGCATGATTATTTATGTCTCTATTTTCACACTACAGAAAGCTATGCAGTCACTCTTGCTCCCAGACACCATCCTGGTCTGAGTACTTAGCGTTACTACAGACTCACCTGCCTCCGAAGGCCTGTAGTACTTTATATGTGCTGTTCATGGTGCATAGCTTTCTGCTGAGCCTTGGACAGCAGACTTGCCTTTCTTTGCATTGGTGACACTTGAGAATGTTGTCACAAATTAATTAAAAGTGTGAAGCGAATGCATTAATTAAAACCCATGAACACCTGCATATATCCTCTCAGTCATAACTCATATCACGTTAAATTGCTTTTGCATAGCATCAGTCCTACTTTGGGATTGAACAGACCAGTAAAGGGTGCTTATGAAAGCAACAAGAAAAAAATTCCCTTGCAGGGGTTTTGGCTTTGTGATAGCCTTGGAACATGGCCCAAGCTCATCAAAAAGTATGGGAACATTTTAAGCACACTTGGGACAAGATAATTTCAAATGAAGGTGACACTTGTGGTCTGAGACAGCTAGTGAAACACCCTGGTTTTGAGAGGGTTTTGCTTGGGGACTTAAGATTTAGTAGCATGTCAAACTCAAAGTCAACACAGCAGGATTTAATGCTGTGTAAATGGGAGCCAAAGACAATGCCCTCATGAATCCACGTGATAGATGTGCATACATTTCCCACAGCTGTATTCTCTAGCAGCAGAGTTTTGCTGTGAAATAACAATCATTTCTAGGAAAAAGAAAAACACTATTGATTTTCAGTTCTCAGTGAGGTATTTTTACATGAAAGAAAGCCTTTACAGTTTTAAAATTAAAATCCTCATTTTTTATATCTGCTCAGGTGAAATAAAATTGTGAGCATATCCAGAATTAGATGGTGTTGACTAGCTTTTAAGACCAATCCTTAAAGGAAGTATTGAGTAAGAAATGACTGATGTATCACACAGAAAGATATACAGGGCCCAAACCAGCGGGAATATATCTGATAGTCAATGGCAGTTTGCTCCATGGGGTGGTTTGCAATAGTCGCACTAAGTTCGCTTGCAATTGCTTTGGTTTCCATTAACTGCATATAGTGTAAACTAAAGGATTTCACCTTCGGCTTGTAACCTGCAGCTCCAGCTAGCAATTGAAAGATGTGGATAAAACACTCTAAACATTGCAAGAACAACAAAGCTGTCTATTGTAATATTTGAAAACATTTTTTTTCATAAAGATTATGTGATGCTTTAGTGTGGTAACACTTGCTGAAAGTGGAGAGGTGTTTTATTTTATGAGTTTCAATGCAGTTGAGGTTACTTGTTCTTTCTTGTAAACTAAACAGTCTTAGGAGTAAATAACATCCCACGCTTGGGAAGTGAAAGCTAACTGCCTCTTCATACCAGGGCATCTATCCTAGTACCAAGCAATGGTACAACTTCTTTAACATGCATGATGCATATTCTCTATTTCCTTTCATCCAGACTCCTTTCTAGCACCCTTCTTTCATTTTAGAAGTATCCTGTTTTTCCCAGTTTCATATCTATGTGACGTCTGCTTTCTAAAAAGGCTGCACTCACACTAGATAAAAGTATGTTGACTTTGTGCCTGTTCTGTTACACTAGTACTACATGAAGTAGCAACACTGCATCCAGCCCTGGGGCCCCCAACATAAGAAGGACATGGACCTCTTGGAGCAAGTCCAGTGGAGGGCCATGAAGATGATCAGAGGGCTGGAGCACCTCTCCTGTGAAGACAGGCTGAGACAGTTGGGGTTGTTCACCCTGTAGAAGAGAAGGCTCCGGGGAGACCTTCTAGCAGCCTTCCAGTACCTGAAGGGGCCTACCAGAAAGCTGGAGAGGGACTTTTTACAAGGTCATGTAGTTGTAGGACAAGGGGTAATGACTTGAAACTGAAAGAGGGTAGATTTAAATTGGAAATAAGGAAGAAATTCTTCACCATGAGGGTGGTGAGGCACTGGCACAGGTTGCCCAGAGAAGTTATGGTTGCCCCAGCCCTGGGAGTGTTCAAGGCCAGGTTGGATGGGGTTTTGAGCAACCTGGTCTAGTGGAAGGTGTCCCTGCCCATGGCAGGGGGGTTGGGACTAGATGATCTTTAAGGTCCCTTCCAACTCAAATCATTCTACGATTCTGTGATTCTATGAAGATGGTTACACTTTACTGGGAACATGCTAATTAGAACTGGATGGAATTTTTTTTAATCAGATGTCATTCATTTTTGATCAGGAAACAGTTTCAGCAAAAAACAATTGCTTGGAGGATTGATTTCAATTAAACTTTTATTGAAAAACTTAACAAAAAGTTTTGAAATTGTTTAAAAAACACTTTCGTTGACTTTCCTAGGTAATAATGTTTCATTTTTGGCTAGACTGAACTTTTGTTTAGGCATCTCAGTTAATGATACAGTACACACAAACTGGAAAAGGATAGAAGTCTAAGTGAAATATTTCAAAAAGATGGAGCAAAATGAGTCAGGAATTGAGGTTATTTCCTTTGCTGTGCAGCCTTTCCTTTTCAATATTAAGAGAAGAAAGCACTTCTTAGGTGTGTTTGCCTTGGTTCTCCATAGTGTTAGTTTGCAGACTTGTTTAAAAACTCAGTGTAGTGTTTATTGCTTGTGGCAATGCCTCCTGTGATAAAATTTAGGCGTATTAAATCCTTCTGTCCCCTTAATTCCTTTGGCGGCAAATTGTGGAGATACAAAGACTTTATTGTCAGTGAAATTATACCAGTACTTAAATGGTTTGAAAGGAGTGGTGCTTTCTGTTGTTGTGCAAAAGAACTAAACAAACTAAATTCTTATAGAGTTTAAGCAGCCTTAGCAGTTCTCAGGGATGAAGTCAAAGGACTTGCCTCATTTTCAGGGTTTTCTTTTTTCCTTTTTCTTCCTGAAAAGAAAGAAAAAGAGAGAAGAGCTAAAATGACAAGCCAAAGTGCCTATTTGTTGATGTTTCCATTTTCTTGCAATGCTACAAAAAGAATAAATAAAAAAAAAAAGAGGCGAGTCTTGCGGCTCTTGTGGAGTCTTGTGGCAAGAAGCCTTTTAAAATTAAGTTAAAATAAATTGTTTGAGATGTGACCTTTGGCAAAATGCTTTGTTTGGTCTTTCTCATCCCCTTTCCCTTCCCCCTACCTCATTGCTGCTCCCATTTGTAGAGCACAGCTAATTTAGAGCATCTGCCTCTGAACATTATGAGGTTGTTATCATGAACACTGCTGTGCCGGAGAATATTTCTGTGTAAAAGCAGAATCCATCATTTGTTTGACGGAGACTGCAAGTAGGTTGTGCCAGACCAGACGGTGCTCTCATCAAGCAGCAAGACAGCTGAAACTTAGCAACACCAGTTTGCAGCAAACATATCTGTAGGGGGTTTAAAGAATGACAAACCCAGGAGCTGGTGGGCCAGAGATTGCCACTGACACTGCAGCTAGATTTTGAGGATGAAAGGTATACTGGAGTTGAACAGATAAGGAGAGACAGCAGGAAGACATCTAAACAGCTTCAAAAAATTAAGAGGCAGAAGGAGATAGGAGCCTACACCAGCTTCCCAAGGAGACTGTTGGATAATTGGAGATCCATTGAGACGTTCATGGAAAAAAAGGGTGGGGTATTTGGTTGGGAGGGAGGGGGAGTGTCTTCATGTCAGTGTTTTTCTGTTTGATTGGTTATAGTAGTAAGAGAAGACTAA
Source organism: Gavia stellata (assembly GCF_030936135.1). Taxonomy (NCBI): domain Eukaryota; kingdom Metazoa; phylum Chordata; class Aves; order Gaviiformes; family Gaviidae; genus Gavia; species Gavia stellata. Next base: position 2,504,246 of record NC_082603.1, on the reverse strand, counting down.
GGGAACTGGGGTTGTTCAGTCTGGAGAAGAGGAGGCTGAGGGGAGACCTCATCGCTCTCTACAATTATCTGAAAGGGGGTTGCCGAGAGGTGGGTGTTGGTCTCTTGTCCCAAGTGTTTAGCGACAGGAGAAGAGGAAATGGCCTCAAGTTGTGGCAGGGGAGGTTTAGGCTGGATATTAGGAAAGATTTCTTTACTGGGAGAGTGGTGAAGCATTGGAAGAGGCTGCCCAGGGAGGTGGTGGAGTCACCATCACTGGAGGTGTTTAAGGAATGTGTGGACGTGGCATTGTGGGACATGGTTTAATGGGCATGGTGGTGTTGGTCGATGGTTGGACTTGATGATCTTACAGGTTTTTTCCAACCTTAGTGATTCTATGATTCTGTGATTCTGTGAAGTCCTGTTTTGGCACAATGCTTATTTTTACACTTTGGAAATGGCATTTATACACAGAGGCAAGGTTGATGTATACCCAAAGGAGCACCACAGTTTTGGGGCTGCATTAATGGCCGTGTACTTTTGCTGTGGTGAGTCATATTGCTGCTGAGGATGACTGTGAAGCCAGGATGAATCCAGGTTCTTCCTTCCGATACACAGAGAAACCAAAGTCAAAGGAAGAGTTTGTCTTGTTTCTGTTCCAGAGCCATTTCATAGACTACACCACTGACATTTGAGCAACCTCAACACGTTGAAGAGATTAGCTTAAAGAAGATTTGGAAAGCCAGAGCATAATAAATGTTTTCCCAAAGCACGGACAGCAGGTACCACAGATCTGCAGAAGTGGAGTAATCCACTTGAATGGTTGCTCTTTTTTTCACAGTGTTTTGTGTGAAGGGTGAATGAGCCCATCCACTTTTATAGATCACTTCAATACCTCTTGGGTTTCACTTTTTACCTAAAGATAAAAAATCTGCAAGATCAACTGTCTAGAGGCTGATACCATTCACAAACTTTTATTCTTCCCAGAATCAGAAGGAAACAGAAACCTGAACTTTCTTTACAAAAGTATTTTAAAAGCTTGTTTTTAATCTTTCTGCCTTATAAAGTTCTATAAATAGGCCCGTATTATCAATGATTTTTTTTTTCATAAAGCAAAGTACCCATTGTTGCTATGCAGTTGTTTGCTAAGCTGTGTCTATTCTTTACATTGTCTTCCACAGAAGTTTTCAAAGTTTTGGAGATCTGAGTCCATTTTCATTACGTACTTTTCTGGTGCTATGATAGCACAGGATGAAATTACCGAGCTCAAAAAAGCCCAATAAAGATGTCCAAACTACACGTAGACACTAAACCCAGTAACCAAATCATCTGGTGCCTATGGGGATATTTTAACTTCAATGTGGATCTACAAGGTTATGATCTGAAACATACAGGTACCAGTCCTGCAGTTCTAAATGCAGAGGGCCATCAGAGCAGTCCCATTAAAGTCAATACATATAAGCTTAGGTAAGTCTAAGCCTGTTAGATTGATGCCATGTATTTTTATTTATGTTTGTTTCTTTTTGTGTCTCCATTTCATTTTTCACAGAGCGCTTCCTGTATCTCTTTGTCTGAGATATCACATTTCTGCTAAGTCCAATTATTTGTGTGCTTTTCTTTTTCTGCCATAGTTCTGTCCCCTCTGGTTTTGATCTTTTGCAAGAATATACACTTTTATTCCTCTCCTATCTGGAAAAAAACCCAGTGCCTTAGAACCACGAGACAGTAATTATGTGCACAGTGTACCACTTTCTTTTGCATTTATAGTAGTTATGGTGGTAAATAATATTTTATTTCCCCTTAGTATTCAGGGAGCAGAGAGGATGAGACCAGCGTGACCACCCCCGGATGATGGCAGATCAGAGGACAGTCATCAGGCTTCTTACGTTTCACCATAGTGCTCTGTTAACCCCAGGAGTCAATAGCAAACCCACAGGTCTTTGATTCAGGGGCTAAGTAATGAAGTGCAAAATTCCAATATCTTTATTCCTGCTGGACAGCATCTCACTGAATGAGACTGTTTCCAAGAAAGGAGCCAATTGGCATGTGATATGAATAAAGCCAACACATCCACTCTCCAAGATCTGAATATATGTGAATGCATGATTCTACAATTTAATGCTTTAATTTGGGTAAAACTAGTGAAAACCGGCAAACTCCAGTTATATTTCAGACACAAAGCCTGATTAGAAATTCCTGTGTGTTTTCTGTTGCAGTAAAATATGTGAAATGTAAAAATTCCCAAGTGGCAGGGAGCACAAAAATACTGTTTCTTGTTTGCTTTATTTGTTATGTGTGACGGTGCAATTTAGAGTAGACTGTGCCATGCCACAGTGTAACAAAAGCTTTGTCCCCATACCCCATTCCTCAGTGTGTCTTCTTCACACCCCTATTATGGATTTCATATGTACCTTGGGGTAATTTCAAGCTCCCATTGATCTGAGATGAGTTAGACAAGCTAAAGTGATGATGAAGCAGGCAGGCGAAATTACCAGCGTACAAGAGACAATATGAAAACTTGCTCATGCAGAGATATTTGTGTCTCCCAATTCGTAGTGACAAGGCAGCAAACATGAAAATCTGTAGTTTGTTTTTCACATGAAGCGCAGACCTTTGTGCAGCAAAAATAAATGATCATTTCCATTTAACCCCCTTGGCCCGGTGAGCTTTGTTTCACGCTGCTAAAATAACAGCAGGTTGACTTAAAAAAACATCAAAAGGCTGTTGCAAACGTTCGTTGCCCCAATTAGTGTTTTTCAGTAACTGCGAAACAACAGGTTAATTGTTAAAATTACGTGCAAAATACAGGCAGCAAATATTTGTGCCGTCTTATCCAGCGCCACTCTGCAGCGGGATAAAGCACTTGGGTATAATTAAACGTGACGATAGAGTTAATTTTCGCAGGTATTCTCCAGCACATGTGTCAATGACGGCGAGATCCACCCGAGTGTCACATCTGACACCAGAGGCCCTGCTTTGGCCTCAAGCATTGAATTTGAGTGTTTTTATCAAGACCTGCCTGCCTCATTTTTGTGGTTTCGGCATGTGTGGTTTCAGCTGTCACATGTGCTCGTTGGAAATGTTTTATGGCTTTCTGCTGGGCGGTTGTTGTGGTCGTTTCCACACTCGCTACAAGAAAACTTTGTCCCCATTTATTTACTTTTATCACACCTAACCTGTCACGCATTCCAGTTTCTCCCTCAATGTCCTACCCTGTCTTAGTTTCCTGGCTTTTCGTGCAACTATAAAAATAGTTTAAAAGTGAGGTTTCTCACTTGTTCAAGGAACGTGTGGATGAGGCACTGTGGGACATGGTTTAGTGGGGATGGTGGTGTTGGGTTGATGGTTGGACTTGATGATCTTACAGGTCTTTTCCAACCTTAATGATTCTGTGATTCTGTGATTCTCACACTACATTTTACCTTCCCCCTACTCTATTTTTAGTGAAAACTACACGCTGCAGGAAGGAGGAAAAGAAATTGAGGAGAAGATTTGTTTTTCAGTTTTCAAAGACAGAAGACAAATGCTTTTTTAAAAGTCAAAATGGAACGAAAAGACAATCTGCCTTTGGAGGAGGAGGTTTATTACACTGGGAAAAAAATTGCCTTATGCAATTTTCTGTAGAGTAATTCCATGCTGTCCAATTTGCCTGCTAACATTTTAATTAGATAATCCTACAAATGCTCAATAATTGATCTGACTGCTCAAGTAGGTTTGATTCAAACATATTAAAATGGTCTGTAGGTCTCTTGGCCTGGCAGTTGGGCAAGTGAAAGAAAACTTGTCTCTGTATGTCTTTCGTCATTTTTTTCTGTCATTGACTGACCAATTTACACCCTAAAGGTAAGACTGGCTAAACTCTGTTAAAATACAAAACCAAAAATTGGTGATAAAGTCTGCTGGTTTATACATGTTTTCTGGATTCTGCTCCATGGTAGTTGTCCTCCAAAAACTGCAGGACTGATCCAAATAATTCAGTGTTGCTATTTAAGAGAAATAAAAAATAATACTGTTGAGTGTATACGTGTGTGCCTACTGGGAATATGCACTCAGTGTTACTACTGGTTGAACCCAGGGACACAAAGCCACATGTCTACTGGGCTACTGGATTTGGCAACCTCTACCATAACTGACTGCTTCCTTTTCAAGTAGGAGCATGTAAAATAATATTAAAAGGTATCCTTTTGTATGCCAACCTCCACACATCAGTCTTGCTCAAGGTCAAGATTAAATTCCTTTCTTCGGAATATTCAGCGGGGTTTACTAGATTTGCATCTCAGTACAGTTCATTCCATATAATAAAATAAGAATAATTATAGCTGTAAATCATTTTATTAGTTTCTCTGCACACCAGCCGGTATATGACATATTAATAACATCTGCTTTACAGAGATAACCCATGTCCAGGTTTGCTCTTATTTTTTTTACTGCTATATATTTAATTCTAAGTATTTTCCTGGTTTCCCAGCTGAACTGGAAGGTAACCCAGTTTGCCGCTTATGTATCTTCTTTTACTAACCTAGCCAAATCTTCTAGTTTAACCACAAACCCTATTCTAGTCGGAATCCTACTATTAGCTTCGGTTTTTAAGTAGTATAGAAATCTGCCTCTTTTTTAAGTCTGACCAAAATATGGACTTAGTGAGTCTGGGTTAAAGGAGTAGAGAGCTGGGAGACCCTGTGGCTCCAAAATTGGTGCCTCAAACCTGGGGGATGAGTCTGCGTCTCTGCAAAAGCACATGTGACCCTACAGACCTTTCTCTCTTCTGCATGTGACAGATTTTGGGCTTCTCTTCATCGCAACACTACCGATTTATAAAATTAAAAGCCCAAAGGCTTTTATTCTACCTCCTAGAAAAAATTCTGAATTTTTGGCCCTGAGTAATCTCATTGTCCAAGATGGCAAGAAGAAGTGGAGAGATGTGCTTGCTGCCCTGGGCCAAACTACACCTGATGGGAGATACAACTTCTCTTCTACACTTTTGGAAATCCCTTTCTCTTAGTGCGTGACTGCTACTCAGCCTATGCAATAATAACACACTGCTGGAGCGCAGCCGCGTTGTGTCTTTCGAGCGTGAGCAGCACGAGGAGTGTGCTCTGTCTCTCTCCAGATAGTTAAAGAGAGAAAATTACTTTGGGGAGCAGGCACTGTTATTTAGACTGAAACTCCTGAAAGCTGGATTTGCATCTGAGCTATTTGTGACCATGTGTGTTCACAGTCTTCTGTGGATATAAAAAAAAGCTTGTACCACAGGAGGAGGATACCAGAATGCTTAATTACTAATTTCTTTAGTCTTGTGCATGGCTTGCCTCTAAAGATCCTTAAATCCACTGCTGCTATGGTTAGACAGAGGGCTCAGTATAGCAGATGTTATGCAAAAGTTTCTGGTAGTTACCTCCCTATTAAAATGTTTTAAATCTTTTTTTACTTATTTTCCTTTTTTTTTAAAAAATTACAAACAGTTGTAGAAAAAGTGAAACCTTTCCCTTGCCCTAAAAATATCTAAAATTTTCTATGATAAATGCTGTGAACATTTCTCATTGTACATATTAAGAATTTATCACATATGACACTTAGAAGCAAAATATTAAAAAACTTCCTATTTTCAAAATCAGGAGTATTTCATCAATTGAATGATTTCTTGTGTTTCAGTGCTGTAATAGTGATGTTTTACTAATTTGGTGATTTTTTTAAATTGTTTTCTAATTTTTAAAGGCCAGCCCAGTTCTAATGACATCTAAGGTCTTTGTGTTCCTGTTACTACCATACATCTGCAGCTTCCATGTTGAAGATATATAATGTGTAAGTAAACTCGAGGCTGACCTTCATCTCAGAGAATTTGATGTGAAATGCCAATGCCTTCCACGGACCAGGAACATATACAGGAAGAAGGGCTTGGGAATGTCCCCGATCCCACATGTTTCCATGTATTTCTTTTCACCGTGTCTGAACTGAACATTTCTAGAGATTTTCTGAGAGGAAAGAAAACCAGAGCCAGAAGATGTTCTCACAGAACAGGCTGTCGTAGATGGAAATAGGGCAAGCACAGGTCTTTGTGCTCAACACTGGTAACTGAATTTCTTGCATCAATTAAATCAAAAAGAAAAAAAGCCCCTTGTTAGCACAAGTATTGACATAACTTAATTTCTGCAAGTGTTCTGTATTTGAAGAAGGGAAATGTCCTTCAGACAGAAGGGCAAAATAAACAAGAGTGGAAACTGATTTTAAAAGGACAGAGAAAGATGCTCCATCTTCAGTAGCTGAAATGGTGCATAAGATTTCGAGTTTTCCATGGTAATTATTCAACTGTAACCTTCTCAATGCCTTGTCACTTCTTAATTTATTCTGTATTGTAAACACCTGCAGGCGCAGATGGCTGATCTATTCTCTAAAGCTTTGGCTATTTTGCAGTGCTAAAATGAGGTAGGGCACCGGTGCAATACAGATTAGGCTTATTGTTGTGGACTGATGGTAATATTCACGTGCTTGTGGACAGGAGGACAATCCTTTATGAATCCATCCCAACAAACTGGCTTAGGATCCTTCCCCACCCCCTTTCCATTAGGTAATACCTTCTCTTGTCCGAGTTAAAGCACATTTGATAGATATAGGTAATAGACTATGCTGATGAGCTGGCTGAACGACTTCAGAAAAAAATGGGTATTTGCTGCAAATTTCACATGAAATGAGGGCTTACCAATGTCCTAGCTGAAGTTCCTTGATTTGGGGTAACAATTTTGCTTTGGGCCAAATTTTCCTTTCCACGCTTTTGCACCTTCAGGCAAGGCAGCGGGACTCAGGAAGCCTCTCAGATTCTCCTGATACCCCTGACCTCCGTTATATCTTCGTGAATGATGTTTAATGGATGTGTCTCATTTTCTGATAAATAAATTAAGGATGAAAATCAATGTCCATCATTTGTTGCAGTCAGCCTTTTGGAGGCTGGGACCTGCGTGCCAGTAGAGCCATGCAGGACGGGTCTTGGATCTTGACTATTGATATACATGACTGTAGCACAGAGAACAACATCAGTCGCTGTCAGGTTTATCACTGTGCTGATCTCAATCAAATCCCTCTCCGTACATTAAGAATGGAGGCAAAGCGAATGATAAGTCACTTCTGGCCTCTACCAGTGGGAATGAAAAGTCACTTCTGGCCTCCACCAGTCAGCTCTGCAGCCACTTCTCTGGGGGTAACTGAATTTCTTGAAAATATTCATTCTCTCCCAGTAGGTACCCACCCACTGGGAAATATGCACTGCCTGTGTAATACCTGTATTTCAGCATAAATGTATTGGAAGTTTTAGAACAAAAAAAAATTGGAAGAAAATGGTATTTTCAACAACAATGCTGCAGAAAGGGACAAGAACTTGTGGGTTTTGCATAACATATTTACATTATTTTTATTAAATTACTCAGAACTAGCTGATGGTTTACAAAGCCACTGCAAATAGTGTCTTTAATACACAGTAACCGCCTAAGTATAAGGAAAAAAAATAATGTTTTTTCACTGATTAGCAGTATGTTGTGTTTATTATGGTAATTTGGGGATTTGATACAGAAAATTGAAGTATCATTTTTCCAGTTCGTTAAGATTTGACTTTTGACTACTGCTCTGCAATAGATTAGTTAGTTTAATTATGCAGATACCAAATGTTCTGAAGGCCATGCACGCTCTTTCACATGGCCACATGCTATCTATGATAAAATGTGCTTTTGTTAAATGATAATATGAGTTTTTCTAGTGAGATAACTGCTTCATTTGGTTTGAAGTAAGAAATCCACCATTTCTTTTCAACCAAACCTTTTGTGGTATCCTTTAATTAATACCATGAAACATACATGTTCTTTGAGTGACGTAAATTACATTTAAAGTGACAATTAGTCTCTACCACATAGCAAGACTTTCACACTCCATTAAGAATAAAATTAGGAATAGCATTTTCTCAGCATAATCCATGGTCATTATAAAACCATCCATGGGGATCAAGTATTGTGGTTGTTATTGAAATATATCATTATAACAAGGGTAATGATTGCAGTATTCATGCAGCTGTAGTCATCAGTTGCTCTTTTTTGCTCTGATTTGTGAAGGAAAAATCTGCAATTAGAAAGCCACATATTTGCAGAAAGTCAGCGCACTTACTCTCTGTCACTTCTGAGCTTTAGAACTTCATGCCATATTTATCAGAAAGTCCAAGAAAGAGGCAGAATAAATACAATTTTATTTTATAAAATAAATAAATGCTAATTCAACTGCTATGTAAGTTAATATAAGGGATCCAACATGTGGACTTAGATATTAAGTGAAATAATCTAAGCATCTGACTAATCTTTAGCTACAGAGAGCTCTTGCCCTCTTTCCCTCTCCTCCCTTTCTTGCACTTCTTGTTCTCAGAGCGTGACTAATGTAATGAGATGACTCCGTATTCTTAAAGACAAAGCCATTCTTGGTCAAGGCTCTCGCTGCCTTCAGACTCTACGCGTACACTGGCCTTTGCCTTGCCCTTTGTTGTCTTTGCTGGTGGTTCCACCTTCCTCTAGCTATGTGGTGGAAGATGTCTGCCAAAAACAGTCGTCTGACCTCTGATGTGAGCTCTCCCTCTTGGGTCTGCTCTCTAAGTACAGCAACAGGACTGGCACAACTATCTGAACACGTCTCAATCCTGTTTCCAGCCCACTGGTTCTTCAGATAATGTGTTTCTCAGGTAATGAATCAGTAATCTACTCCTGCCCTGTTATTAAAAGTGAACTTTTCCTGGTACATTGTACTCCTATCTGTTGTTGATCACTGTGCCTTGCATGTTTTACTACACAAGCCTTTATAGTAGTTGTTCTTCCTGGTTCCTCTTCTGTCTCTTCCCACTTTCAGATATGTATGGTCTTGCTTGCAGTGCCAAGACCTGGGTGTGCTATGAGTGTAAGATTCAGTGCCCTTTAAACTTAACAAAGCCCTATAGTGAGCACACTGTCTGGTGTCGATTTAGTAGATACTAATGTGGATGCAACAACACTATCTTTTCCGTATTAGTGGAAAGATCAGTGCACTTGCTCCTAACTGTGTGCTGTAGAAGTGGCTCCGCAGCTCTCTTGTTGTCAAATGCAGCTGCATCTGCCCTGTACGCAAGCCTAGATCAGCAGAAAGAGGTGGTAATCTCTAGTGACACTTCTAACGATCTGGCTAGGCAGCAGCATGGACACTTTTGCTGCCTACCCCAGCTCATCCTGCTCAGTGCTTGGTAGGGCTCTTCTACTGCTCTCGTGAGTGTATTGAAGTCAAGTGTGATTAGTAGTGACAGCACATTTCTAGTACCTGTTTCACTAGCCTGGGCTTTAAAAGACATACCGTTTGTGTTGCAGGGCAGCTAAAGCTCTGGAGCTTAAAGACTGATTTGCGCAAACATCAATGATTGAATCAGGTGATTGAGTTACACTATTTTTTATTACATAAAACAATATTCCAGTTGTGATTGCTAACAGCTGTTAAATGATTATTCCCAAAACAATATCTAACTTTGCACCTACAAGGATAATATGCAGCCATACAAACGCAAACCATGCTGTCTTATTCTCAGACTAGTTACCCCATTACTAAGGAAAGACCACCCTTCTATGCATCAGCAATTCAGTGTGGCAACTGCAGGATAGTCACATTCTCAGGCACTGCTTGAGATACCCATGGGAGATACCCATAGAAGATACCCACTCTGATGATGGTGGGCAACCATCACTGGCCTAGGGCACTCTCTTGCTGAAGCACACCAGGGTCTGCACAAGTAGTTTTGGTCACATAGTGAAATTAGTGTCCTTGTTTTCTCTCTTGATTGACAGTTGGGTTCACTGACTGGTCTCCTCGGCACCTTCGGAAGAACTTCCCCAAAATTGACCTGTCATAGCTCGTGCTTATATTGGAGATCTCTGATCTGATCCCGTGGCTCACCTAATCAGATGTTTTCTCATTCATCTTGTCTTGATTTTATCCAATCTTCATCACTCTCTGGCAGACCATGCCTTTCTGCTGTTTCTTTTGACCAGTCACCTTCAAGGTCAGTAATTAGTTTCCATTTTTATTATACAAATCACCTTACAACCCAAGAGTTACTTTCATTTCCACACCCATAATCTTAAACTTATGGTTTATGCATCTGTCTTCTCTACAGGTTGTCATTGACAAGTAAGGAAGTCCAGTTCAGACGATGGAAAAACTTTGCATCCTCCATAACTTTGTCATTTTAGAAGTGTTTAAACTGAACATACGTTGTTAATTGAATGCACTCTGGTTGTATGCCCTGATTCAGAAAAAACATTTATGGGCCAGCTTCATTTCAAACTCCTGCTTAAATTCCTTGGGATGTCAACAAAGCATAAGTGCACTGACGGTGCACCCTCCTGTCACAGGTTTTTTGCAAGCTTTTTAGGATGCTGTGTCTTTCTCTTCCACACCACCAGCTTCTTTGCTCTACAGAAGCCTTTTTTCTTATTCCACTGGTCTTCAAACTAATCTGTCTCTGAGTTGGCGAACTCTTCCTTCAGTGAATGCATGATAGAAGGCATCTTACTGACTTTGGGTAGTTATACCAACCAGCAATGGGTGAAACTGGTATTGTTGATACAACATCTGGGGTTTCTGCGTAACAGAGACATGTTGCTGAGATTTCATTTCCTGCAATACAATTAATAGCCTTGAACATACGCTTTATGGGGACATTTCCAATAACCTTTGCTAGATAACAGGGATGTTTAAAAGATGGTCTCGTTATGCCTGCGTTCAGCTAAGGTGCAAGTGCAATTTTTAGAGGTCAGATCTGGTGGGAAATGTTTCACTTGTTTTTTATAGCAGTGTTTACTAATGTTTCCCATCAAACAGGGAATTAAGAAAGGCACCAATGTCATGACTGCATTTAATTCTTCCCACCCTAAACCAAATAAATTCAGAGTGTAAACCAGGCATATGTGAATGTATATTTAATAGCAGAGAAGTCATATATCAAGGGTTATGCCATTTTCCCTGTTGCTGCCAGGGCTTGAATGGGGACTGGGCATGATTTTAGGTTTTGTGTTGGAGGAGAGTTCTGCAAAATATCCTCTAAAGAAAAACCAGAAAACTTGTGTTGTACAGAAAGTCATGCTAGTTGATTGCAATTGTTCTTTCTGGCCTGGCTGGTTTTTAAATGGATTTATTTTATGCTAATAGGGAACTTGGCACCTTTAATTCTGTTAAGCACATAAGATACAAAGGATTACCCCTGGAGCCAAAATTTGTGATTCTCCTACAACATTGAAATTCAGAGGATAAAATCTAGATTTTTTTATTCCCAGTGAAATGAAGTAAACAATGTTTCATTTTGGGTCAATCCAAAATGTTTTGAAATGTTTTTTTCTCCGGTTATTTATCCCTTTAACCAGCTAGTTCTCAGGTTAGGCATATTTTTAGATGAAGCGGTGTTTAAGAACTAAAAACCATGGTTTACTGTTCTGTATGTCAAAATGAAGTAGACTTTTATTTTAAAAATTAAACATCAAACTCCACCCTTCCTCTGCTTATTCCTTAACAATTTTTGTTGAAGCTCCTATTTACTGCAAATAAGTTTAAAAAAAAAAATTGCTCACACTTTAAAATGTACAATTAGTTAAGAAAGAATTTTCCCCCATAAGATCTTGGACCGAAATTTGGCTGGGAGGAGTGGTAATGAGAGTTTACCCATCATTACATATTGCTTATGTTATGCTTATGTATTTGATAGAAACTTAACTAACCATCCAGCTGCTTCAGTATGAGACAACAAGGGTTTTGTTGTTGCATTATATGTGAGTTGTTTCCTTTTGAATAATGCCATATAGAATACTTACTGTGGAATATTTATCTTGTGGTCCTTGTCCATGTTTCTCCTGCTCAAAACCAAGCTGAGTCTTTCCATCTGACAATATTTATAATGTTAAAATCTATTTCAGTCAGTAAATTATATTGCTACTAATAGCTTGGACTGCAATCTAGTAAAACCCTTAAGCATATGGATAATATCTGCTGAAGTTAATTGAGCTGCTGGCATCACTGAAATTACTTGCGCTTAAAGACCTGATACTGGGAGCTTGGTCAACTCCACAAGTTGTATTGGGATGGGATCTGGGGGACTGTATCTGCCTTCGCCAGATCTCATTCAGCACCTGATGTAGGGGTTCGAGATCCTTGGGATGGGTGAGCATAGTTCAGCCTTTCAGGGACATGGGCCTTGTGACAAGTCATTAAATTACTAAAATTAATTTCTCCTGTAACAATCCTGATTGTTTAGTGCACTTTCAGCCACTCGCCACTACCCAGGTGTTTCTGGTCGAGCCTAACAGTTGTGTGTCCGTCACGGACGCCACTGTGGGACATTTTTAAGCTTAAAGTCATGGTAAGCCGTAAGGAAGAGGGAAGCCTACTTCTCCTCTTTGCATCACCGATGCTATTATCTATTGAAACCGATACCAGTTTCTTCGTATGAATCAGGTGGAAAAAGCGGAATGGCCAATAAATAGGGAGCAAATGTTGGGAACCACTTTTGTATTTGCTCTATCTTAGGCAAATCAAACTGTGTGCTTGAGCAGACTGGTTCAGGCCAAGCAAATGGGGCTCCATGGCATTGCTGCAGCTGATGGGAAGCGAAGCCCAGGACATGTGGGATGGGGACGCCTGGAGTCTGTTGGTGTGATATGGGATGCTCACGAGCTTCTTTTCCAGCAGAGTGCTGAGGTCCAGGTCTTGTAATTCATCCTTTCAGGACAGATTTATTCTGGCCTTTTAGACAGATTTATTTTGTAAAGATAGGAAACATAGCGCCTTCATTTATAGTAACTACCTCATACTTTCAGAGCCAAAAAGGACTCGATTTTTCGAGGCAGAAATGCTGGTTAGGCACATTCCTTTGACAGAGAATGGAAATTTGGGTGCTTTGTAGAGATTTACCTTTGAAAAACTCCCAAGAGTGGTTTACAGACAAATTATGTATGCATCACCAAACTCGTATGAGCTTAGCGGTTTTAATCTGATGGGTGACTTACCAGAGCAATACCAGAGCTGACCATTCTTTAAGACTTGATAGGTCTGGCTTTCTTTGGACCACTTGTCTTTAGTGGCTGCATTTAGAATAGCAAATTAAAGTTTGCCAGTCACTAACGATGGCTTGCCATATAGGGTGGCCTGCAAAAATACTTGGGTGTAGGTTCAGGAATACCAAATAAGTGAAGCCGACAAAATGAACGTGGCTTTCCCCACTTAAAAATGATGAGTGTGATACAGATAGGTGTGTGGTGGGGTATGAAGTTGATGACATATACAGGGATAAAGATCATACGTACTTGTCAGATAAGCTCCTGCTTTGGGATGTTACTCAACAGTAGAAGATTTATTCCAATGGCTTTAACTTTCCTACCCTATCAGAACTTCTCTTGATCTTCACTGTATATCATCTTGGCATTTTCCTTGACTGAACTCTGCTCTCGCTCCCACTTCTCTTTTTAGTGTGTCTGCAAATCTTTCTGTCACTACCTTTGCTATGTCTCCCAAGTCATTACTATAGTACTTAATAAAAGGTACAGTAAAGTCATCTTAAGGATCTTCAGTTCTCAAAAGAGAGCATATTCAGAATTAAAGCCTTGCCTGGGTGTCAATAACTGTGGTGTAAACAAGAGTAATACCATGTCAGCGAATGAAACCAGACCTGTGGAAAAAGAGACTTTGCCTATAAACCATCACACTGTGTATGGAGTATGTATCACAGCAATCTTCTACATGCAGCAACAAATACGGTCCACCGTGTAATATACCCAAGCACAGTGGTTCATATTAAAGAAATTTTTCAGTCATTTAATTGAATTTTAAAATGTCACAGTAATTCAGGCTCTACTTCACTTACACCTGTACAAATCTGTTTATGGTGTCCTGATGTAATTTTGTCCATTATAAATTGGCTTAAATGACCTGAAAAGGGGATTTGTTTCCCCTTTCAATTCCCTGAAAGCTTTGCAGAAGTTAATAAAGCAAGTTCTGTATGTTGTTGTTGCAGCAGGCAGAACCTTCATGGCATAGTACCTTGTTTAGTTATTAATTTTCTCGAGTACAAAGGGAGTGTAATGTTGCAGTCATTAATAAATGACACAAATAGGCCTTTTTAATGCATTTTGAAGAAATTTTTTTTGCTGATTTTCATCTAGGACCCATTCATGAAAATGCAACTAGCCTAAAGGACTTACAGTTAAGGGGCTGATTCAAAAAAGGGAGATGGTGAAGGTTTGGATTAAGTTAATATTTAGGGCAGGAAGGTAGAGTGAGGCTCTTATGGCCTTTTTTGAGACGCAGAGGGATGTCTTCTTGAAAGGTCGACACAGACCGCAGTTCATGTTTGAGGCTGGCCTCAGGGGTTGGGGTTCTTTGAAGGCCAACTTTGAGGAGAAGGTGGTTGAATGATCTATTAGTTGTTTTATGTAAACCTCCCCTCCATCTTTTCCCACCACCTGCTGGTATAGTTGGGCAGAATAAACATATACGTGTTGTATATGGTTGTCATGACTGCAGCACACACAGATGATTTTCACTTAACTCCTCCTCTTCCTTCTGCTTTGGTTTTCCCCTCCTTTCCCATGCTTCTAAAACCAACTCAACTGAGGAAACATTTATTTGTTCTCAAAACAACAAGTGTGAAATGTTCTTTGCCACTTCCACTACTTAGCTGTGGACTAGGTAGGCACATCCAGTACAGGATATCTAACAGTTTGCCATCATTTTCCTGAGGGCTCACCCAAATTCATTTCAATTACGTGTGGCAGCTTCTTCACAGAAAAAAAATCTCTGCAAAAATTTTATGTCATTGTGACCCATATAGAACATCAGGGCCAAACATATTAGGATGCTATTTATTTTTTTCTAAGGATAAATTAAGATGGGAAGAAAAGTTTTTCTGTACGCCCCACAAAATTACCTCTTTTGAGTCCCAACAGATTAAACATGATACAAGACTTACTTAGCAATATTATTTTCATGGACAAGATAGCAGCTCTGGTGCTAAATCCACTTGCTGGTCCATGTCATTTAAATAATTGCAGGTACCTCTGCATCATCTTTTAATCTGAATCCAAGCCTGATGCAGACTTAAAAATCGCTCGGCTAATACCTTGCTGAGGAGGACCTATCTGGATGCAGGAGCACATGTTACATGCAGCTGCATAAGCCAGGTGGATACATCAGTTCAGATCTCTGCATAAGCAACGTAATTGTGTACTGTATTTCTTTCAGTAATGAGGCAGTTGGCACTGCACCTACCAGATTTCCAGTCACAAGAAAGGGATAGTTTTCAAGCATGAATGAATTGGCCATGCTAAAGCACTTGGAGTTAATGGGGACCATTCAAAGGAAAGAACTTAAAGGAAAATATTGGTTTGATTCACTACAAGGGAGAGGGGATGAAATACTGAGGCTAAAACAAAATGAAAAAGAAAGGTTGTATCAGAATATTGGTACCAAGATAAAACGGGAAACTCAAAATAACATAAAATAAAATATATGAATGACTAATTTTTCAAATTTCACCAGAAAAGGTCTGATTAAAATTTGTCATTGATGTTGACAGACCCTTTGTTTCTGTTAAAAGCCATGTGCTGTTCTGCTGGTAAAAACATTTTCATATGGAGAATTTTGACTTTTTCTAGATCAAGCAAGTGTATTAAATTAATATTTAAGAAGTCTGAGAATGGCTGAAATTTGATAGCTATATGTTTATGAATATGTAAAAAATGTATACTGTAAATGAGTTCTTATTGGTAGTGAATGAACTATTTCATGATTATTAATGAACTCTGAAGTTGCTATTGCTGTCTAATTATACTGAATGTATTTCTCAAGGTTCAGGAATCTACATAAATCAATAAAAAGAACTGACCCTGAAAAATGAAGTGAAAGTAGTTAATACACTGCTTGATTGGACCTTACTGATGGCTATTAGAGTCTTCTGGGGTTTTTTTCCTGGTTTAATTTTCTTAGTTGCTTGAGGAGTCTTTCTGTTACAAGGCAATTTTGAATAGCTGGTGTTTTTTGGTAACCTACCTAAAAGTTATTTTTGAATTGTACATGCAATAGCCAAGAACTCTCCCTATATAATTGCTGTGGGGTTATGGAATTTTCCCTGCAGTGAGTTTTAATTATTCTGTGCTAATTAAGCAACTGATGCCTACTGTGAAAAATTTTCCCTTTGGAACAATGTAAGCAAAGGTGCATACATAAATTTCATAACATATGCATAAAAGCATCCATTTTTATCTCTTGTACTAATTTCATGTCCCATGTTCAGTCGGTGGAATGAATAAATATAACTCCTATTGCCATATATAGCATGCTTATAAGACATAATATTAATCCTTTCCCATTAGAAAAAAAAAGCAGGATGCTATTTCTGGTTTCGTTGGATCCTCTCTTTATGGTAAAGACAGTAACCTGTTACAAAATTAGATAAAAAATGAGGTGCTCAATTACATTTGAGTTAGAAGAAGGCTTGGTCAGAAGGAAACAATAACTGAGAAAAGTAGAGATAGATTGTACAGTCAAATTGAAACGTACTTTTTTGTTTGTTTGTTCATTTGTTTTCTTAATTTTTATGATTTAAGAAGAAAATGGATAACAGGGTAGAACTGGTCTAAGCGTGCATCTCCGGGATAGATAAAGGACAGTACGTGCTTCAAGGCTGTGCCTGCATCTTTGTCTCCTTCTGTGATTCTGCTACAAAGTCAGAGAGAGTTTATATCTTTCTATTTTTTTATCCAGTTCTAATGCTACTTTCCTGAAAGAAGCAACATTTTGAGTAAAGGGCACGTTGTAGAGAATAGCCCTATGGTACTGGATTTTTTTTTCCTCAGGAGGCTCATGTTGTGCCTTGCTGCTATACAGGAAAAGAATCATAGGACAGTTTGGGTTGGAAGGGACCTTTAAAGATCATCTAGTCCAAGCCCCCTGCTGTGGGCAGGGACATCTCACTAGAGCAGGTTGCCCAAAGCCCCGTCCAACCTGGCCTTGAAGAGTTTGCAATTGCAGTGTAATTGCAAAGTACAAAGCGTAGAAAGAAAGGGCAGGGGAAGCAGAAACTGGAGAGATATTTTCTTCTGGCAAGTGCATCCATGAGACTGTCGACAGCACATTGCAAGAAGTGGCAAGATTAAAACTGGTGATGTGGAATCGCTATCAGACCCTCTTAAAATGGAAGGCATGCAGTAGGAAGGAGGAAATTTGAAGACAATTTCATGTATAAAAATGCCTGAAAATATAATTTCTGATCAAAATAAGTAAAACCAGAGTTGCTTCTTTTATTCTGTCTGAAACGACATAGTTTTTTTGGTAGCTGTGCTAGAGGTAAAAGATAATTTCTGAGGAAACTTTCATTAAATTAAAAACCAAGTTTTTGTCTGAAAGAAGTGTCAATATAAAAATTGAATCAGCGTTAGTTGTTTCAAATGGTGCTTTGGAGAGTAAGCTTTCTGATTCACAGCTGAAACTTTGCACTGGTGCATATTATGGAAGCAAAGCTGAGTGGATGGATAATTGGATAATTGCAGCACTAATAGGGCCCTGGGAAATCTGGTTCAGGACCTTACTCTGCTTGTGAAGATGGGCTTGACTGAGCCAGGTGGGTGGATCTGCATGGGCTCTCGCTGCACTGCTGGTTCCCTCTCTGGCTGTCGCTCAGGATCAAAACATCCCAAGTGCAACATTGGAAGAGGAAAGCTCTGTATAACAGGGATGGACTGGCATGGAAGCACTTGACAAGTGTCATGGGATTTAAGTTCTTTGGTTATGGAGAACATGAAGACTGGGCTAAGGCTTCATTTTAGGGTGAATCTGGTATAGAGATGAGCTCCTGAGCGTGTTGTTATACCGAGTTGGGTGCACTGGGGCAGAGTGTAAATCTCTTTTCCCAAGCCACACGAAATCAGTAGGAGTTGGAGGCTGTGACTGGAGGAATTTGGGCTTCAACCATTCATTCTGCAAAGGGGGAACCTCGTGAGTCGTTGGAAGGTACGGTACGTACAGATTGGGAACAGTAGAAGTCTTCACAGGTGCAAAGCCCTGCCCTGGACAGGCAGAGTCCCAGCAGCCACCCAGGGTGGACCTGCCTGGCCGGGGGCAGATCTGCGGGAAGGTCCCTGGGGACTGGGGACAGAGAGCGGAGGAGAGCCCGCAGCCCCGAGGGCAGCAGTGTCCTGGGAGGCATGAACAGGGGCGCAGCCAGGATTAGCTCCCTCTGCTCAGCACTTGTTAGATCACATCTGGATGCTGTGCCCAGTTTTGGATATCAACATTGACAAACTGGAGAGAGGCCAGTGGAGGCCCTCAGGAGGTGGGAGGCAATGGACAAGAATGGAAACAGAAGAGTCTCAGGCTGGATGTAAGGAGAAACTTTTTCCCCATGAAGATGCTCAAGCAGCGGCACAGGCTGCCCAGAGATGTTTTGCCATCTCCGTCCTCCAAGGTTTTCACGTCCTGACTGGATCAAGCCCTGGGCAACCTGGTCTGATGTCAGAGCTGCCCCTGCCTTGAGCAGGAGGTTGGACCAGAAACCTCCTGAGATCTCTTCCAGCCTGAGTTATCCTGTGATCCTTAAGAAAAATGGGCTGAGTACTGAGATAGAAGATGAGTTTAATTTACTTCAATTGCTCAAGGTGAAAGAAATTCAGAAAAGAAAGCAAAATAGTTGTAAATTTATTTCAGATTAAGAAAAAATGTATTAAATCACTTATTAACAGACAGCTATCTGTGTCATCTAGGTATTACAGGAGGGTAGACATGTAGATGTCCCCAGTTCTGATCCACCTGTGAATCCAGTGGCTGTCAACACATCGCTGTGATGAGCCAGTCGGACCTGACAGGGAGAGTCTCCCAAAGTCAGCAGCTATTGCAGTCACATAGGGATATGTGCTCCAGTCTGCTGCCAGATACACGTGAAAATACTCATCCTAGCAGTGAGCTGTCAGAAACAGGAAAATGGTCTACTTTCTATTTAAAATTGTCCATGAGCAAAGTGAAATTATAGGGGGGAAAAAAAAAATCTGCGTGAATTATCTTTAGCTCAGCCCATTTTTTCCTTTTCAAATTACAGACCTGTCATTTATATAGGTTTTTAATTCAATTATCTTTAGCTCCAGTTAACTGGAAACTCCTGGTCCGTGTAAAGGTACAGGACAAATATTGTCTTTTGGCAGCTCAGCCTCATCTCTCCTTGTCTTGACAAAGTGCTTAAAGAAACTACAGGTTTCAACCAGGCTCATTTATCTTGTATATTACTTGAAGATACTCTGGGCAAGTTCATCAAAATGATTTCCAATTTGCTACTTTTTTGATCTTTCTTTCTCTTCCCTGTCTTAGCTGTGCTCACCATTGCAGGAACACACAGACATAAATTTCTGTATGCATTTCTTTTATCAGTGTGTGCTCATTTTTAAGCTGTGCTGGATTTTTCCTTGCTATGGCACATGACACTCAATAGTCAGAAGAGGAAAGCTTTGTGTACTTTCCATTATTCGCTTTTCCTCCATTATATGTAGCTGCCCTGTACAGCAAACTGTGGGACCAGTGCAGGTTGCAAGGGATCATCACAGAGGTCTTCTGATTGTTCCGGCTTGTGTCCCCAGAAGTCTTTTTGTTCCCTAAATTTAGAAATTTCCCCCCCAGAAAAGAATTTTCATTCTGCAGAGGGTGCTAGCACTTTGAATGGGTTTTCATTTGTAAGGGAGACAAAAGGAAATGTTACATTTTCCCATAAAAATGAAAGGCTTGAAAAATGCAGCTTACTTTTATCAAAGTTTCCTCTTTGGTAATCTCCAAACATTATATTTTTCAGTGATGTGAGAAGAGCATTGTTGCTGCATTTGACTGAGGTGGTTACCCAGTCTGCAGCAGCAGCGGGGCTGTTTGGATAACTGATCCTATGATGTAATCCCGTTTATTGATGGGGACTGTACAAAATGTTCTGCCTTTGAACATGGGTGGAATAAACCAGCAGGAGACAGTACTTTTTGCTCACTAGACTGTCTCTTGCAGCCAGTGCTGTGTAGATAAGCCCTGCTTTGTTTTGCCTTTTCCTTGGGGTTATGTTTCCCGGGCTGCCTCTGCGGTGTCTGTAGATGCTTAGCTCCTTCCCCGCAGCCTGTGCTGCGTGCACACAGCTCCATGGTCTGTTACCTTCCTTGTACAGTTCTCTGCAGAGATTCCCTAGGACACATCAGCTGTATTTTGAGTGTTGCTCTCATTCCCTTAAAGAAGCTTAACGTAGCCTGGCGAAAAGCAGCAGTTCCCACAAGTATCCGTGGGGCTTAACCAACATCCTTTCCTTTACCTAGCAATGTGATAAAATACGGGCTATTCAAAAGTTTAAAGTGTGCAATTATCTGATACTTTAATTGCGTAATAGTATATATCCTAATAAATAAAAATATACTTCCTGAAAACTGCCTAAGCCCCATATAAATTATATATGCACTACATAATTGCCTTTTCCTAGTTTAGGGCACGACCTACTCAAGGAAGATGGCAAGGGATCTGCTTCCTTTCCTCCCTGCCGCTGCCCGTGGGTAGGCTCTAGACGTGTGTATTAAAAAACGTTTAAAATCAAGCCATATGTCAGGTTTGGGGGGAGCAGGAAGGCAGTGCAGCGTCTTCATCCTCCAGCGTGTTCTGTGAAATGACGGCGAGGGTTAACAGATTTTTGAGCACGAGGTATTCCAAATTGCTCTACTTGATCGGATGAATTTTGAAGTGCTTCTGCCCCCATCGTAACGGCTGTCATTTCCTGGAAAGGGCACATTTGATCAAATATCTGTTACTCTCCTGCTGAACAGAGCTTGCAAATTACTAATCATTCTGGCAAAAGAGCTTTAATTTTATGCCAGTGGGAGATTTCAGGTTAATTAAATAGTCTTATTGCTTCTGTGTTTCACCAAGTAACTGCTCTTGGCTGAGACCTGGAAACTTACAACTTGAGGCCCTAATAGTGTCATCAGGCCAAGCGAATGGTCCCAAGTGTCTGAGCCAGTTCTGAAACTCATTTTAAAAAACTTTGGGGCTATACTAGGACAACAGTTTGCTCCAGGCAGTGAAAGAAACACCTCGCTTCTAACAACCTTTGGTAGGCTTTAAGCAAATGTCCAAAAATGTGAGAACAGCAGCAAAAACACACTGCTGAAGCACGTGTCATCTAAGTCAGGATCCCAGTCTCCCCTGTGGTGTGGGTGAACAAAAGAGAAAGGCCAGGAAATCCCTGAGCAGAAGGTAAAAAATCGAGCGCAAGCTTTTACCTGCAGGCAGTAAGAGCTTTCCGTCTGCAGTGCAGACTCCTGCAGAGGAGATGGGTGCTGTGGGAGAAAAAACTGATACACTTGGTGCGGCCAGAGGACCTGCAATCAAATCCGGTCCTGCCTATACATTGACAGTGGTGGTCTGTTGCGGTTTGGCTCTCAGTTATGATATGAGGCTCAGATGTGATGGTGCATCATGCAGATAACACATTGCGTACATAGTGTAACTCCCTGGGCGTAGCTGCAGGTCTTGGGCACAGGATTCGTAGGAAGAAGTATCACTGTCAGTGGTTGCACTCAGCTCTCTGCTTAGGAAGGGAGGTCCTCTTCTGCTTTTGTTAGATGATAATGAAGACAAATATGAATGAAATTATATAATGAATGTGGGAAGTATAGGGGGGTCTTTCTCGGCCATTCATCTATGGAAAAGATGAATAATATAAACCATTGCTCACCGACATATGTGTTTCATTGCTCTTACATAGCACTGCTGAGTCCTCATTACCATGGCATGATCCAGGTAGCACCTCCTTCCACTTGCATTAGTTCATGACCAAGAACTGATCTAGGCTCCTACCTCAGTTCCTTGACCGGTATGTATGTCAGACCAGGCACCTGTGAAAGACTCTCAGAAAAAAAGTCTTTTGGGGAAAAATATCCCCCCATGAATCATCCTTTTTAGAAAAATAAGAACTCACAGACAAGATGCGTTGTTCCCCACCCTAAGCACCCGGTGGGGAATGATGACAGTCAGCCAGATGTGTTGATTCACCCATGCTGGTGCCATCCTTGCAGTACAGGGGTTTGTGTTTCAGACACAGCTGAAAATGGCATAAGCTTGAGTTGAAAATTGGCATTGGGTTGGCTAAAAACTCCAGGTTTCTGATTTGTACAAAAGACCCTGAATTTCTTTAGCTTTGTGCTTCTGGTAAATGGTCACAATTAAAAATTCATTTCATGCAATTTTTAACAAAGACCAGTTAAATGCCAGCTCACGTCAAACCTTCTACCAGTTCATCGTCCACAAAAGTCCATGAAAGTGCAGTGAGGGAATTTCTGGCCAAAGCCTTACAGTAAAATTTTGGTGGTTCTCTCCACCCTGTGCAGTGATGTTCTGACAGATTTGGGGGCCTGGGCGAGGAGAGTGGGGCCAGGAGAGATGGGAAGGGTCAGGACTAGGAGCTCTGAGAGCCACATTTGCATGGGGTGAAATCTGGAGTAAGAAAAGTGTCAGGAAGCATTTGGGAGACAAAATATTGGTATTTTTCTGGGACGACTTAGAGGTTTTGTGGATAGGGTGTCTGGAGGGATTGGGTATGAGAACAGAGGAACTTAGATAAGTGAGGGGCTCTGGGGCAGGGGAGGGGTGGCTAAAGAGCTCAGTGCTAATTAGTGATCTATAGGTGATGCTGAAACTGCTCCCTCCACTTCCCACTCTGTATGGGATGCTGGCTATCCCACCCGTACCTGCTGTTCGAAATACAATAATCCCGTCTGAGGATAGGCCCCTGCACCTGTTTTTGCCTCCTGATTCAGATCTTCAGATTCATAAACTAGATCAGCAGCTAAAATCTGAATCTTCACCCAGCAGTTACACCCCTGCCATCACTCAGCTCCTCTCCAGCTCTGCAGCAGGCTAACGGGAAGCAGAATTGGGCTTCAGACCTGTGGCTGGTTTGTCTGAAGAACCAGTATCAAAATCTTAAACGTTTATGCCAGAGTTTAGCATACATGGCTGTCTAAAGGTTTTAGATTGCATTTTGTAATCCTGGACGAAGCAGAACAGTGAAATAAGAACAACTGCAGAATATAAGAAAAATGTTGCTAAGATAATCAGAGGGACATTTGTCTCTAACGGTTGCCACCAGTGTTATTTTATTCTAATTCAGCAAAATCACATTTTAATTAACAAGAAAAAAATAAGAATTTGGACTAAAAGAATAGTGATGAAAGCAGTCCAGGTGTTGTTCTGAGAAATGCAGATGAAGAGAGGATTTAACTAGAAATGGAGAGCAAAGTAAATAGAATAGACACCCCTTGTGAACAAACCCTGTTCCGCCTTTTACAGTGCAAGGATAATAATAAAAACAGTACATGTTGTATTCAATTTTGGTAGGCTTTTTGCTTATACTGAGAAGAGAGGTGGGAAGGGCTCAGAAACAAAAAGACTGCATACCATTTCTTTCTGCAGCTTTCGCTGTCTCCCGAAGAAAAAAAAATCTCCATATTGCGCATCTCTGCCAGCTATTCACTCTTTGCATAACTCCGCCCTTCCATTAGTGCCTGGCTCTTGGCTGACATGGTGGCTGCGCCTTATGAAAGCAGCGAGCAGAACGAGAGGTACTCTCACTCGACTCCGTAGGGTATGCAGCATTAAGACCTGCCGTGCCTGATTGCTCATTAATATCGTATCTTTAGGGCAGCACAGCTCCCGGCTGGCAGGTGACAAAATTGTTGGAGGTGTGTGCTGAGGCTGGAGCCAAGAAATGGAGGGGGACAGGTGGAGGTCTGTAAATAAGGACACTTGGAGTCTGTCTGCGTGACGCAAAAGCCATTCCCAGCCAAGGAGCAAGCTGAGCCCATGCACATGTTGTCCCTGCATTGAGCAGCAGGTAAGCGCGGCTTGTGCCGATGTTGTGCGCTGTGATGAAAAGGAGTGAATTTGGTCGGCTTTCACTGGAGAAGTTCACAAAATATGCAAAGGCTCTGAGGCTGGCCAATTTCTGACCATTGCAATTTGTACAAGTTCACTGCTGTTTCCGATTCCCATCCACCCACCTCGTCCCGGTGCCTGTGGCCCGTACCGCACCGCTCCTGCAGACAGCGTCCCTCTTCTCCGCAAGACCTGCTCCTAGATCTGCCCATTTTTAAAGATCAGATCTAGGCCTGACCTTAGGAAAAAAACTTCAGTGAGTGTAGGACTTGTGAACAGCACTGCCTGAATATGTTACTCTCATTTTTCCAGAAGCCAGCTTGCATTTAACTAGCTCAAGGTTGATGGAGTACCTGTAATCCCAGTTTTTTGCTGTAACATTTCTTATGCCTTTGCTCTGGTAGCTGGATTAACATTGCTACTTCATATTTTTATATTTTGGCATCTACCTTTGCTAATTGTTAAAAGTCAAGATTGACTCTTTGGATTTGAAGTTCAGAACAGTCCAGGACTGATTTTTCTTTGATGACTGCCTTGTGAAACCCGCTCTATTGGTTCAACATGACTTATGGGCCATTTCAATTTGATAGTATTCTATTGGGGCTTTTTTTCCATTGATGTAGATGACTACATGCTGTGCATGGCAACAAAGAATTCAACCTGATCTGTATAATAGGCTCAGTAGGTATATTAGACCAATATTATCAAACAATACCAATTTTCATGCAAGTCCATTAATGAAGTATGTGTATTTGCTCTGTTTATAGATAGTGTTGTTTGGTGTGTCACAGATAATTTTCTGCACAACTGAAATGATTATTGCAGACGTGGAATCAATGACATGTTCTTCTTAAAATCGGCACACTTGATCTTCCTTGTGAAATCTTGTTCTGTCTTAATGGGAATAAATTTCCAGTCAAGCCAGTCTCTGAGGACCTTCAGCGAGGACATTCAGTAAGGACACTGAAGAGGTCTATCCTTTGCTAGTAGTAAACTAGCTAACTAGCAACAGTTCTTCAGAAAAAGAGCTGGGAATTACAGTGGATCATGCTTTTTAAAAAAAGGCAAACATTATATGTAGATGTTGAAATAGGAGAATTATTCATAAGATAAGTGGAATAAGACTTTGCTCCATTTAGTGGCAATTGTTGAGCACCACACTTCAAGAAAGATGAGAGCTAATCAGAGGGAGTCCAGAGGCAGAGAACAAGAGAACAGGTTTAGAAATCATGACCTACAAGGAAAGATGGAGTTAATTGTGTTGGTTAACTTTTGAGGAGAAAAGACATAAGGGAGACATGATAGTCCAATCTTCCAGTATGTCTGTTGCTGCTGAATAGTTTCTTCTCCATGCCAAGGCAAAAAGTTAATTGGCTTTGATGGTAGCAAGGGAAATTTAGGCTAATCATAAGGCTAAATTAGGCTTATCATAAGATTTCTAATAGTTTGAAATAGGTGTTAGACTAGATTGTCTGAAGAGGTTATATAATCTCTGTCACTGGATGTTTTTAAGACCAAAGTATATGTATCCAAGAGGAATACAGCAGAGGTGCAGGTCGTCCTTCCTGGCATAGGGAGATGATTTTGTAGCCCTTCTTCACTGTTTCCATGCATCTCATTCTGTAACTAATACATACCTCTTTGCATGTAAAAAAATCATATGTATTTTCACTTTTTTCTCCCCAATTTTGACATGTAGCTTTGCTTTGTGCTTTGTAAACTTTGCTCAGAGATCGTTTCACTTAAATAACATTCCCAGCGGACTTTTCAGAAAGGCTTTTTCTAGGCATTGGAGTTGATCTGTCCAGCTATTTCTGAAGAATGGAGAACCTGTATTTCAGATTTTTGGAGGAGGGCTCTGGCCTTGTCTGTGTTGACCCTGTATCGTTGGTGCTACCGTAACAAAATAATTACATGAAGATTTAGTGAAGAGTCAGTCGTGCATAAATTTCCATGTTGCCATAATTATGAAAAAGAGTTTTGCCTAAATAATAAAATGAATCTCATCTGACAGTAAGAAGCTATCTTGTGATGACAGCAAACAATATGTTAATGTCTCCTGGTTACTTATAGGTTACTGCGCTATTTGGAATACCTTTTCTATCTCTTTGTCTTTTTTTCACGGATTAAAGTTTTCTTTCTCTGAGCACAAAAAATAAAATATTCAGTTGTAATAACAAATTCTCTGATGACATGAAAACATTATGAAACAACTTCAATAACCTCTAGAAACATAAATGGAATATAGGAGAAACATTCCTTTACAAAAGTCAATTGGAGGTAGGTTTTTGATACCATTTGTTAAATCTATCTTGTTTCTAAAGCGCGATGTAAGTTAATATTGATTGCCATTTTAAAGTGCAGCTTGTTGGCTTCTTTGTTCCACTACGCTGCCAGCATTGTCATTCTCAAGGTTTATTTTTTCAGTGCTCTCAGATCACTGAGGCTACTGGAGCATGTTAGGCCTGGTAATAATACAAGTAGCTGATAAACAAAAGCTGTCAAATATCAGCAAGGGAGAATGAAGGGGAACAGTAAAACCTCTACCTGTGTCTAGGCTGTGAATGTATTAAGAGCATGAATTAAAACTTATTTAAAGAAAAATACCTGTAGTAACAGCACCAATCTGTCCATGGTATTAATTCTTTCTCTAATATGCCAATGATGAGTAACGTCTGTCATGTATTTGAGTTTGGATTTTGCTATCTGACTAGTAGAATTATAAATTCCAAAATGAAAAAAAGAAAAAAAAAAAGTCATTACTACCTATCACTGCTCTTTTCAAGTATGAAAATTTACCTCGCAACCCTTAAATGAAAAGGATTTATCTTTTGGCACTTCCTTGTTTTCCCGGGGGTCTCAGGTGCTTCTACCTGGAAGTGCCCTCAATATGCAGTTCTATGAGTAGGGAAGTTATTCCAGACTTTTTTTGTTGTTCTCACGCCACAGTATCTCTGATTCATGCACAGCTGGAGCCCTGTGACTCAGACCCTCGGCTTTACAGGCAGAGTGGCCTGAGAGATGCTTCCAGTGTAGCATTTCACAAACTCTAATCTTATAACGAGCACTCAGAGAAGGCAGGAGGGCAATCAGAGCCCATTGTGGAATTTGGTCTAAAATGCCAGAAGGACAACAGATCCCAGATTTTGCAGTACCACTTCCCTGGCAACCCAGAAGTAAATAGCTAGGGGTGATGCTAAAAATGTTGCAGCCCTGCACGTGGACCTGCAAATATGCAGGAACTGGAGTTCCTTCTTCTCAGCCCTGAGTTGAAAACGTTTCCTTCGTGGGTGAAATAAAAGATTCACAGATAAAACTGTCTCTGCCTCATCCTGTCAAATGCCTTGATATACTCGGCACACTCCTATAAAATGCTCAAAATGCTGGACTTCCGTTGAATTGCTGTTTTTCAACAGAAGGTTGTTCAGATGGAAAATTTCCTGGCCAGCAGAAACTCAGGAGGTCATGGAGCACAGCACTGTCTGGCCAAGTTACAGCCTCAGCCTCCTTCCTCCCCAGATCAGTTTTGGGTTTTTTTTTCCATCCGTCAGGACAGTTTGCTTCTTATACAGGTGAGACACAGGAACGCTACACTTGCCTGTGCAATGTGAAGGCTTTATTAGCACATAGACTTTGCACTGTCTGCTGATTAATGGGGCAAACAACCCTAAACTCCATACGGATGCAAACTTTATATTACTTCGCTGCCCTCGGAGAAACATCATCCTAAATGACAAAATATCACAACATGATCTGTGTATGCATAAAGTGATTTATTTAAAAGGCACAATGTATTAGCAGTGCTTCCACCCATGTGCTCTTTCTTTGACGGAGAGGAATTACTATCTCAGCAGATGGTCCTGCGAATGCAATTTGCACTTGCTTTGCCTAGTGACATGAAACTCAACTCTGTACCCTTGTCCCCCGAGTTGTCTTGTTAAAGCGTATTTGGGCTGCAGGAGCTGATCTGCAGCAGTCAGCCAAGGCAACAGGATGATCAAATGTATGTGAAAATATTGAGGAATTTTCCTGCTTAAGGGAACTTTTAAACACACCCCCGTCATTTGCTCTGTATGCTTAATCCTGTTTAAATAACAACATGTCAAACATGCCTAGTCATCAGCTAGCAGGTGTCCCTACTGAGATTTTCAGCTTTAAGTTTTGCCGCATCTCGGTGCAAGGATTTTTCCCAAATATTGACTTTTAGTTTTCAAGGTTACTGACGATATGTTCAGACACCTGAGCGGTTCAGACTACTTCAGGAAGAGAGGCTCATTAGGAAGACAAATGCATTTATCAGGCAAATCATCCAGCTGACTATATACTTTTGGATTTACCTGTAAGACATTAAGTTTGAATAAATTCATGTTTCCCTGTAATCACATATGCAAACACCCGTGAGTCCTTATCTTTCAGTTGCTCGAAGAAGTAGGTCTAATTTATGATGCTTACATGGTAGTGCATGTGTGTTGGCACCAAAGAGGCTTCAATCTTAACGTTAATCTCCCAAAAGAAAAGAAAAATCTGATTTAATAACAATGAGAAACCTACAGAATCAATTGCAAGCAATTGTCTGAGATTACCTAATGTTGCACTTTTAGCTACGGGTACGCCAGTTACTCTAAGTATGGAAAAGGATGAACTTGCAGCTCTACTCCACCCTTTTGCTGCTGGTGGTACCCAAGGCTGCAGAAGAAAGGGAGGGCAAAGCTGGATTCGTAGATCAGACAAAATGACCTGCGCTGGCTGGTTTGGCTGCGACAATGCCGGGTTTTTTACATGATGTCACAACTTCTTTCAGGACACCTGTTTCATGATTTAATCATTCAGGTCATTTGGGCTTCTATGGCTAGACTAAAAATAGATGTTGTGTTCGAGCCATTAGTCTAGCTCTGTATTTCCTAGGGAGCAACAGTCCAGCGGCGCTGTGAAAAATGACGTTTTTTTGTTCCTTTGTTGTTTTTGTTTTTTTTTAAAGAACAACTGAACCAGGGCAAAAAACCAACCCAGTCCAAAAACAAATAAACAAACAAACCCCCAGAAAAACTCCTTTGCTTTGTGTACAGAGAATGTATTTGAAGCAGTAAGAAACCGGGAGGGAGGAGAAGTAGTTAAATCAAAGATGTTTCTATGGTGCTGATGGCTGGAAAGTTGGCTCTGGCAGTGTTTAAAATGCTTGTTAATCTTTTGTCTGAATATTTCACAATCATAAAAAGAAAAAATAAGTACTGAACCTTTTTTTGTTAAATTAGACCCAGAATGACCATTAGATGTATTAACTGCTGTGTGCTAGCTAGGTAAATGGATTTTTTGCCTGGCTCTCACACATTTTGGATGTTGCTTTTGGTTTTTTTATAGGTGTGTTTATTTGCAGTGTTCACCACAATGGACACATCAGTCTCTGGCTTCCTGAACTGTTTGTCATTCAGGATGTGTGATCTTCTCCTCGGTGTCTTGACTACTCCCTGATCAGCCAGCTGAAATGATTACAGCCAAAGATAATTAAAATAACAAATGGCAAACAGCGAATAGCAAATAACGAGTATCGAACCATTCTCTGTGCAGGTATAGTCGTGTTTGCACGTGGATACAGGTATTTGTATAAATGGCTGCGGCCAAGGAGTTTTGCAAACAGGCTGTTTGCATGAACGCTTATAGCTGGGAAACAAGAAGGGGCATGAAAACTGCTGAATTAGGTATTTTGAACTTGAGTAATGCAAACGTTGTTCTTGGGACAGCTCAGGTTGGCATTCTTATTCATATAGGTCAATGCGTGGTCACTTTACTTTGGAAATCAATTGGAGGATTGCCAATTCAAACAGAAATGCAACCAGTTTTCATAATAGCATTTAGTCAATATCAGTCTTAATCTTACAGGATTGCATTTGTCAGCTGTTTCAATTAGATCCTTTTAATGTCTACGTTAATAAATGTTATTTAGTCGGACAGAATTAAATTCAGATGGGAAAATGTATTCAGTGCTATCGTTTAGATATAAGACCACTGAAACATTTTTATACAAATATATACATTCACGTGATGTATGAATTCAACATGAATAACAATTTTTCCAAACGAAAATGTATTTTTTGATAGTCTGAATGTAATGAAAATGCTGCATTTGTCTTCAGTTCCCTTTACCTTCTTTTCATAATTTACCTTGCTCAACCACATTACTCAGTTCAGTTGTTTCAGGTACCTCATGGCAAAATCAAGGTGGGAAATGCCCAAGAAAAAGATGTGACAGGGTTGAGGCGCTCGGGCAGGCAGAGAAGTGCCTGGTGCTAGAGAAATTCTTTCTACCACAGCAACTTGCAAGAAATGTGGGGCCACGAATATCACATTTGTAACAACAGGCCGTCGGGGGGAAAGAGAAGGAGAAATGGTTCAGCTAGAAACGACTGGAATACAGTCTGCCCTGGCTTTGGGTTTGATTTCTATCCTGAGTTCATCTACCTCTTTTTAAAGTGGTTTTTTTCATTGTTTTTTGATGCCTGGTAAATGAAAACATCACAGATGACTATAAATCAGATCTTCAGCTCAAAACAAAATCACTCGTTGGTGGTCAAAGGGTGTAAGTTTCTAACAAAGAGAGAACCCCTGAAGTCTGGGGTCGCCTCTTTCCTGCTCACTCACATTTTGCACATCCTGTGGCAGTAAAACCAAGATGAGCTGGTGAAATCTCCATTATAGAAATGCCAGTGTTAGACATAACCAGCATGACTGGTGAAGGGGAAAATGAACAATATAACTGCAAGGTTGTAAACCAGGACTTAAGTGCATTACCAAGTATGCATAATGTCCGCTACCTGCCTGACACCAGCACTTTGTGCAGGTTTGCCTCCTCTTGTAAACTGTAGAACTTTTTAGAAGTGTAGTAAATAACCGAAGGTAATTTAAATCAATAATCTGTTCTTGTAGAACAGCTTTGGTATTGTATACATATTCATACACTTCTTCAAAACCGATTTCTCTTTATTCTTTGGAGGGTGAGAGCCTCATTGCTAATCAGAACACTATTTCTGCTTATGAGTTCTAGCAAATGAATCTCAACCAGTTGTTTAAATTGAAATTTTTAGCTGCCAGTCAAGACAGGTCAAATGGGAAATGAAAAAAATTAGGATCACTGACTAAAAAGAACAAATATAATCTATATGCATACACCCGTGGCTTGATGTATTCTCTGGGAGGTTAGCTGCATCCAGATGGGAACTATTCACATGGCTTTCCTACCTTAAAAAGTTATTTCGATTCAAGGGAAAGAAATGCTTTTAAAACGCCATCCACTCACCATAATTGACTGCGTCAGCGGATTACAGTATCACTAAAATGAATATTCCTCTTCAAATTGGGATTTTTGATGACCAGAGTGACCCCGCTGCATCTGCAGCAGCTCACTCCACAGTTTCTCTGGACAAAAACCCCAGCAAAATGGGAGATGGAGAGGACCTTCTGTTTGGTACTTATCGTGCCTTTATTTATATAGTGGCAGGAACCACAGGCCCTAGACACTAAGGCCACCGTGTGCAATCACAAACCGATGCTTCACAAACAGAAAAGATGAGTAGTCCTTGCCTTAATGAGTTTTAAGTTGATGACTCCACTGAATGCTTGAGAAGAGATAGAAACACGAAGGTCAAGTGGCTGGCATAAGGTCCTGGAGCGGGTTATTGGCAAAATAAGGATTAGAAGGCTCTCTGGTCCCACACAGCACTACTTCAAATCAATAAATGCTGGACTGCAGTCTCCAGGTACTCCTAATGGAAGGCGCTAAAAACAATTCCAGCAGTTTAACACCCAGTTGTGTGATAACCTCTGATATTTTGAACCATGCCATTTTATCTCACAGAAACACCTTTTTCAGCTCTAAGAATTATGTAGCACTTGCCCTTAAAGTCTTGGTAATTGCTGCAGGTAACACCTTGGATAACTCAGCATTCGATTTGTAGTACTCCTAAATGTACCTCTTGGAGTAATACAGCGAAGCGAGGTCACACTGCCAACGCACAGACATTTATCTAAAACAAAGGTAGCAAGTCTCTGTATTTGATATCGCACCTAATTTTTTGTCCTTACACTGGATGACAAGGACAAAGGACATGGTAGAATTACAACCTTTTTATAGTTAGTATGTGTAAGTGGCTCTTGTAGCATAAAATGTTTCACTAAAATCTGAAGGCCACTCTGTCACACATCTAGACACATTTTTACCTCTAAACATTCGAATTATCTCACTGAAATCAGTGAAGTCATTAATTTACACTGGAAGACACATATGAATGCCAACAGAGACAGAATCGTCCCTATCACTGGAAGAGAGGATGCAAATGGCTCCTTGAGATGTATTATTCTATTTTTTTCCTTTTCTGGGCCATCAATAACCCAGTCGCTCTTCCTGCATATAGTTGCTTGTGGAGAACACAAGTGGAGTTCATGCTGGAACTGTGAAAGGATTTTGGCAATTGAAGTCACAGGCGGATTTGCTCTCAGTGCCATTGTAATTTACTCGTTCAGATAAAAGTCTTTCACACTTGGGTAATTTCTTTGCATTGTGCATGTTATTCATAGTTGAGTGAAGTTGAAAATCCTAAAAGATACTTTAACTTAGCTCTTTCTACTTGGAATCACTTAAAAAATATTTATGGGATTCTTTTTTTCTTTGCTTTTTACTCATTCAGTCTCAGAAGGAAAAAAGAAACTGCATGCAACAAAAAGAAAGCAAAACACCCACAACACACCCTCCAGCAAACCAAAGCAGGTTTATTAATGGCCATATCTGAGCAGGGCATGAAGTAGATTGTGTTGTGCTCTCTGTTGGTGTTTCAAGGGAATTTAGGGGTGAGAGAGCCCTGAGACCAGAACCACACCACTCAGGGACATTACATTTATAATTTATTCAGTGGGATAGGTATAACAGGTGGATTGCAGTTTCGATGATAAGGTTTCTGTTATATGACCTTTATGCTCTGACAGTCACAGATTTCACACTCCCCAGTCCTGGCCCTGCCCCATTTGGGACCAGCACCATGGACCCAGAGGACCAGGACACTCACATCCCACTGCTCGATGTGTCCGGTCCTGGGATGCAGCCTGGACCCTGCGTGTAATGGTCCCACCGTGGGCTTGGACTCCTATGTGATATTGGATGGCTGTGTATGGATAGCCCTGCGAGGGCCTTGTTGTCGTCCCTATTTAGTGCTTTATAACTTGGTTGGTTGGCACAAGCAAGCAATGGCCCTATTAACCACAAAGACCTGGGCCAAACTCTTTGATTTCCTCCCTACCGAAAGGCAATTAGCTGCTGTTATTTGGGTCACTATCACCCTCTAGCCTCCTGCTCAATACCTGTTAGAAGTGTGTAAAATTGCTGACGCCTACCTGAATCATTAGAGCAAGGCAGACACAGTCCAGAGCTTTTGGGTAGGCTTCCTCCATAAAAATTATCAGTGCTTTTGTTTCCCTGCACATGCCAGTATCAGCTAATGAGTTTGAGCTGAGCAAATGTAGCCAAGGTCTCAGGTATCTGAGTGATGCTTTCAGGGGAGGTTCACCCCGTGACAGCAATTTATTACCTTTATCAATTACTTGGAAGAGATGACTGGATTGGTAGAGGGGGAAAAAAAAAGGCACATAATGCAAAGAGTAAGGAGGAAAAGGGCGTTATGAACTTAAGTTGACCGACAGCTGATAAAAATTTAACCTTAATTTTTCAGTTGGCTGAGCAACTGCAAACAATACACATTTAAACACGTCCAAAGGAAAGGTCTTGCACTTAGTAAAAACTGTAGGTGACGCCTGTTCTGGGAAGCAGTGACTTTGCGAAGGGTCTGAGCACTGGGGGGGAATACTTAGAGAAAGGTGAGGAAGTGGGAGTACATCAGCATCTAGTCCTGATGCCCAGCCCTAGTGTTGACATTTTAAGGTGCTACAGCAAAATGGAAGTGAGTTGAAAGAAGAGCCATGACATTGATGAAAGCCTTAGAAGAGAGGTACTGTAATAATATGTAGCCTGTAAATATTTTTATTGTTGTAAACCAGAAATGAAACCAAGAGCCACTTCTCCCTTGGGGGAGCATAGTCTGTAACCTGCAACACAGGAAAAGAACAATTTTAAAGAGAGATTTTGTTTCACAGGTGACTATAACAAGACCTGATGTCCCAAAGTTGAAGCTAAACAAATGCACAACATAGAAATACATGGTTTCTGCTTTTGGGGGGGCTTTCCCCTCTGCCTTTTTTGGTTTTTTTTTTTTTTTTTTTAAACAGGCAGGGTGATTAACCACTGAAATAGCTTACTGCTAGCAGTAGACTCGAAATCAGAGGATGGATTTTTTTTTTTCCTAGACACTCCTGTGTACAGCTATGGTATTTGATGAATGGAATGAATTCAGGGAAGTTTTATGACTTGTGCTTCTTATGACCTTAAAATCAACAAAACTTTTAAAAAGACTGGGATAGTGTTGTTAGAGGAGTCTTGTACAGGTGAAGGAAAGTAGAGTGGAAAAGAAGGCTCTTTCTCAACAGAAATGACCTAACCTAGAAACAAACCAAACCCAAACACCAAAGAGGTAAATTAATAGTATAAAATAACCTGAATAATAATTTTATACTGATTTGCTGTCAGTCTGGATCAGATCATGAGAGGATGCTACGGTGATTATGTATTGCAAACTAAGCAAAATGATTAAACTGACCTATTTTATTATTCAGTGGCTGGAAACTATATGCAAAACACCCTGTAGCTCTAGGGGGAAATACAGGTCTCATCCTGCCAGGTCCTGAGCGTGCTGTCGACTCATCAAAAAACCTGAAGCAAATGAATAATTTAATGCCTCTCCTGCATCAGCTTCAGTGCTATACTAAAAGTGTGTGTCTCACTTCTGGGGTAGTCGGGTCAAAACCAGAAGACAGATGCAAACAAACTAGCCCGGAGCATTGCTTTTGCAATAGTCTCTAATAGCAAAAGTGTGGAGAAAGGAGAAGAAAAGACGCCTGCCTTTGTCTGCACCGGCCTTTGAGCTTTGGGGCCATTTGGAAAGATTGCAGTGCACTGCTGACACTGTATATTTAGTGCATCTCAAAATGGGGCAAACCTTTGTTTCTATGACAGATCATCAACTGTGCGCACTCAAAGAGCCTGCCGGATATAGGGACATTGAAGTTGGTGGAAAGGCCCCCTTTGGTTTCGGGGGGCTTTGAGTCCGTTCCTGCCTGTCCTCAGGTGGTAGGTACCTGCTGTTTCTTCTGACTTCAGTGAGTGCTGCAGACTCTAAACATCTCAGAAAATTGGCTCCAAAACTGTCATTTCCCCCCCTTTTTTTAAAAAAAACTTTCTTTTTTCTTTTAAAAACAATCTTTATGGCACAGCACATTGCAGGTACCGTCCTGGCAAAATGATACCTTCAGTGTGCACTGTTCTGTGCAACATGCAAAAATTTTTTGAGGTTGTAAAACTTAAATGAGAATGTCTTCATTAATAAAAAATGAAACTGCTTTTCTTTACCATAAAAGCCCAGTCCTCTTTTGCTCTTGTGCGCTACATCTTTTGCTCTGCAGTAAAATGAACTGTTTCTGTGCCTTCTAATTAGGCTTTTTCATGTGACTGTGGCACCAAGTGATGTTACCTTAACTACTTTTATCTGAAAAGCATTATTTTCACAGCAACATCTTCCGGTGTGGATATTTTCTATCTTTTGCTATGTATGTAACATTACTATTAAAGTTGTGCAGCGGCACTAAGAAACAGAAAAGGGGATAAGGAGGAGTTGGAAAAGGAGGAGTTGGAAAAGGAGGAGTTGGAGAAGTGAGGCTGGTGGCATGGACACAGGGAAAAGGGAGGTACACACAACAAACGCCTCCGAGCTTGTATTGGGTTTTGATACACAGTCCAGTGATTGCAGCCTGGTTCTTACCCCCAGCGCATTAAATACTAGATTTCCTTAGCTCTGGCATACAAAATCCAGGCCTTTTTTCCAAATGCAGTTCAAATATTTTCAGCCTTAACCGCATAATTTTGCTCAACGTATTGGTAGCGTTTGGATTAGGTTGTTACTGCTTTTGTTGGTCATTTTAGGGATCTATTTACAGACTGACGGCAAGATGAGAATCCTTTGGTAGAGCGGTGAATTTCCAGGGACGTAATGGCCATAGCTAGTAAATACAGTAAATACGGCTCAGCTGAAATGTCCGTTTATGCTAGCTGACACTGTGGCCCATATGCACCCAGGCACAAATATATACGCATGTATGTAGGAAACATACTACTCCTAATTAAGTGAGGCTGCTTGACAGCTGGTAGCAGCCATTAACTTTCTGCATTATTCCTCCATCTTCTCCATCTTTGACGGGTTGTAACTTGCATTCTTCTAAATATGAAAACACTCACTCTCAAAATCAAAACAGGACACTGTAAGACAACCTAAGGCATGACCAAACTGCTTCGTGATCAGAACTGCTTCCCTCTTATTTCTGTTTTAGTCAAAGAAGTTGTTTTGTCATTGCAGCACTGCTACATGGCCTGAACTCTTTTTGGTCTGAGAATGTATTTCAGATGAAAAGCAATCAGGGGAAAATCTACTGCTTTGTAAATCTTCCCATAAATTTGAGGTACCACTTACCTTGTAATGAAGCATTATTCTGCAGAATGAAAAGGAACAGAGTCCCTGTAGTTGCCATCTGACTTGAATTATATTTGACCTGGAGAACAAACTCTGCATAAGAGTTATGCTGCAACATTACAGTGGACTATATGTGCCAGCCTCTAAATGACTGTAAGGTCATCTACAGACTTCTACCAATTACTCTTGTGCTAACCCCAGTAACCAGATTTTAGCTAAATCATATATACCTGCACTGTTCCCAGACTTTTCACGAAGATTTTAAGAGATGAGCAATTTACAATTGGTGGTTTACCGTAAACTCTGTAGATATATTTACCAATATAAAAAATGAAACTAAGTAAAATCAGTCGAATACAGGTATTCACGCAGTCTTAGTGTTTGTGAAAATGAATATGATTAGGTAAACATTGAAAAATTAAATAATCACGTAGAAATAAAACTACTTTCAGAGATTCTTATAATGGTTTTCAAGCCAAGAGTCGTGAAAGATAGACTTGTGTAAGGAATTTTTAGTTCATATAGTCTCTTTCTGTGATGGAGAGAACAACTGGAAGCATGTTCTTAAGTGTAAATGGATATAACTTTCAAAAACTTCATTAAAGTCTTGCTGATTATCAATAGCCGAGCTTTTTATTAATGTATGGTGAATTGAAGTTTCATTTCTTATGATTCTGCTACTTTTTCCTCTTCCTTCTAGTTTCAGCAGATGGATCATTAAAGGGTCCCTATAGCATAAACTTATTTAAAGATATTCCTAACTGCTTTGGCAATAGAGAGAGACTTGGAATTTAGTTTCTAAAAGTCAGTATCCCCTCATTTAATGTAATTACAAAACTACATAATTTTTAAAAATGAGACATTAACTCTACATTTATGATATTTAATGTTCTCAGTGTGCAGATGGAATGCATGTAAATGTGAAATTTTAAAAATGGTATTTTAGAAATACTGTACTTGAAGACCTTCTGTACATGACTTAGGGGAATCAGCAGCAAATCCATTCAAAGGCATGAGTTATGGATGGTAAAAAACCAGAGAACTTGTCTAATAAATAATGGCACTAAAAATTTCTTCCATAGTTCATATTTCTAACGTGAAAATGTACAGCTTGGTGTGACTGAAATATAAATTGCAGCTGTGTGCCTTGCAATCTTTTCTCTTGCAGGG
Organism: Gavia stellata; assembly: GCF_030936135.1. Lineage (NCBI taxonomy): Eukaryota > Metazoa > Chordata > Aves > Gaviiformes > Gaviidae > Gavia > Gavia stellata. Next base: position 2,466,517 of record NC_082603.1, on the reverse strand, counting down.
AGGATGAAGGGATCCTCCTTGGCCAAACCGATGTGAGCAGAAGATGACCGTTTCTATCCTGAAAGACCAATGACCTCGACACTGGTTACATCAAGCTCCCTCGTGTCCTTGCAGCCAGGAGTATTTAGAAGAAATAAATTAAAAGATGGCAAGTGAGGGAGGAAGTAAACCATCTTGACTACTTTCTGTCTGTGGCCAAAGCCACAGTTTTCCTTCTCTTGGGAAACCTTGTTGGCTTCCTGTAAGCAGTGGCTTCTTGTGTAGGTGTAACAAACAAGGGGTTTTTTGTCCATGACTCTATCTAAACTTCTTATGAAGTGGCCCAAATTTTTGCCCACCAAAATGTCCTGTGGTTGTGAGTTCCTACCTGCGGAAAATCGCTCTCTTTTTATTTTTTTTTTAAGCCTGTCACCTTGTCAATTTTTGCAGCTCCTTCTGCTTTGTGCTGTAGGAGAACGTGAGCTGGTCCCTGTAAAACGGCCTGTGCTCCGGAGAGGACAACACTTCTGAGATCAGGATGGTCGTACGAGCCACGCAACTGAGCAGGCTCACGCAGCTGGCCTCAATGCCACACTGTGCTAATTGCTGGCAAAAGGGATCCATTATAGGCATCCACATAGCTCCAAAATCATCCTCCAATCTGATCTGATTATAGCAGGCATCTTGGGCTCAGTTTTGCTCAATGGTGTTTTGAGTCACTGTACGGTTTCAGTCACATGAAAGTGCCACTTATTTGCATTCATACCATACATATGATAATAGGATCAAAATAAGCAATCACAATGCACTATCAAGAGGAAAAGTAGTACAGAAATAAAAGCCCAAGGGGTCTATGTTGTACTGTTTCTCTTCTATATATTTCATAGCCACTTTTGCAGTTGCTAATGTCCTATAACGAGAGAAGACTCTGTCAAATTAAGATGATACTTTAAAACTTATTAGTCATGCTGGAGACCTTAGCTGGCCATTGGTGTTTCTTGTAATGAGAAAAGAGGTGGGCAGAAGTGACTAATATTCAATCATATCTATTGTAATAAATATATTTCCAGATTCGGTATTCTGACAGATGCTCGAGCTGAGGAGGAAGGTTCATGAATGAGATATAGCCATAAAAAGAGAATGAGACGTCAAGGGAAGTTTATGGCAGTCTCTTGATACTACTGCTCTCCTGGCTTTAGTCAACCACCAGCAAAAGTCTGCTGGAAAAACAGGTAAAGTTGTTGGGAAAATTTTAAAGGCTCTATTTCCACGTCTATTGGCATAGGTGGTACTAGAAGGAAAGGCCAAGGGAAGCTACCATAGGCAGTTTACCTGTTATATCCAAACCAAGAATTATTATTTTTCAAGCTAAAAATAGTTTTTTATAATTTTTTTAAACCTAGGGAATTTTTCATTCATTTTTCTGATTATAAATGGGATCAAAGCTTTCACTCAATTTCAAAATGTCCTTTTTGTTTGGTTGTTGGATTATAAAAAACAAAGCCAAACCCAAAGAATTCTGAGTTTCATATTTCCGAAGTAGTTTATATTTTTATCCCCCTCTTTTCCTCTGTTTGCTCTTCATAGGGAAATGTAAAGAGATTGAGAAAAGGAACTTTTATAATAAAATTAATTCACAAAAAAATGAGCAAACCAGAACATCACACTTTCCACTAATAAGCTGTGCCTTTTTTTCACACCATTAATATCCCTTTTGATTAAGTTATTAAGATGAAAAATGGTAATCGATACTTTCTTTTTTTATAATCAGAAGCATATTTATTTCTTATACACATAATATCTTCTGCCATCAGTCCCCTTAGTCTCACATTGTTTGTGCTTCAGCAGGCTTTGGCACTGCTGTAATTATCTCCTCTTGTTTAATAAAGCAGTTCTATTTTGACACAGAACTAAAGCCTAACAGATGACCGGAAGCAAAGAAAGGTGGTGTGGAAATAGGCATGTATTTCCATCAAATGTGAGCAAGGAGTCATTTGCAATGTCTGTTCTTTTACTCAAGCAGGGAGCCTGAATTTTTTTTAGACTTGGACTTGCACATTGCAATTAGACTTGCAGGGAGAACTGTATACTCGGTGCATTTGAGCCGTGTGGGAGAACATCACTTTGCAAGGTGATAGTTTGCCAGACATGGAGGTTACTTCCCACCCTGCAACCAAGTCTGTGACATGTGATAGGAGTTTTCATTAGAGAGTATTTCTGAAAGTGTTGTTGCCTGTTTCTTTTGTGAATAAGCAGGAATTGTGCTCTTTGTATAGACTCTGGCAAAAGTCTTGTTGGGCCACAGTCAACTGTTGTTGCTATGAAAACCTTCTTAAGCCACCCAACTAGTTAATTTTATTACTCATAAAACCATTCCCTGCCCTCATATTGTGTGGACAGTAGTGAACAGCTGCCATCCGGAGAGTTATCCGGAGTTATTTTTTTTCAGGCAAGTATGAATCAGGAGGATAAGTTGCAGGATGATTCACATGCTGAAGACGGTCCTGTTAGTAATGCCACAGATGCTGATGCTGCTTTGGATGCTGACAGTGATGAGTGGTGTGTAATATCTGATAAAGATTAGAGGCCTCAAAATCAAAACAAAGCTCCTGAACAGGAATCCCATGATACCAAAACACCATTTACAAGCTGTGACAGCAAGATAATTGGCCTGGGTGTGGCTTCTGTTTACTGGAATAAATGATGATAAATAGTGAATCTGGCTGGACTTTGACTGGGGGAAAATGGAATACTCATAGATATATTTTTATATTATTGCTGCTGTCAGAAGACTGGAAAAGCGAACGTCTATGCATTTTTGTGTGATCTGCGAGTAAAACAGAGCTGGCCGTGCACAAGCAAACGTACTATTGCATTGCTTCATCGTGACTCCCACACAGTGTTCTTTCCCCCTGTCATATCCTATGTGTCTCATCCATAAAACCCATACTAGATCCATTCCTTCTTCTGCCTTCTCCCATACTCATTATTCTTGTCACCTGTGACTTTTCCATAACTTAAGAATTTTCTTTTGACCTGAAAATTGGATTGTCATCTCAAGATGGATTGTGAAAGGAAGAAACATTGCTCAATGAATCCACTCTTAACTCTCCTCTTGGTTGGCAATATCCACACGAAATAGTGGGAAATAATGTCAGGAAATATGATGCCCGTCCATCACTGTTCAGGTGTCTCAGAAAGCTGAGAACCATCAGTTTCTGCTGTCCTTCCCTGCTGCCACATCTATAAGACCAAGCTACTCCAGATCATGTAGAACACACCACTGGCAAGGGGAAGCTTTCTGGAAGAACATTAAGTAGGGCAAGGAGGACAGATCTCTTTTTTCTTTACTGTTCTGCCTTTTTTTTTTTTTTTTTTGAGCCCACTCAGGTCCTTTTTGGGGGTCTGCAAGGAAGATGATGCTGGGGAAAGGGATGGAGGAAGCCTTCTGATAAACCCCATGTATAAGGAGGTATCAGTTTGTCCTCATACTTAAAGTGGCAAATGCAATTTTGGCTGTGAGGCTGGCTGAGAAGCTGGTCCTTATTATCTGACTTCAGGACTTTTGCATTAACCTTTCTATTTCTATTGACTTATGCTGTTGAACAGTGCATGAAGCTGAGAATTTATAAGGAGAGTCAACACATGACTTTGAATTGGGGTTTGAGACTTACACGGCAGGAGTTGCCTTTAGCTCTAGGATAAGCACTGCATTTATAAAATTAAAAGAAGAACAGAGAAAAAAAACAGTTAACCTACAGGCCTGTTGCCTTTAAAATTATGCCTGCATTCTCCACAAAAGGGGAAGAGGTACATTTGTCAATGTAGTGTTAAACACAAGACACTGAGTTGCCAGGAGGAACATATTTGTTATGACAGGCAAGATAAAGTATCCACTGTCTTTTAACCAAGTAAATATTGAAGGACTGCTCATTAAAAATTTAGCAATCTATCTTCATCGTACGTCCCACACTTCTGCGGTTCCAAATTTCTAGGTGATGAGTGACGAAAAAGCGGTTCAGATAGCAAAACCTTGTTTTAGGCATTGTGGATTTTCACTCTACAGGCTTTATCACGGGTTGCCCCATCACGATTAAAGACAAAAAGCTTATCCTGTGCAAATCCAAATGAAAATGAATGTTTCCAATTAAAGGAATATGGATAGAAAAGTGGTTGCAGAGATTAGAGTGAAAAGGGAAGAAGGAACCACCATACGTTCACTTGTTTGGAGTGCAACTTAGATGTGATGAACTGAAAAGGGAATCATTGACTTTCAGGAACAAGCACTATAATCTGAGGGGATCTGTTGAAACTGCCTAGGTTCCAGTTTTTCCCAAAATACTCCTGGTGACTCTCCCCATCCCTCTCCTGATCCTACTATTGGACTAGAAATTAGAAAACCTTCTTTCTTGAAAAGACTTTTTCAGCTAACTTTTCAGTTTACTGCATCTTCTCTCTTTCCCCATTAAACATTCCATTCAGAGCCAAGGCAGATACTTCACCAGAGAAAAAGATGATTTCTTAGGGCCATGGGTTTTTTTTTAGCAATTGAATCCAACTAACAAAGGGAAGAATAACGTACTTCAAGGCTTCGAATCATACATTTTGCAGAACCCTTCAGCCATCGCAGGGATCAGAACATGCTGACTAGGTTCAAGCACCACAACATACTTCTCATGTAGTAGCACATTTGCTAAATTGAAAGGTGCCTTTTGCAGAATAAATCTCAAAAAGTGTAATGCCACTAACTACAACAATTATTTATTTGTGTCTCCAATTGAAAACTCTTCTGAATTTTCTTATTAAGGTAAGTACTTCTGTGCCAGAGGACAGCGAGCAATTCTGTGCAGAATTCATATCGGTTGTCTGACTATGCTTTTGTAATGCATTAATACAATTAAATAGAGGGCTATTTCAAAAATATCCTTGCTAAAACTTCTGTTAATTTTGTAATAGCATTTGCCAGCACTAAGGAAGGAAAGAAAAATTTCATAATGATAGTAATGGTAGGTTATTTTGCCTAACTTGCTGTCACAGAGTGAGCTGACATGTCCATCCGAAGCCATTTGTGAAAGGCTTCTCTAGAACGGAGAACTGCATCTAGATGTTGGACTTTTGGGGTGGCTTTTTTTGAAGAAGTACGTCGATCCTTTCGAAGTACAGGTAGAAACTTAGAAAAGGTAAAGGCATGATAGTACCTGAAAATACCTTTATGTGCCTTTACATTAAAGGTAAGATTAATATCTTCAGACGGACCAGTCTTTTCTTAAAGAATCCAGTCTCATCCAGCTCAGAGGTTTCTAGGGAAACTACCACTTTCCACAAATTGATTTTAAATAAACAAACACACAAACAAACAAACAAATAGTTTTTCCCCCAAAAGACTATTATGCCAATTTATTTCACATGGCATCCTGAGTTTATTCCTGAGAGCAGAGGGTTACAATTTGCTTTTGAAGAGCTGGGCAGGACTCCCAGAGATGGTGGTGGTGGTACAATCTCTTTGCTGTGCTTTAAGTGCTCAGGTAATAACATGAGCGTCTGACTTGAGGGACCTTCTGATCCTGAGAGGGTCCAAACACGTGGGTTGCACTTGCTGGAGACTACCGGGCCATTCTTGTAAAGCCCAGGACTCTTGACATACCAGTTTGTTGGAGGAGATGAAAAATCTGTGCATCTCTGCATCCTTGTATTTAAAATACTCTTTTAGTGTGGGGAAGCAGGTGGGATATGTGGTCCCTGCTCCGTGCATTACTTCTGGGCTTCATCCTCTGCAAAGCACCTACACAGAGATAAAGGGCCCTCCTCTTCGACCCCTGACAGCTTCTACATTTTAGGCCTAGGCTATGCATGGAGCTGATGTGGCTGTTTCTCAGTTACCCAGCTTGGGTTATTCGTAACTTGGAAAGACAGCCTCCTCATCAGAGCAGAGCTGGAGGGTGGTGCTAACCACAGCCCATGTAGGTGCTGCAACAAAGGTGCCAACATCCATGAAGACAAAGTTTATCTATTGCTTGCCTTTTTTTTTTTTAAGGTCTACACAGTGACAGCTGTGAAAGACACACCAGGATCCCTCCGTTGTCAGCTCCTCTTCTTGACAGACAGCCTGTGCCAAATAACAGGGATGTCAAAACAGAGTGTTGTTTCATGAGGAACACCAGGTGCCTGTAGAGGAAGAAATTGCTAGTTTATCTGCTGTTTAAGGCATATTAATAATACAGTAACTTTGATTTCTTAAACTCTAACTAAAGGCTGTATTCAAAAACCGCCGTCTTCAGTGCCTTTGCAATTCAATCACTGTCCCCCCCCCCTCCATATTTTTGGCTCTTAAATAATTCTCTTTTGTGATTGTTCGACAAGAATCAGACATCCTCCCACCCCATGTCAATGCCTCCTGCATGCTTAATTTTTTTTTCTGGTTCTTCTTGTATTAGCCATTTGAGTGTTTGACAGGTATACATCTGTGGCCTTTTATATGTATTTTTATTCGTCTATTCATGGGCTCAGTGCAGGTACTAATATCCATCATTGTCGTTGCCTGAAATTAAAGCTAAACTCTTTTCTCTTGTGGGTTAGCACAAACAGAGAGAGTGGTGATCATTTATTTAAACCAAACTTTTCTCTTCACCAGCACGAGCTCTGTCTTCCAGGACTCAGATTCATCCAGCTAATCCTCAGCTGGCAGCAAATCTCCAGTGCCTTACTGTCTCACAGGATGGGAGCGTGGAACAGGAAATTACCCACACACAAATGATACTCCATCTCCTACAACCTCCCTTGAGGATGGTCTGAGTGCATAAATTGTCTTTGGGGTATTTTGAACCTTAGTGCCAGAGCTGCTAGAGCATTGCCTATCTTGGTACTCTATGGTGTGCATTCAGTTGCTTACTTTTATGGCAAATTTTAATTTTCTTATCAAGGTTTCACAGCAGTCTGCCTCTGGATTTTAGGTTGCATTTAAAGTTGGTTACCTTCATATGGACGTAGCCCTTCACAATTGCAAGACTGACTCAGGAGGACTGAATAAGTCAAAAAGTTTTTCTTGGCTTTATCTTCTGTTCCTGATGTCTGTGGAATATCTGGCTTTATGAGCAGCAGAAGACAGGCTTGCTTTCTGATGGGTTAGTGTCTTATTAGCAGCAGCAGTTTAAGGCTGCTTGGCAGTATAGGTGAAATTCAATTTTGCAGCATAGCAGAGAAGGAGGGAAGGTTTTGGGGAGGGGGTTATCACTTCGGGTCTGTCTCATCAGAGCAGGAGAAATGGGCTGGGACAGGCCACTGGTGCTTGGGAAAATGCTGGGAGGGAAGGACCGGAGTGCAAGCGGTGAGTAGTGAGGGTGGGGGGGGTCTGAGGTCAGCCTATGCTAAAGGAAAATGTTCCCTGACCTCACTAATTCCCATCTCTCCAGATTCATTTTATCAGGACCCCCCTCCCTACACTGCCTCTGCACGAGATTGATGCCTCCCCCTCTGTGGTGCTCCTATTGCCTCTCTCCATCACAGCTTCTCCTTACTTTCCCAAAAACCTTGGACTATTGCCATGCAAGATGAGAAACAGCCCCATGGCAGAGTGCCTGGAAGAGGCATGACTCAGATTTCCTGCTGTTGCTCTTGCTGACAGTGTTGGACATGAGGGCAGCAGTTTGCATCCATAACCGTGGTCCCTCCTGCGTGTCAGAAGGAGGGAAGATGTGCAGGCCAGGGGTGCCCTGGGCTCCACAGGCAGGAGGTAGGATGCAGGTGTCAGTTCTGACCACTGGCATAGGCAAAATGAAGATCAGGATCCTGGTGATGGCTGAGGGTCTTTGGCTGTTCCTGGAAGTCTGACACCCGCGTCCAAATGCCTGCTTGGCGTGTGCCAGTGCCCTGTGTGAGGCTGGTTGATTTTTGTATCATATAACCATCCTTCCTTCACAATTCCTATTTTAGTTCTGTGTGAAACAAGTCTGGAAACTTCACCTTGAGACCTCCCCATCAAAACAAGTCAGCCAAAACAATTGGCAAGTCAGCCAATGAGTTCAAGCACTAATCCGGGTACAAGGCACAACATGATCATCCCACAAGAACAGCTAACTCCAATCAAATCAGTGATCCAATTAACCCAGTGTCCTGCCTCCAACAGGTGCCAGCAATAGGTGCCTGGGGAAGGAGGTAAGAATAGAAAGAGCATTTAGTGACGCTTTCCCAGGATACTTGTGCAGCCTCTGGCAAACTGCAATTGGCCTTGTTTCCCTATGGAACCTGATGAAAATCTGTCAGTCTCAGATTTCATTACCGTGAGGAGTGTAGTCAGCCTTCCTGGCATGAACTGTTAAACACATGAAATGCTCTTGAATCAGCAGTTATCAGAAACATGGCTCCCTTCCAGTCATCGTCCCTGTCCCTTTGCTTGCAGACATGGGCTGAAGCAGTTTAAATCTTTTCCCAGCAGTTTTCTTCACGTCCAGATTTTCTCTGTGATCCTCTGTATTCATTTAACTCTCAAAAGCTCTCAAAAACTCAGCTTTACTCTTGCTCTGGTTGAGCATGACAAGAGGAGCTTGGGCGAGCCGTCAGGGTCTGCACCTGGGGAAGGAGGTGTCTGCAAAGGACCAAGCCCAAACAGCCGCAGAAGCTGGGGAGGGGTCTGCAGTGGTGAGACGGCATGGGCACTTCCATGGTTTTCCTCTCAGGATGGAGACAGCAGTCTTCAGCCTCGTGGGGTGGAATTGCTCTTAGAGGCTGTGTGACGAGAAAAAAGACTGATAGCAGGGATCACATTAGTAGATCCCTGGTGAGGCAAATATAGAGTTAGAAGATAACCAATTAAAACTAATACAATCGTAGATAGATTTTTCTTGGAAGGTATAAACATCTTCTATGCAGTAGACAAATAACAAGGGATAAAAAATATTGCTATTTTACAGACTTTACAGTCTATATGGTAAATACATATTGTGTGGGTATGTTGGTAACAGAGTAAATGTTCTGCAGCGGGCAAGCAGTGTGGCTCCACTGCAGATGTTGAAATAGGCATGAGAAATAAACACAAATGTATTTGGGACATTAAGTTTTAGGCAACCAATCTGATTTGCCACCACAATATGCCAAAGCACAGCTACATAAAGTACACATGCTGATACAAGTAAGACATTATCTAATTTTAGTGCCTCTTTGTTCTGCACAGTGAATGCCAAATATCTTTAAAATCTCTATTCATCTCTCCACCAAGCACAAGGAGTGAGTCTTTTAAAGAACTGCTTTTAGGCAATATGAAAATACATATTTTAGGAAATACTTTTGGAAATGTTGTTGTTCCTGGCTGCAGCTACGGCTTTCTAATGTGAAAACTTGTATTTGATTTACTGAATCTTGAATGTTATATGCAGTTTTCCATGCTTCAGTCATGTCTAGTAAGTAGGTTCTGAATTGTTTTAGATGTCAATAAGTATGTTTTTGGCAGTCTTTGATGCTAAGATGCATTTAGTGGGAGACCCTTACTCAGTAAGGCGTCTTATACTTTTATTTTTTCTCCCCTGGTGAAGCTATTTTGATTGACATTGAGTAAGGATCAGTCTTTAAATTTGCACAGTTGCCTCCACATGTAGGAAATTACCAAATGACTTAGGAAAGTAAATGCAGGTAACTTAAAATAGAGGATCTAGTTCTTCACTTTTTGGAGGAGATTGGGAGCAATGCTACAAAAGTCAATAGTTACAGTGGTATAAAATTATCAAAATTAGGATGTGAAATTGCTTTAGTGACTTTTTTATTTTATATTTGTATGGGATCTGGTAAATTAAAGATGAGAGCAGATGCCAAATTTCAGGACAAATTGGATCAGTTGTGTTTCTCTGAGATTACTCAGCTATTGATTCATTTTACCTTATCTGGCCTATGTTGAATTCTCTCTAATACTTCAAGGACAAATTTCTATTAATTTATAAAATCTTGTTGAGACAGATGAGTGTGAGAGTTTTAAGGTTTTTCTAGAGGTATGACACTGTCCTAGAACCTGAAAAGTTGGAGAGGCATTACTAACCATCCAGATACACTAGCTAAAATTATAGCAATGGCTTTTCCCCCTTTCTTCTGCATTTTGTGGGATGGAAGTGAAGATGCACTGTCCAAAACAAGTAAACAATATCTCCAAGAATAAGAACTATTTTTCACTGGACAAACGTTGGAAAATCTGTCTTTTAGTGAAAAGAGATTTTTTTTAAGTTGGCAATATTTTCCTGTTTGAGTTTTCATTTTTCCAACCCCAGTTTTCCACAGATAAACAGTTTCAATAGTTCACTTAACCCCCTTCATTTCTTTTGCAATAATATGCAAAACAAAAGCTGCTGGAAACAGTTTTATGTCATCTGTGTTAATAGAAAAAAATAGAACAAAAGCCTGCTCTCTGATTCACATTCTCCTAGGAACAATGTTTTCTTCTAATATTTCATTTGGTTTCCTGTCCTTTAGCAGGGGTTGCCACTCTCCATCTACATCTCATCAGCCAGGATGTAGTGTTGTCCAAACTTGCTCATACATTGTGGTACATATTGAGTAATTGATTCACATAGAAAAATCGAGATCCTGCGGCTTTATTTGTATAAGCAGCAACCCCCTCCAGAGCAGTTTGCATCTGCTGAAAATTCATCCTTGAATTTTTTCTTATTCTCTTTTCCTTTTCTTATTTGTTTTGATACAAAGACCAACTGGATAATTTTATTTACCTTTTTTATCATTAAATGATTGTGAGCAACGTATCTTTTAAGAATGTTTGTCCTCTTTAACAAATACCAGATTCTACTTAGAGTATAATGAAATTCAGATGGGTGCTACTGAGCATTGAATTATTAGCATTTTGTAACCACTTTTATACTTGAATATTGTTCCAAGTTTACTGATATTTCCTTTTTCCCTCCCCCCCCCCCCCTTTCTATGCTTATTTTGTCGCTACCCATCATGGTGAAAGCAAGACAAATACAGTGAGGGAATTCAATATTAGCATGCCAAGCTATTCCCGTATAAAGGAAGCAAATGCCAGTCTGTGATAAATTCAAAGGATAACTTCTATGATCAGGAAAGCAACGATTTTTTCTGTCTCCCTCTTATTCAGAGTGCAGCTGGGATGCTGCATTTGGTGTTAGTGTCTGCAGCATGGAAAGCACGTAGAGAGACTGGAGGCTTAGCAGAAATCATAGAGTTTGAAGAACGGCTGACTAAAGAGACCAAAGATTTATGTGTGCACAATTTGTTGCACACTAAAGTGTGTACATACACTTGTGTATATCTATTATTTAATTTATACTTTCCTCATTCTTATGATTGTTCTACAGAGCTATTGATCATTGGAAAATGGGTGGGTCTGACCATCCACTCCTTCCTTTCACATGAGTTTACTGCTGTAGAGAGAGGTCCATGACATCGAACCATTTATTTCCATGGAAAACATGTGTGATCTGGCCCTCTTCTTCAGTGGCTTAGTCAAATGCATCCAGACGGCTGGATAACTGTGAAATCTATAAGTCTAATTTAACTGATTTAAATGCTTTCAATTTCTGCTCCTATCCAGTTGATCTCTCATGTAGAAAGCCTCACATGCACCGTGACCATTTTGAAGTCCAGACAACTATTTGTCTTCTCACGCCTAGTTCATTACAGCATAGCTCCACTGGCTCTGTGAAGTTCCACTTGACTTACACAAATAATTATGCAAAATTTCCATAAATGTGAAATCGAAATGGGGTCTCTGACAAGGAATAGGATAACGGCCCTGGAGTCCCCAGGCTTACAATCTGTGGCTAGTGACAATGACACTGTGTCATTCCATTGACTTATGTGAACTTTGGTGGTAAAAAAAGAATGGCTTCTGTTTTACAAAGATGTTATTTACTCTAACACATCTTGAATGCTAATGCGTCCCTACATATTTTTTTCTTCAGCATGACACTATATTTCCCCCCCTCTGTGTTATGCAATTTAATTATATGCAGACCTTGAATGTCATTTCCTAATCCTCTGTGGTTCATTTGAAAGTCTTGTAAAATAAAACTAATTGGTGTGTTCATTAAAATGTCAGAAATATTTTTGAGTTCAATTAGATAGTACAGCAGTTTTATCCAAAGTGTGCTTATAGTACAATAACTATGTCAGGAGGATGTAATTAACAGCCATTTAAATGAACAATCGTCTTAAATTTTTCGGGTTCTTCATGCATGATAACTTAATCAAACAGCAAAGTTCTTACAGGCTTATCCATTTGAGAGAAAGGTGAAACGCTATAAACTCATATTTAAAAAGTCAAATTGAAAGCCGTAAAACTACTGAACTAAAGAAGTCAACTATATAAAAATGAAATGCAGAAGCATACATTACTTCAATGTCGCACATTACAGCTAAAATCCAGTCAGAAAAGAGAGAATTTAAGGCATGGTCACCAATTTTTGGGAAAGACTAACATTTACATGGAATGAAGGTCCAAGGTCATAATCACAGAATGGTTTGGGTTGCAAAGGACCTTTAAAGATCATCCAGTCCACTCCCCTGCCATGGCCAGGGACATCTTCCACTAGATCAGGTTGCTCAAAGCCCCATCCAACCTGAGCTTCAACACCTCCAGGAATGGGGGCATCCACAACTTCTCTGGGCAACCTGTGCCAGTGCCTCACCACCTTCGTTGGAAACAATTTCTTCCTTATGTGCAATCAAAACCTACCCTCTTTCCATTTAAAAACATTGCCCCTTGTCCTGTCTCTACAGGGCTTGCTAAAAAGTCTTTCTTTGACTTTCTTATAAGTCCCCCTTAAGCACTGAAAAGCCGCAATAAGATCTACCTGGAGCCTTCTCTTTTCCAGGCTGAACAAGGCCAACTATCTCAGCCTTTCTCCATAGGAGAGCTGTTCCAGCCCTCTGACCATTCTTGTGGCCCTCCTCTGGTCCGGCTGTAACAGGTCCAGGCCTGCCTTGTACTGGGGACCTCAGAGCTGGACGCAGTACTTCAGCTGGGGTCTCACCAGAGCGGAGAAGAAGGGGAGGATCACCTCTCTCGACGTGCTGGCCACGCTGCTTTTGATGCAGCCCAAAACAGACTTGGCCTTCTAGGCTGCAAGCAGGCACTGCCAGCTCATGTCCAGTTTGCCACCCACCAGTGCCCCCACGTCCTTCTCCGCAGGGCTGTTCTCAATCCCTTCATCCCCCAGCCTGTACCGAGATTGGGGATTGCCCCTGCCCAGGTGCAGGACCTTGCACTCGGCCTGTTGAACCTCGTGAGGTTCGCATGGGCCCACTCCAGTGTGCGTGGGCAGCAAGGGCAGTCCCGCAGCCCGGGCTGTACTTGCAAGGGGGCGTAGGCGGCACCGCAGGGAGGGCATTTCTTTGCACCACTGTGCCCAGGAGACAGTGTGCCCGGGCGCTGTGTCCAGACTCGGGCTGGCCGCGTCCTGGCCGACACGGGCCACCGAGACCGTATTAGAGCGAGTTCTTTGCCGACCGAGGAGAGAGACAAGGACACTTAGTAAGGAATTGGACCCGGCACAGAGGAGCGCTGGGGAAAAAGCTTCCCAAGTTTTTATTTAGAGCAGAAAGTGGCCACAGACGGTCTGAGGCCAGCTGCAGGACGTGCTTGGGGCAGCTGACGGCCTTGGCATCATCCATCCCTGGTATGCCTCCCCATGCCACTCCCTCTGGGCACTGCGCATCCTCAGGGCCAGCGGACATCTTTGGGGAACCGCCTGGCACTGGCAGCTGGGCGATACTGCTCTCCCTGTCCAGCGAGGCAGCAGCGGGAGAAAGCCCAGCGCAGAGCCCGACGGGCTGTTCTGACGATGGAGTGACATCGCCGGCGAGCCGGGGGGCACGGGAAAGCAGATATGCCTGTGGGGGTAGGGGAGCTGTAGGCGAGGGGCTGGGCAGGAACCGGGCAAGCCCCTGCCAGCACCCCAGGCAACAAGGGCTTTTCCCAGGGAGTGGTGGCCCGGGCATGCCTAGCCTCTGTGCATGCTGCGTCAGCATCCTCCATGGGGTCTGCAGGCAAAGCAGAAGCCGACAGATTTACGTCTTCCAGCAAGGCAGAATCCGACAGCTTTGCATCTTCTGGCACTGCTGCGGGGGTCGATGCTCTGTGCCCCTCGTCCCAGGGACCACTTGCCAGGGCAGAGGCTGCTGGCTCTTTCTTTGCATCGTCCAGCACTGCTGCAGGGGTAGATGCTCTGTGCCCCTCGTCCCAGGGACCACTTGCCAGGGCAGAGGCTGCTGGCTCTGCCTCTTCCTCTTCTAATGGCGCAGGAGACGTGCTCTGTGTGTCACCATCTCCCTCTCCTGCAGCCTCTTGGCCAGGGACCTCTTCCTCTTCCCACTCTACCAGCAGCTCCTCCAGAAGAGCATACCAGTTCACCAGATCGTCAGAGGAAGACCCTTGGCCTTCAGCACTCACTGCAATGTCCTGGTTATTCAGGACGCCCTGAGCAGTGCCGCCAGTTTCAGCACCGTCGTCTGCCACCTGGGGCATGGCCACAGGCAAGGGAGGAGCCACCGACTGTGCGTCTTCAGGAGCTGATGCAGGGAGAGTCGCACTTTGACTCTCCTCACAGGAGCCTCCAGGCGATGGAGAAGTTGGGAAGATGGTGTCCTCAGGCAGTGATGTGGGGAGAGGCTCGCTGTGCCCCTGCTCCCTGGCACCTCTGGCCAGCTGAGAATCTGCTGCCTCTGCATCTGAGTCTTCTGACAGGGCAGGAGACGCACGCTCTGAGAAGCCGTCTGCTTCTCCTGTGGCGTCTGTGGCCATGCTGCTGGGTGAGCTGGGCACCTTCTGGGGGCCTGCATCTGGCTCCTGGCTGAGGCTTGGCAAACTGGGGCTGACGCAGATGGTGTAGGTGTAGATGTCTTCCTCCAGCAGGCTCTCTCCTGACAGGTCTTTATCATCATCCACCGTCATCGTCATCCAGGTTTTGTCATCATCCTCTTCCTCCAGCTCCTCCAGATCCTCCATCTTGGTTTGCACAACCGCAAGATGCTTCAGAGCATGCTCGGGCCCAGTGCGCAGCAGCATGCCAGTTGCAGGTCGCAAGGGTGGCAGACGATGGCCCTGCCTCACCATCGACCGTTCCCGGAGCTGTTTGGTGCAATTTTCCGGGGAAACTGCTTGACAGGCCCTGCCAGCAGCCCTGGTGCCCCATGGAGCATGGGGATCAGGCCATGGCTCAGCTGCAGGGGCCTTGCAACCCCACGCGGCCTGCACCGGGGCTGTTGTTGGCGGAGACACCAGACGAGCTGTGTGCGCAAGGTGGCACTGTGCCCCCAGCTGCTGGCCAGGTTCCCGGCTTGTGGCCGCAGTGTGACTCGGGACGCCCAACGCAAACGCCTGCACGGAGGACTCCAGAGCAACGTCATGGGTTGTGGGGCAGTGTGGGCCAGGCCCCCATCTCTCAGCCCTCTCTGCCATGCTCCAGTCATGGAGGATGCCCCGAGCAGGGGGCCCAAGCTCTCGGTGGCAGCTGGCCGTCAGGCCCACAGGATGTGCTCTGCCTCTCAGAGAAGACCCAGAGGCTGCTGCTGACAGAGCGGGCAGCTTGGTGCCATTTGCAGATCCTGCAGTTGGAGCTGCAAGCGCGTGCCGGGGCGCAGCTGCCTGTGTCGCTTTCAGCCTTGGGAGAGACGGCCATTGTGGCGTGGGCACTCTTTCTGGCCGTGTGAGCCTGCTGCAGGGCAGTGCCTCCCTGCCCTCCAGCCTGTCCATCTGCAGGAGAAGATGTGGAGAAAGGCCGTGTGACTGTGGTCCTTTTCCCCCGCATCCCAGCGGGAAACCCCCTGCGCCCAGGCCTTCTGGCCAGCTATGAGGGCAGCGCTCAGCCCTGCATGTGGCTGCTCCCAGAGCTGCCCTAGGAGAGGGCTGGACCCTACGTGGCCCTCCCCAGAGCCGGGGAGCACCCCCAGCATGCCTGGGCAGCCTGCCAGGCACGGCATGGGGGTCTCAGCTTGCTGGGGGGCCGGTCCCACCTGTCCCCTCCGGTACCTCCCGCCTTCCCAGTGGCACCTCCTGGGGTCGGGAAGGTGTTTGGCCCTGTCTCCCTCGAGCTCCCTACCTGTGTGCAGCGGCTCCAAGTGCTCTGTGAGCTCTCGGGCCTGGGGATCTCTGACAGCCTGTCCCTGTGGAGGGACGAGACCGCGTTCCAGCTGTGCTGCGGTGCTGCCTGCGGCTGCACCATCTGCCTGCGGTGCACCTGTGGGGAGAGGGAGGAGGCGCAAGATGGAGGCGGCTGTGTCGGCACAGTGGCCCCTCAACAGTGCTGGCAAGCCCAGGCCTGGCGTCAAGGCAGCTCCTGGCCCCCGCAGCCAGGCTGAGCTCAGTTCCAAGCTGCTCTCTGCCTCTGGGCCATTGCTGCGGGGCCGCGCGGGCCTCGGCCATCCTGGCGCCGGCTCTGCCCCAGACAGAGAAACCCCCTGGGCCAGGCATGGCTGGCCATCTTTCCCCCCAGCCCGGCCCCCTCGTCCCACCGCCAGCCTCTCCCTCCAGCCCCATCCCTCACCTGGCGGCACTTCTGCAGGAGTGGCAGCCCCTCATGGGGCCGGCAGTGGGCACTCGCCTCCTGCTTCTCTGGCATCTTCGGGGTCCTCTGCCGGACACCTGCCATGGGCACCCAGGGGAGATGCTGCCTCCTGACGGAGCTGCTCTCCTGGGAGTGGGCACCCTAGGGCTGTGGCCCCATTAGAGCCCCCAGAGCTGCCGGGCGGACCCCCTGTCACAATGGCCTCTGGGCACGATGCGGCCCCTGGTCACAAAGGCCTGGCGGTCACCATGGAGACGGACTCACAGGTCCACAGCAGGGTGCGCGGGTCAGGAGGTACCTCTGGCGTCCTCTAGTCCAGCCTCCCTCCGTCACCCCCGTGGCCTTCGCGGGACATTTTCCCAGAGGCGCCCCCAGCCTCGCTGACGGGCTGAGCTGTGGCCGTGCTGGGGCCCTTGCAGAGCCGGCTGGCACCGGCTGTGGCCGGCACAGGGCAGCCCCTGGTCTCCTCGCACAGAGGCCCCCCCTGCAGCCCCACCGCCTCCAGCACCTCACCACATACACCCAACCCCAGTGGCCCCTCCGCACTACAGTCCTCTGTTCACTTTGCAGCTCCCAGTGTCTCCGTGAGGGGCTTTTTCCCCAGGAGGGCCACTACTGAGACTGAATGTACACAGGTGGGCAAGGCGGAGCCCTCTGGAGCTGGGCTCAGGCACTCGGCCTGCCCAGTACCGGCCCCTGGGTCCCCGTCTCCCCATTGCTGGCCCCTGCACGTAGGAGCCCCCGCGGCTGCAGCCCTTGTCCAGCTGCTGGGACAGACTGTCCCACGCTCCTCGGGTCGGACAGGGCTCCCCAGGTCCCACAGCCGACCCACCGTGCTCTCGCCACTCGAGGCACCCAGGGTCTCTCGCACACAGGGCTGGCCGTCAGAGACCCGCTCACCCCCTTGCTCCCAGGCCCCATCACCTGCTCTCCGGCTCAGGCGGCTTTCTTTTTTCTTGCTTTCGTTTCTGACAATTGCCACTTTTAATTCACTACCAGGTGTCGATTATTCGGTTTTCCAACGTGTATTCTACTCCATCGTACTTTCAGGCACCCTTTGAAATCTATGTGCTATGCAATTTAGAAAGAAGCTTAGTACATGTGTAGTAAGTAACAGGCAAAGGGAGAATGACAGGAGCTTGTTTCCATACCCAACAAGACAAACCAGGGAAAGGCAACTCTCCTCATTAGGCTGCAGTAGATGCCTTTTGATGAAGAGTTGTACTAAACTTCTTAGCAGCATACAGCAAAAAGCCAGTGTGTGAGCACACTCCCCTCTGATCTATTAATGACACCAAAAACTGACCCTCCCACCTGCTTTTGCGTACTAAAAATCAATGTCTCAAATGTACCTTTGTATTTTAGAAATAAATGTTCCAAACACAAGGAAGAGATTACTTTAAGACTATAGTCAACAGAGAAACTCGAATGCCTATTAGCTAAAGAGAGAGCACGGTAACGCTGGTCTGGTTTTGTCGTTTCCCCATATACTGTGCTACCGTAACAAAGTGAGTAGTTGACAAATGTCATGCTTTTTCCAGCGACTAACTGCCTTGTCATGCAAAATCATCAGAACATTATTTTTAATACGCCGCAACAATGACCACATAGTTTTTATATATATGTACAAAACCAAAGGGAAACCTCCAATTGCAAAGTACTCTAGAAAGGCAAAAGCGATTTGACAAAATACACTGATAAAACCACGTCCAACATACTTCTAACAAATAGAGACTACATGTGCAGGGAGCCTTTCTCCATAGGAGAGCTGTTCCAGCCCTCTGACCATTCTTGTGGCCCTCCTCTGGTCCGGCTGTAACAGGTCCAGGCCTGCCTTGTACTGGGGACCCCAGAGCTGGACGCAGTACTTCAGCTGGGGTCTCACTGATGTGCTCCATAGTTTTGCCTGCTTTAGAATATTTAAGACATTGGGGCCTTCTGCTCTATTTGCCTGTTATTTTGACATGAAATAACATTCACTGTTCAGTGAAGGCTGCGCCAACGTTTGTGTCTGGCTTCAGTGGCCTTAAATGCAATTTTGCAAAAAATACATTTTAGACAACATATTTAACAGGATTGGTCCTAATGGTCCTAGTGGGTAAGGAGACCATGGCTTCCAAAAGGGTTTAGCAGGTACAGTTTTCTTTTGGAAATGCAGGATCACACTGAATAGTATCACATATAGTTTTATAAATATTACTGAACTTGGTTAGAATTATTTTTATTATCCATTTTCATCCAAATATGACAGTTTTTCGAAATAGACATTTTGTGGTAAAGTCTGGTTTTGTTGCGCATCTTGATTGATTTTTTTGTTTTCATTTCAGGATTACTTGAAAAAACCTGAAAAGATTAATATACATTTTCTTGATTCACTTATGACTTTTTTCTGAACTGCAAGTTAATTGTAGTACCTGTGCAAAAAATATGGGAAAGAAGGTTCACACTCAAACAAAACCTCTCCCTTGGCCTAAAGTTAGTTGGAAAGTGAATTTATAGATTATAAAAATATTTCTGTCTGATTAGGTGAAAAGACAAAATCTAAAACCATCAAAAGGCTCCTGCAATGGGGAAAAGCATTCCCTGCCCACCTTCAGAGATCACAGCTTCAGCTGAAACAATGAAAACCACTCAGAACATGATCAAAGCTGCTCCTCCAGCTCCTGAAGCTTTAAATAAAGCTGTGCAACAGCTGGAGCATACAGTATAAGTGCTGACGCTCGCCTTTGTGTCAGGCGGGAGGGTCACACCTGAATACGCGGCTGTTTTGTGATGGGCGTGTGAAATTCCTTGGTCTGATAGTTATTGAAAGAGCCAGTGCTGTGCTTTGGTCCTGCCAGGCGCCGAAGGCTTTGTTCAGGCAGGGAAGCATGAGTATGATAAGCTGCAGAGAGATGGGAGAGTTGAATTTTCTCAGCAAAATCACCCTCTCGGCATCGTAGCTCCGTGGCCAGCTTGTGTTGGCGGTAGCTCGTGGTCGCACAGCGAGTCTTGCAGTGGCTTGACAAAGGCGCCCATTGCACCAGGGTCCTCGGCAGCTCAGGTTACCCCAATTGCAGTGTCTTTGTCTGTATCAGTGGTGGTGTTTGTTGGCTGATCCTGTGCGCTCCAGGCAACATAATGACCTACGTGCGATCTCTGGTGTTGACAGAGCTTATGTGCACATCCAGCCTACATCACTTTGGGAAGCTGATGTGGTGGCAGGAAATCTTACTTCTCGACAAAACCTGGGCCCCTGATAACTCTCCTGTTATCCCTGTAGCGGGAGAGCATTTTGTGAGGGGGTCAGAAGCCATGTTGCTCTCGATACACCCATATAACGATAGCCAGCTGGGCTCTCCTGGCTTTGACCACCCTTGGCCACTGAAACTTGGTCCCAACACAGTTCTTCCACTTCCACCTCTTGCAGCACCAAACCAAACCAGCGTCTTCTGGTTTATAACAAAGTCTCCTTGTAGCCCCCCACTGAGGCGAGGACTTTGTGTTTTAAAAAATGTGCGTGTCCTTAATAATATTTTGTTGTTATTCTCCTGGAGTAAGTTAAGCGGACTCCAGACTCACCTTTCAAAGATACGAGGAGGAAACCAGGTAAAAGAATAGTGAATGTGATGCACAAACTCCTGTACAAGTTTTGTGGTTTCCTCTTCCCCTGACACAAGAATATAAATAAAAGACCAGCTCTGTAAAGTATTCCACAGCAGGATACAACAGAAGAGAGATTAAGTTTCAGTAGGCCACCTTTGTATTCAAATGCGGTGTTTGCCATCTCTTCTCAAAGCAATATTAGCTGTTCTGCAAGCTATAAAGGAATTTTTAGCTGCTTTGTCTTGCTGGCTTTCATTGCTGTTTTTTAATTAAAGCTTAAGGAATTAAATGAACCAGGGATGCTGAGGTTACACAAGGATGAGAAAAGATCAGGCAGTCAAATCCACTGAGGTGCAATGGGGCACAGGCTGATTCTCGGATTATCATACTCAATGATTGTTTTTTCCAGTTTAAAGCATAAACTTTAATGCATTTTAAGCATCTGGGTCAGGCTGACAACGTACAACTGTCTGGGAGAATTAGATCTAAAACAGATTGGGAGCTACTTTATTAAGACTTTGGGTGTGATTTGCAAAAGATGTTACAGCAGAAGGCTTCTTTCTGTTATATCGTTTTTCACTGGCAATGGAGAAATTAATAATCAAATGCTTAATAAGAGGTATACCTATTTGGAAGTGAACAGCTATTGCATGAGGCATAATTCTAACTCATACAGAGGTATATCTATTTATTAGGCACAAACATTTGTAACATTGATTGTTTTGTTTACAAACTGTGGCCACATTGTGTAATTTAGCTGTAAGCTGCCATATTTAATGGAGGTAGGGGAGGAAATGAAGCTATCAGCCACAGTCCTACTATTTACAGACATGGAGCTCTACTTTTCCATTACTCTTGTAATGGATGCAGTTTTGAATTAATTTTTAGAACTGCCAGGAATAGCAGCATATTGGATTCTCTCGCTATTTTATTTTATGTTCTGTGTCCCTGCAGTGTCTCTTGATTGCTACTCATTAGAAACAGCCTACACTTGTGTTTACCAGAACAAAAATATTCCCCTTCCTCATTGCACCTTGCAATACAAACTTTGCTCTGGGTTTAAAAAGATGCAAATTAAATATTTAAAAGTTTCAAAGACTGTATCTTCTACCATTTTAAACAATGATGAGCCTTTACGATGAGCTGGAAGGATTTAAAAATGTATTTCATATGCTACAGGCAACAGAACTGTGGTTATTCCTTTGCCTCATTTTCTTTTATGGGAATAATAATGTGTTTATCTGGAGACGAATACCAGGATTTTATTTCCATGGTGTGGTGGGATAATGACTAGATAGGTAAAGTGCCAAGCTGGGGCTTGGGAGAGCCGTGGTCCGTTTCTGGCTCTGTTACAAAGCTGTGGGTTTTGCCTTGCACCAGACTTTTAATTTATGTCTGTGCAGACCACTTAGTCTTGTATTAGGCCTATACTAGCAGTCTAAGATGCCCTCAATCTCCTGTGAATCCCTGCGATGCATGGTAGCACTGAAGGCTGGTAGAGCATGGCTGCGGGTAGGTGATGGCTATGCACCACAGGTGCGTGGGGGGCATTTGGAGGGCTCACAGTGGGCTCTTTGGTTTCACCTAACTGCTGGTAACTTGCTGCTGGGGTGGGCGAAGTCCTCTGATTCATGACTTGTGTCAGCAAACAAACTGCATGACAGGAGCGCAACAGGCTCAGACATCCTCTGAAGCTGAGCATCACTGAGCTGTACTCAACTTTGCCGGTGCGAATGGGTATAAAAACGCTGGCTTTGAAGTTTTCCCTGTTTCTACCACCAAGATGAGGATTCTGTTGAAGGACCCAGAGAAGTGTCACATCAATGACAGTCCAATTTTGGGGAGTTTCAGAGAGCATTTTGCCAGCCTTCTGGGCTCATTCTTCTTCAAAGCCCAGCTATTGCAACTCACTCGATACCTACGTAAAAATTATGGCAGTGGAACCTGACAGCAGTCTTCATGCAGCTGAACTGAGCCATTTTATTTTGAAGGCATTGGGCTGTGTTATGTTTGGAAAACTATATTGGAGCACTGCTTCTAATGGATTTTGCAGAATACGCAGCAGTTCCAGGTGTATCACGTATATGTCTTTGCGTAAACTCGCAAGGTAAACGTCATTATAACATGGCAACTGCGAAGAGTGAAAAACCTGGGGGATCTCAGGAACTCCTTGGCATTTACTACCATTAGGCCCTGAAAGGAGTTTGGGTTTGCAGATTCTAAGAGAAATGTTTCTATAGATGCATCCAGTCTTGAATCTCTCTACAGCATCAAGCTCTGGTCTCTGAACATCTGTCCTTTAAAACAGCTCGCTTAGAGTCACTGGGGAGCTGATCTAGACTTCACTAATGGCCTGGTGGTGAAAATGCTCAGATCCTAGTAGCAAACATCTGAACTAAATTGTTTCTCATACACAACACTACTGAAATATCAACACAGGACTTTTATCCCAGTTACATAGATAGACAGAAATTATTTATCTCTGTAACTGCCAGTTACTTGTTTGGTAATCCAGCTAGAGCATAAGCTTTAATTAAGCCAAATTTCAATTTTACTGTGGAAAATAATGTGACATTGTCATATTCTAATTCTTTATTTGGAGCTGGAGAAGCTGAGTTGCTAAGAGACAACTTTTTTTTTTAAAAATGTGACTCTTCTTCATAGTTTCCTAATTAATAGTCAATGTCTAGTGTTCATATAATGCTATTCTCAGCAAATCATACAGAGACTGAATCTTGTTTTCTCGTTGTACAGAGAGGAGGAACGAGGTTGGGAAACATAAAGCAACCTCTCCAAAGATGGCAGCAGGTCGGCGGCTAAATGGGGAGTGATGTCCTCTGGCCTTTGCCTCCTCCAGCAGCTCAGATCCTGTGCAGGGCAGAAGTGATGCTGCATTGCAGATCCGCGGAAAGTACAAATATGCAGATGGTAGAAGGAACATTTCCAAGTATCCTTGTTACTGAGGTTTCCGCCGGCAGCCACCTTTCCATTGACAGCAACCATTTGTATAGATCTTGTGATCTCCTTCT